>NC_092352.1:20975116-21578539 GCF_963676685.1 Mytilus edulis | reverse complement strand
GACAACTTGAACAATAATAAATAACATTTTGCAATAACTACATTATCGTTGATACTAATTATATCTATCGGAAGTTGGCAGGAAATTCATATTAACAAACTACACAAACATCTAAAAAGCAATCAATATAATTAACATCATGTCTTTACCGTCTATTCTCTGTGTATTGGATAACTCCAGAGAGCTTGTAAACAATTAACTTCTTGGTATACTTTGACAAACACGTGACACTGTCTTCAGAAAAAAATACTGGTATCAATGTGTCTCTTTCTCTCGCTATATATATTATGATAATAGTAGAAGCGCATGAGTAAACTTGCCGTGGTCAATTTCTTAGTTTAGAAAATGTATACAAACATTTACAGATATTTCCGTGAGAGGTTAAGATTTTAAAATTGACTAAAACTATTTTGCACTTGAAAACATTTATGAAACTTGGTTCATAAGCGGAAATTGATGAGCGGATTTGTACTATACCAAATGTGTTAAGGGAGCTACCTTTTGATTTTTATGGGGGGGGGAGGGGGGGGGGGGGCTAGGATGAAATTTGAAAAAAATAGGCAGGACAGGAGTTTTGAGTTAAAAAAAAGGCAGGATGAGACACTTGAAAAAAAAGTCAGGACGACAATTTAGGTAAAAAAAAGTCAGGATAAACTAAAAAAAAAAAAGGCAGGACCGGACAGAGTGAAAAATAAAAAGGCAGGACAGAGATTACAGCTAAAAAAAATGCAGGACAAAATTTTTCATCCTAGCCCCCCCCCCCCCCCCCCCCCCCCCCCCCCATAAAAATCAAATGGTAGCTTCCCTAAGTTTCCATCTGGAATTAAAGATGGTCGCCAGATAGTACAAATAGGATACATCATGATATAGTTCAGACTGGTATTATGCTTCAGAACATAAAAATTTGCTTAAACTGAATTAATATGGTGAACCACAATTTTGTATTTACATATGATTCAAAGAAATTTCAGACTTGCTTTACATGCATCCTTTCGTAACCTTTTTGTACTTGGGACAGGACCATTATTTTTGCCCTCCCCCTTTTTCCCCAAAATACGTTATTTTTTTTAGGTTTTTCTTTAATTTTGATAGTTTTCGTGTTTGTGATATCATACTGTAAAACACGAAAACAATTGATATTAATGGAAAACCAAAAAATAACGGATTTTGGATAAAAGGGAGAGGGCAAAAACTATTTGTCCTGTCCCCAAGTACCTGTGCAATTGAGTGGCTGATAATGACAATTTCAATTCCTAATACAGTAAACAAACAGTCCACGAAATAAAATCGCAATTTCTAATAGTTGGTAAGGGTTTGTTTCAGACTTAATTTTGACCCCCCCCCCCCAAAAAAAAACCAAACAAACAAACCACACAAAATAAAATCTAGTATGTATAAATGCGCCCATTTGAGGTCAGATATTTTCATAACAGAACTTATCGCACCGCGGGTAAAATATCACGTTGTGATTGGTTTAATGCCGTCACGTGGTGACCCCCTATGAGACCGTAGGGGGTTAGTAAATTTCATAGGGGGTTCATGACGCGTTAATGGTGACGTCATCTATTAATGTTGTTGTGATTCATTGTTTATTTTTATCATAACGCAGCAGAAAAAGTCCAGCGTGCGATAAATTCGTTTTACGGTTAACTACTGACCCCCTACGGACCATAGAGGGTGAATAAAATCCTCCGGCCTCACCCCTATGAATTTTATTAACCCTCTATGGATCCGTAGGGGGTCAGTAGCGAACAATAAGATATACAAACGTTGGTAGATATAGACATAAATAGAAGCAATTGAGAGATTTTTTTTTACATGATTTGAACCAGATGCTCCGCAGGGCACAACTTTATACTATCGCAGAGGTTGAACCCTGAACGGTTGGGGCAAGTATGGACACAACATTTAAGCTGGATTCAGATCTAAATTTGGATTGTGATTAAATAGTTGACACAGCATAGGTTTCTAACACAGAATGAATGTGGTCTAATGAACTTAAAATTATTTTTTTGCCTTTGAGCAATTCACTATGCTGTTGAATATTAATTCTCTCAAAAAAATGTTTGAAGAAATTTTCTTTTTCAATTATGAAATCTGATAATCTAATCCCCCCCCCCCCCAAGTTTTTTTTCACATCCCCCTTTCCCTTTTTCCAAAACTGATCTCAATTCAAATTTCTAATGGAGTTTGCTACAATAACTACTCATTTAAATACATCATAAAATATTAAAATGTAAAATAAAGTGCTTGTTATCACTAAATTGTAAAGATTGTTTTAATTTATCAGTTGGTAGTAAAAGTGAATATACCGCAGCGGTGCTATTTGTGTATATTGTATAAAACAATGAATTAAGTTGATTCAACTACTATTCTGGACAAAGAAAGATAACTCCAATTCAAATTTTTTTTCTATTGCGCAATATTGTGCAATTAGATATTTCTTGCTATTGCGCAATACTGTGCAATTGAAAATATTTGCTATTGCACAATACTGTGCAATTGAAGATTTCTTGCTATTGCTGAATACTGTGCAATTGAAAATTTCTTGCTATTGCACAATACTTAATATAATAATTTTGGATCCTGATTTGGACCAACTTGAAAACTGGGCCCATAATCAAAAATTTAAGTACATGTTTAGATTCAGCATATCAAAGAACCCCAAGAATTCAATTTTTGTTAAAATCAAACTAAGTTTAATTTTGGACCCTTTGGACCTTAATGTAGACCAATTTGAAAACGGAACCAAAAATTAAGAATCTACATACACAGTTAGATTCGGCATATCAAAGAACCCCAATTATTCAAATTTTTGATGAAATCAAACAAAGTTTAATTTTGGACCCTTTGGGCCCCTTATTCCTAAACTGTTGAGACCAAAACTCCCAAAATCAATCCCAACCTTCCTTTTATGGTCATAAACCTTGTGTTTAAATTTCATAGATTTCTATTTACTTATACTAAAGCTATGGTGCGAAAACCAAGAAAAATGCTTATTTGGGCCCCTTTTTGGCCCCTAATTCCTAAACTATTGGGACCTTAACTCCCAAAATCAATTCCAACCTTCCTTTTTTGGTCATTAACCTTGTGTTTAAATTTCATTGATTTTTATCTACTTATACTTATGTAATTGTGTGAAAACCAAGAATAATGCTTATTTGGGCCCTTTTTTTGGCCAATAATTCCTAAACTGTTGGAACCAAAACTCCCTAAATCAATCCCAACCTTCCTTTTGTGGTCATAAACCTTATGTCAAAATTTCATAGATTTCTATATACTTAAACTAAAGTTATAGTGCGAAAACCAAGAAAATGCTTATTTTGGCCCTTTTTGGCCCCTTATTCCTAAACTGTTGGGACCAAAACTCCCAACCTACCTTTTGTGGTCATAAACCTTGTGTTTAAATTTCATAGATTTCTATTTACTTATACTAAAGTTATAGTGCGAAAACCAAATGTCTTCGGACGACGACGCAGACGCCAACGTGATACCAATTTTATACGACCAAAATTTTTTCAATTTTTGCGGTCGTATAAAAAGGACAGAGATCGTTTACCCTCACCTATTTAATTTATCGTGGAACTTATATATTAACTGTGAACAGTATATCTTTACATTAATGATAGATTGTGTGTGTCATTTTTACAGAAAAGTTATATATATGCCACTGGACAAAATGTATGAAATATGTGACCACTTGAAAAATACATGGATGCCGTTAACTGATTATTGTCGTCTCTGATTGTTTTATATCTCTGAAGAGTCCTCTACATCACGCAAAAAATCATACAAAATTCGAGCTTTATCTTTAACCACTTACGCAAACAAAATCGATAGATAACCTTTTCTAAAATCATCAATTACACTTAGTAAAAAGAATTTATTTCTTATCTATAAAAACTGCTGATTAAATGTATTTTATATTTGTAACATCTGTTTCCACGCTTGGCCTAAATAGCTTATTTATGATAGATAATTCAAGACATATCGATGTTATCATAAAGGCATATTTTCATAACATATCCTTGCAGCTTTTTCATCTGTACTATATTTATTATTAATCATATTCAACAGAATTAATGCACAAAAATAATCAGATTTTCCATGTTATAATAATATTTTTACAGAGTGGAAATGGAATGACTGGCTTGATAGCCATGAGAACATCTCTCCAGAGACCAAAACATTTTGTTTCGTGTTGCTTAGTCTTTAGTATTCTAGGTTGTGTCTTCTGTACTATTATTTGTTTGTCTTTTTATTTTTAGCCATGGTGTTGTCAGTTTATTTTCTATCTATGAGTTTGACTCTCCCTTTGGTATCGTTCGTCCCTCTTTTGTTTCGATATCCAGCTATATTGACTTCTTGTGAGTCATTCATAGTACATATACTAGCTGGAACATGATAGATCTACTATAATCCAATAAAAATCGTTTATTAACTGAAAATGTAAAATTCATTTCCAGTGCATATCCGCTGATTCATCAATATCTAAAATGTATTTATATCAATATTACTGACTTTCATGTATTTTCCCATCAGTTGAGTGTTTGTTCAATGGAGGAGTTATACATTTACTGATCCCATTCCAATATCATACAGAATTGTTGGAGACACTATATATATATATATATAATTTGCGAAAGCAAATTTACAGATCTAACATTGTTGGGTTGATGTTTAGACAAGTTGTATATATATATATGTTGTGTACAAGATGTAAGTTTGTACAAATTATAATTTGTACAGGGTTTTTGTACAAGTTATAAGTTATTTGACACCTACCTTCTTGCAACAGGTGATACAGGTTTAACTTATAAAATGTACCAGTGTAATGTTTAAAATTCAAAAAAATATACGTCAACCTAACATTTAGTGCTATTCTCCTTGCCTTCAAACTGGAAATGAGGATACCTGAATGGTTTAAATTCTAATTTTATTTTTTTCCTTATACCATATTCATATCTATACAAAATCTTTGTGAGGTCTTATAATGTTTTTGCATCAATGCTCAGTATTAGACTGTATCATGAAGTTGTGAAAATTTGACAGAAATATGCAGAGCAAAAGACTGTGCTTGCATCATCCATTTTTGTTCAGCCGGTCATAAAACACTGATAACTTGTACAAAAATTCTGTACAAATTATAATTTGTACAACATTACAACTTGTACACAACATATATATATATATATATAAACGAGTCTAAATTGAAAACTACCTTCAAACCTATGACTGCGTTGGATAAAAACCGCAATTTTCATACGTGTGCATGTAAAACAAATTTCGTTGTAGAAGGGTCTAAAAACAGCACAAACAATATTTTCCAAAAGACCAAAAAGTGAAAGAGTGTATTTAAACAAAACGCATTTGACCAACAGGTCTAACAACTGATGTTCTTAAACCCTGCTGACTGCCATTGGCGATATATATAAATAAGCTTATTAGGGTTGTTGTCTCTTTCACACATTCACCATTTCCATTCTCAATTTTATTAACATGGTGACAAGGAGTGTGAAACTTCATACAAAGTACAAATGTCCAATTATATTATGTCTTTTATAAATAAAACGGGGATATACATGTGGGTCAAATGAGACAGCAACCTGATGACACAAAAACAAGCTAGATGTCAACATATTGTTATCAATAATAGACAGGTGTTTATACCGTTTATACTGGGGCACATCCAGGAATAAAATAGGACATGTAATTATCAAAATTGGTAAAATTCCACTGTGTAGTCATTCATGTTTTTCAACAATGTCCCTTTGGGTTGTTTGATTAGTACTAAATAGTTTTCATTTGAAAGTAAAAATCTCTTTATTTTGCCATGCACCCATCATTATTAGTAAACTGGGATTTACACATCAATATATATTAGTAAATAATTAAAGTGATTATAAGGCAAGATTCACCATATACCTCTATTCTGTGATTCATTGGTCAACTTTTTTGGGGGCTAAGGGTAGGTGGTCAGATATTATAAGCAGTAGGTTATCTGTATGTGGTGTATGGGATGATCATAAGGTGACATGTACAAGTGTTTATAACAGTGTTATCTATTCCCGCATTCAATTGGAAGGAAATAAACTTATGTAAAATCCACCCACAGTAATTTTCCTTGTGTATCATTTGCATGGTATAAGTGAACTACACAAGTGCATTTTTCATGGACCGGGGTTCTACATAACATGATGACAGTAAGCTTACACATTTGCATCTGACCATGAACTCATTTTGATGTATCATTAATAATGCAGGTCGCGGGTCTCTAATATATCTGTAGTAAGACCCTCTTAATGTAAAATTCAATCATAACCAGTAAAATAGATACTTCAGAAGTGCACTCTTGTTTGTGTATGCGGTTTGTTTGTTTGTTTTTGTTGAGCTGTCTTTGTTTTAGATTTGTCTTGTTCGTGTATTGTCTTTATGATTTCAATATATTTCTTATTTCCATTTCAACAAAAAAAGTAGCTTTAATGTCATATTTGGTACATTTTATTAACCATGAAAAGAGACCTAGAGGTAGTGCTACCACTATTGAGTAACAATTATCAATTTACAATGTTTTAATGTCAGGCTGAAGGAAGATAATTTACAGTTGACGATAACAAATTAGTTTTAACATGCCATCCTGAACCAACAGTTTTAGCATTACAGAGAATTTACCCTCAGGGTGTTACAAGTTTGCTATAACAGATCTTCATTTGGAGAATTTGGAGAAATACCCGCAAGGAGTTCACAGAGTCTAAGTGGTCTAAGTAGTTCTACTGTAATCACTAGCTAGTCAACACTCAAGTTGTGAGTTCGAGCCCTGCTCGTGTGGGTGCACTTGACCCCATTCTTTATTGAATAGAATTGTCAGTTTTCCTATGGAAGGTTGGTGTTTTTTTTCAGGGATTCTGTCTTCCTCCACCTACAAAAACTTACCACCATGAAATAGCCCATAAAACACCAGTAATCAATCCCAAGGAGTTCACCATAAGAAAAATAATATAATGGGGGAAAAGGAAAGAAATAAATATCACTTAAAGTTCTGTATATTTAATATTTCATTATAATATAATTCAACATGTACAAAGATTTACAACATACAACATATCTATATACTGCAATGATTTCTTCATTCTTCCTTTTATATACACATGTATAACAAATCATACTTTCAGATATTGCTTTTTTACTGAAATCCTAAAGTTTAATGACAAATGATATCAAAACTACAATTGATGTGTTGAGACGACATAAATGCCCAAAAACTGCTGCCAAATTGCTACTATACAAAATAGAGAAATGTTATTTTTGAAAAATTGAATTTAAATGATCATACCTTATTTTGAACCATCAATGGGGGAATAAATACAAATATAATTTGGCTTAAGGTGGTACCCAACACTTCAACTAAAATCAATTTATCTCTTTAATTTTCTTAAAATTTTGACAAGGTATTTACTTTGACCCTTTTTTTAAAATATAAAAAATTCAAAAATTTGAACCAACCGTTTTATCAGAAAAAAATACACTGGTTATATAGTAGTTTGACAAACACTTATTTTGATCATTGAGCAGCTTAATATTCCCTTAAAACAACGTAATTAAAACGTTTAGCTGATTTTACAGAGTTATCTCCCTGCAGTGTTAGGTACCACCTTAAAAAGAATAATTGATCATAAAAACTATATTTGAAAGTTCTTAGAGATAACTCACTAGTTGAGGATATTTCCATTTGAAATTTCATTGAAATCACATAACATACCCTTTTTTGTATTGAAGAAAATGGAAAAGCTATACGTAGTAAAGAATATCAATAAATAAGCCTCATTTTTTAAGAAAAACAATAATGTCCAGTCAACATGTTTTATGTCATATTCTCTGCATAAATTGCCTGGTTTTATACATCACCCTTTGCATATTTGAATGAAAAGTGATTGAATTTAATCATTAATAAATAGTAAAAAATTGTAAATATTATTTTTAATATTAATCAACTTCAATAGTTTCAGTAAAGAAGAATAAAACGGGAAACAGTTGTATGACAGATCATGGAAATGCTCACACCTTACAAGTCATAAGCTCGTGAATAATTAAATATGAAGTCAATCTGTTGAAACATATCTGAGAAAATGTCTTTATAAAAAAAATAACTCTGGCCTAGACTTGCAGTGCATATTATTTTCTTTTGATATACATATATATATTGATAAAATACAAAAAAAAAACCAAATCAAATCAAAAGACCTAATGCAGAAGTTCTCAAGAAAGTGATAATGAAATGAATGAAGCCATTTGCTTATGCATATCCTTGGTTTAAAACCACTTCTTTATTTAATTTTTCAACATTCTTCTCTCAATGCTCATTCTTGAGCATCTGTTCAAAAGAATGATTGCTACCAATCTTGTCTTTGACCTCTTCACATAACAAAGTGGTATTTCTCATTTGAAATGCTGATGCTATGTCTTTGTGGTCACACAATTCCAGAAGTGTATAGCTCTTTGTAAGAACCAGGCAGAGTGCGATACATGATGGTTTCAGATTTTATCTATAATTGGCCTAGTAGAAGCAGTAAATGAATATTGCTCAAAAAAAAAAAATTAAGTGGGAAAATATGAGTGGTTGTCATGGTAACGGACACTCTATTTTTTGGTCGTTAAGCTTGGTAAAAAACAGCTAAATCACCACAATTCAGAGCCTGCTTATGAATAGAATCATGCATTTTTCATTAATGTTCAAATCTAACATTGATAGAACTTGGTTTAAGCTTCATTTTAGTGAAAATTACATGTCAACCAAATTTGTAATTTTTTTGAAAATTTTTGCCAAAAAATGCATATTTTCAACATTTCTGAAATTGGGATTTTTCCGAAATTAACAAATTTTCTCAGGTGTTTTTCAAAAAAGTGCAAATGTGTACAGAATAGTTAGCACTGTAGTTATGAAGTTTGGATACTACTTTACCAAATTAAATAGAAAAATGCGTGGGATTTTCTTCAGTTTTATCACCATAGCAACCGATTTTTTCCTTGGAAACGGAGTTTTATTTGCAGAATATTGCAGTTTAAGAGCTTAAATGTCTTGGATTTTTTCATAACCGATAAGAAAATACATAAAAACTTTAAATTACTATCATCAAGTGTTGTTGACTTCAATTGTTACCACAGAAACACATGTTAACCATAGCAACATCCACTCTGAAACTGCATAAATAGAAATTTATGTAAAAAATACATAAATAGAGGGTGTTTTTTTTCAAATTGGAACATGACTGCATGCTTTGCTTCACTCACAGTCTTGTTTGGTTTTTTTCCTTCAGATTTTTCAATAAATGTAATATATAATGTAATATTGGGGTTAGAAGGTAAAAAAAAAGGGGGGGGTGGGGGGTAGGTTCATTTTTTTTAAGATATCATACATGAAGATTTTTGAAGAGATAACGTTTGGTCGGCGAGCCTGATTATAAATAGAATCATTTTTTTTCTCTCAGAAATTTCTTATATAACATCGATATAACTTGGTTTTAGCTTCAGAGCTAAGTTAAGGTACATTGTAGTTGTCATGTTTTGGGATTTTTGTCAGATTTTGGGAAACCTCAAGTTTTATTCATTTGAATGCCTAAATAATAAATTTGTAAGGGTTCTGCGAAACCCAGTGTCTTGGCTACTTTTGCTGTAAATCGCAGGCTCAACAGAAATGAGGAAAAAAATCGGTAAAAATATTCCTTTTGATACTATCTTTTGATTGTAAGAAGCTTCTGTCCAAGTTTGGTAAAAATCCAGGATAGTTTATGAATCTAATAAATGTTTTAAAAACTTTTACTGCAGACTGTATGTCATGTTAACTGGAAGAAAATCTAAGTCCATTTAAAAGTAAAATACGGAAAAAATGGATTTATCTTTTTACAAAATTTACTTCTAGATACTATCTTATGATCATAAATAAGTTTCTGTCCAAGTTTGGTACAAACCCAGCATGCCCAGGATAGTTTGAAAAAGTTATTAAAATTCTAAAAACTTTAACCACAGAGTAAATGTAATGTTTCCCCGCAGAAAAAAATAAGTCCATTTATAAGTAAAATACGGAAAAAAATAGAATTTTATTTTTACAAAATTTACTTCTGGATACTATCTTATGATCATTGGTATCTTGTAGAGAGTTGTCTTATTAACAATTATACCATATCTTAAGATCAAATGGTCACTTTTAGAAATTTCTTTATAGTTAACCAACAACATTCAAACTTGATCTCTGTTTTGTGGTAATAAGCATTGTGTATACATGTTTCATAAGATTTGATTAAGGCAAACTATAATTGCAAAATAGAAACCAACTTTGTGACGACTAATGTACTGACGGACATGGATTAAACCTACTACAACGCCCCCTCCCCCTCCCAAATTGCGGCGCGGCCATAAAAGTGTTTATTTTAGTTTTTGCCATTGTACCTTGAATCGATCAAATGTGTGCACAACGCGTGGGACATCGGAAATTTATTCTTTTTTTACACATGGGACACTAAAGTCTTGTTTTCATGAATGATTACAACTTGTTGGGACTACAAAACATTGATAATTACAAAGAAAAATAACATTGGTATGTACTGCGCTGTTTCTAGTGTTGCATTTAATTAAATAAGACCATGTGTGGAATTTGTCTTCAAATTATTACTGTTATTAATCTTGTATTTATGCAAACATTCCAAATCTCGGGATTAATGCATTCTTTTATAAAGGTTACAGAGACAGATACAGAAAATAGGGGCGTAATTCATGTAAAGGTTAAAAAAACGTTGAGAATAGCAAAATATTTTTTTTGAAATTTGAACCTACAAGAAGATGCTCCGCAGGGAGCAGCTTCATACGACCGCAGAGTTCGAACCCTGAACATTGGGCAAGTATGGACACAACATTCAAGCTTGATACAGCTCTGAATTTGGATTGTGATTAAATAGTTGACACAACAAAGGTTGAGAACTTAAACTTGAAAGCTTTAAATTTTAAATTGGACATTACCTATTATGGTCCAATATCCAAAATCAAAATACATGGTTAGATTCAGCATATCAAAGAACCCCAAGAATTCAATTTTTTATGAAATCAAATAAAGTTCAATTTTGGACCCTTTAGACCTCAATGTGGACCAATTTGATAACCGGTCCCAAACATCAAAAATCTAAATACATGATTAGATTAAGCATATATCAAAGAACCCCAAATATACAATTTTGTTGAAATCAAACAAAGTTTAATTTTGAACCCCAATTTGGACCAACTTGAAAACTGGGCCTATAATCAAAAATCTAAGTACATGTTTAGATTCAGCATATCAAAGAACCACAAGGATTCAATTTTTGTTGATATCAAACAAAGTTAAATTTTGGACCACAATTTGGACAAACTTGAAAACTGGGCCCATAATGAACAAGAGGCTCTCAAGAGCCTGAATCGCTCACCTTAAATGTTTTGCTTAAATCTTCTATCAATGATTATTTTGGGTTTCAATTTATATAAATGGTTCTTCAATTCTGTCATATCTTCTTCAAAAGCAAAAACAAGAGTGGACACACTGAAATGTTTCGTTTGTCTCGTGTTCATAATATAATTTATGATGAAAGTATAAAAAAAACATTGTATACCTCAAGCATAACATTATTGCTGTTTACAGTTTATCTACATCTATAATAATATTCATAATAATAACCAAAAACAGCAAAATTTCCTTAAAATTACCAATTCAGGGGCAGCAACCTAACAACGGGTTGTCCGATTCATCTGAAAATTTCAGGGCAGATAGATCTTGACCTGATAAACAATTTTATTCCTGTCAGATTTGCTCTAAATGCTTTGGGTTTTGAGTTATAAGCTAAAAACTTAATTTTACCCTTATGTTCTTTTTTTAGCCATGGCGGCCATGTTTTTTGATGAAATGGGAATTAAAACACAAACTTTATTCTAGATACCCTAGGAATCAATCAGATGAAGTTTGGTTTGAATTGGTTCAGTAGTTTCAGAGGAGAAGATCTTTGAACTAGTTTACGACGGACGGACGACGACGACGGACGGACGACGACGGACGCCAAGTGATGGCAAAAGCCTACATTTCCTTTTTAGCTAAAAATCTAAGTACATGTTTAGATTCAGCATAATTATCAAAGAATCCCAAGGATTCAATTTTTGTTAAAATCAAACTTAGTTTAATTTTGGACCCTTTGGACCTTAATGTAGATCAATTTGAAAACGGGACCAAAAATTAAGAATCTAAATACACAGTTAGATTCGGCATATCAAAGAACCCCAAATATTCAATTTTTGATGAAATCAAACAAAGTTTAATTTTGGACCCTTTTTCCTAAACCGTTTGGACCAAAACTCCCAAAATCAATCCCAACCTTCCTTTTATGGTCATAAACCTTGTGTTTAAATTTCATAGATTTTTATTTACTTATACTGAAGTTAGGGTACGAAAACAAAGAAAAATGCTTTTTTGGGCCCCTCTTTGGCCCCTTATTCTTAAACTATTGGGACCTCAACTCCCAAAATCAATCCCAACCGTCCTTTTGTGGTCATAAACCTTGTGTGTAAGTTTTATTTATTTCTATTCACTTATACTAATATTATTATGCGAAAACCAAGAATAATGCTTATTTGGATCCTGAATTTTAATTTCGGGATAGTAGTACAACAAAGGAGTTATTAATGATATGTTAATAGCTACATGTATATTTAAAGAGGATTCCACTATACTGGACTTCTGATATTAGCGATCAACAATTGACTATTATTATTTTTTTTAAGTCACCACCAACTTAAAATGTGTTCAATTTGCCTGTCCGTCTATCCGTCCGTCCATCACACTTAAGTTTCAGTTTAGAAATGCTTTGACCAAATGATTCTATTATTGGTTTGTTAATATTATGTTACAGGTCAATTTTGTGATTTATGCTGGAAGAACACCTTAGACGGGTGTGTGCCATAAGAAATTAAGAATTTTCTTACAATTGTTAGGGCCATATCTATCTTGCCTTGCCATAATCCAGGTTGGCCCTCTTATTGTAAACCCATGAAGTTCATCATCTGCTAACTTCCAAAAATTGATAATCAGATGATGAACTCGGAACAAAGTCCGACCAAATGCAATTATCTTTTGAAGTATCTACTTGTATGCAACATTTTAAAAAATCAACATACCCCTACCCCCTCCCCCCTCCAACCCCAATGTTACATTATATATTACATTTATTGAACAATCTGAAGGAAAAAAAACCCAGACAAGACTGTGAGTGAAGCAAAGAATGAAGCCATATTCCAATTTGAAAATAAACACCCTCTATTTATGTATTTTTTTTACATAAATTTCTATTTTTGCAGTTTTTAAGTGGATGTTGCTATGGATAATATGTGTTTCCGTGGTAACAATTGAAGTCAATAACACTTGACAATAGTAATTTAAAGTTTGAGTTGGCTTTTATGTATTTTCTTATTGGTTATAAAACAATTCAGGACATTTAAGCTCTAAAACTGCAATATTCTGCAAATAAAAACTCTGTTTCCAAGGAAAAAATCGGTTGCTATGGTGATAAAACTAAAAAAAATCCCACGCATTTTTCTATTTAATTTGGTAAAGTAGTATCCAAACTTCATTACTACAGTGCTAACTATTCTGTACACATTTGCACTTTTTTTTAAAACACCTGAGAAAATTTGATAATTTCGAAAAAATCCCAATTTCAGAAATGTTGAAAATATGCATTTTTTCGCAAAATTTTTCAAAAAATATACAAACTTGGTTGACATGCAATCTTCACTAAAATTAAGCTTAAACCAAGTTGTATAAATGTTACATATGAACATTAATGAAAAATGCATGATTCTATTCATAATCAGGCTCTAAAATGTGGTGATTTAGCTGATTTTTTAATGATTTTACAATGCTTAACAACCCAAAAATAGTGTGTCCGTTACCATTGCAACCACTCATATTTTCACACTCAAAATTATTTTTTGAGCTTTATTCATTTATTGCTTCTATTACTCCAATTATAGATAAAATCTGGAACCCCCCCCCCCCATATATCACATGTATATGGCACTCTGCCTGGTTCTTATAAAGAGCTGTAAAACAGACTAAGTCAAAGGGAGACAAGTCATCTGATATTTTTGTGGATGTCAGTGATTTGGAAATATTTAAAACAATCTAATATAAACACACGGAATAGCCAGTTAAATTTTAATTATTCATTGTTTTCCTTCATTTATTTCATATCATAATTTATTCGAAAACGAGTGTGATCTTAAACATCTGGATTAACTGACAATCAAACTATAGTCTTAAGATCTATTCATTAATTCATTTTCTTCACTGTCAAAAACAATTGAAAATATGTGATTATTATAATTTCTTGAACTATAAATTATTTCAATTTAATAAATCTATGTTTTAAAAAAATTGGCAAAATTTATGCAAAAAACAAATTATCTATTAATTGAATTTGGCAAACAAACCTTTAAATAAATTACCAGAAACATTTATTATTGAAGTTCAAGAAGAAATAAGCATCTCTTTCATGATGTTAAACTATTTAAATGCTTTGCACCACATACCATAATCTTGTACATTAATAATAATCTTTCCATTCATTGCACCAATACTTATTATCATTCTTTGCATTGTTTTCTTTAGAAACATTGTCTAACATTTCCAGATTCTTTACCAAGAATTTTATAAAATCTAACAGAGTTACTGCCCTTGGTACACAAATCCTTATTTTTTTCCACCTCCCCATAACCATCCTTTAAAGCGAGAAATGCAATCGAGTTGAGATGACCAATGATAATATTTTTATCGCTATTTTACCTATGACGACTTTGTCAATTTCATGTCAATTTCGTTAGCAACGCCACGCCGTGCATGTTTAGTTTCTAGCGATAATTTTACATCTCAAGCCAGTAGCATGATATGAAAATTATCACAAAAAAAGATCAAAGGAAAAATGCACAAAACAGCGATAATATATAGTATTTAAATTAGTGCACTGGACATCGTTGGATAGCAAGTTTGTCATCATACAACTTTAATATCGTCTATCGACCTGGTGCTAACAACGCTGATGCAGATGCACTTTCCAGACTTCCAGAACTACTTGGTCGTACCAACACCTCCAACATTAGTACAGATTCTGTGAAAGCCATTTGTCAGTTACAGCATGCACAACCATATGTTCAGACGTTACCGATGACAACATCTAAAGCCACTGATGATCCATACTTACCATCACAACACCTATAGTCAACATCAAGATGGAACAGAAGCAAGATACTTACCTTAAAGATTGGATATATTGGGTTAATGAACATCGCAAGCCACGAAAAGAACAGTTAGAACGTTCACCATGGAACACTTGGTTTATTAACAACTACGATAAATTGAAAATGGTTGATGGCGTACTCTATCGTATTATCCACGACAATGGGGAACAACATAAACAACTTGTATTACCTGAAGTTTGCATTTCCAAAGTACTCACATCATTACATGATGAGATGGGACATCAAGGCAGAGACAAAACAGTATCATTGGTTAGAGATCGTTTTGTTTGGTTTGGAATGAATCGAGATGTTGACAACTGGATATCGAATTGCGACAGATGTATTCGACGAAAGCAACCTGCAAGTCACAGAGCACCACTCATTAGTATCGAGACAACACAACCTCTGGAGTTAGTATGTATGGACTATCTCTCACTTGAAAGATCTACAGGTGGATTTGAGAACATACTAGAAATAACGGACCACTTCACAAGATATGCCTTGGCAATACCAACAAGAAACCAGACAGCAAAAACAACTGCAGATGCATTCTTCAACAACTTTGTCGTTCACTATGGTTTACCAGAAAGAATACACTCCGATCAAGGTGCCAACTTTGAATCCAAAATCATCAAGGAATTATGCAACATCCTTGGTATAACTAAGTCAAGAACAACACCGTATCATCCAATGGGAAATGGCATTACTGAACGATTCAACAGGACATTACTTGGTATGCTTCGAACACCAGAGAACGTCCAGAAGAAAGATTGGAAGTCGCATGTTGCTGGTCAAATTATTACCGACCGTGCAAGGGCTGTATAGCCAGTCAAGGTCGTTAAAAACTTCCATTTGTTGTATTACATATCACATTCCGATTTAGTGTATAGTCTGCAAATGAAGTCAACGACAATAGATATAACAGACAGAATGAAATTCGTAACCGTAAAAGCATCAATATACAAGGTATGATAGTCCAGATCTTCTAGACTTTGAAATACCCGGTATATAAAACTTTATACAAACAGTTAATGACACAGTAATCGAAGGCGAGGCAAAAACGAGGTAAACTTTCACTTTGCAATAGCGTGAATCTTGTCACTGTTACGGCGTAATAAAGCCAGTAAGAAATATTTGACATGATTCAATTTCATAAAAAGAAATTAAGGTTGATGACGATCTCATTAAAATATAGATCTCTGATTTCGTTAAAGCTCTTAGTACGACGAATAAGCGAGTTACGATAGATCTGAATTTCACATAACTTTAAAAAAAAATCTATCTTGGAACGAATTTTGATGAATAAACTACGAAATGTAAAAACTTTCTGCATTCCATACATTTATGTAACAGAATGAAAACTATATTGTTTTGGTTAGTCCAATTTTGCACTATTGTAGTTGACCTTTTAAATGATATTCCATAACCTAAATGGAACCATTTTTTTCCCAATTAAAGAGAATCCGATCAGTAATATAAGCTTGAAGCCTCATGTAGTTTCATTACTTTTTTACGTTTATTCGTACTTTTTCAAAATTAAGTGCAAATCGAATTCTCGTTAACTCGAAACTCAATTACATGTATATATTATCAGTATAATTATATATCATATTGTATTATTCATAGCAGAAAAGGAAATTTGTGGGATACCAGCATGGGACAGCAACCAAATGACATAAATAACCATAGACATCTACTGACCAGTGCAGTCACAACATCCCTTGACAAAAATTGTTTAAGGCAAAACTATTGACCAGCCATATTCGGTCTTTCGCTGTCTTGTGAATGTATAAAAAAAGATACAATGTTTAAAAGTACCATTCACTTACGTGTTTTCTTTTAAATTACGAAATCAAAACCACATCGTATTAAACATTTATTTTTTTCAATAATATTACCCGTTGTTTGACAAAAATATGGTAATAGATAGTCATACGCTATGTACATATATTTATAATATCTGCTGCAGTGTATGGAAGTACAGTATTTGCATTGTACGTGTGGTCATTATTGTTTTGTGCCATCTCCTTTGTATCCTGTGACGTAACCTGTATCTTCAAATCGATACTCTCTTCCATCAATACCCCTTCCTTTGCCAAACTCGTCGAACCTCTCCTTATGAGCCCCTGTGTATTTTGACGTATCTGTCAATCCACTGACGTTCCCCGTCTTTGAAATTTTCTGCAAAAATCAATGTTAGTGTCATATATTTACTACTATTTGAAACACCAACACGATTCTTTAGTGAGTTTTGATTTAAAAAAGCATTCGCTGTCTCAAAAGTAAGCAGTTATTATTGCCTTTTCAACCAGTTAGTACATTTTATTTAGAGACAATCCTACTTCTGAAGAAACTAAATAAGTAATTTCAACAAGGAATTACAAGTAATATTGATAAAATCGTTTAGAGGGTATCACCAGCCCAGTAGTCAGCACTTCGGTGTTGACATGAATATCAATTATATGGTCATTTTTATAAATTTTCTGTTTACAAAACT
This sequence comes from Mytilus edulis, assembly GCF_963676685.1. Taxonomy (NCBI): domain Eukaryota; kingdom Metazoa; phylum Mollusca; class Bivalvia; order Mytilida; family Mytilidae; genus Mytilus; species Mytilus edulis. Next base: position 21,560,739 of record NC_092352.1, on the reverse strand, counting down.
TTGAATTATTCGAAAAACTAAGGATTTTCTTACCCCAGGAGTAGATTACCTTAGCCGTATTTGGCACAACTTTTTGGAATTTTGGGTCCTCAATGCTCTTCAACTTTGTATTTGTTTGGCTTTTTAACTATTTTGATCTGAGCGTCACTGATGAGTCTTATGTAGACGAAACGCGCGTCTGGCCATGGCGTATAAAATTATAATCCTGGTACTTTTGATAACTAATTAGACATGCAAGCTTTCTGAAGGGGCTTCTGGCAGCACAACTGTCTGTGTTGTATGCTAGTATTCAAAATATTTAAAATAGTCATAACAATATTGCAATTTACCTCCTCGTCATCCCACATATGTCTCATTCTATTCATTATAATGGAGAAAACAAAACAAAAATCAAAAGAGGAAGCCGTCGTTGTTTTAAAAAAAGACAAATCAAAAGCTTTGTTAACATCAGCATCCGAAATACAGAATGGAAAATACCTGGCGGAGTTAAGGTACCATGCTGAACTGACATTCCGTTTTCCGTATTTGCGAAGTATCTGCTGCAAACTTATACCTCGTATCTTTGATACAAACTTATCATGCACATGGAATGTAGTTTATATACTATAACAAGTATAGACGACGACGTAATATGAAAAGCGAATTTTAAAAAGTTGAAGCCTGATCCTTGTTCTTAAACGTTGCTTTGTGAGATGAATAAACAGACACACGCAGGAATTTTTTAAAAATATGTTTAGATATTAGGGAAGATGGGGTGAAAAGTGTTAACATGTAGATTGCGGTCTCCATAAATATTTTTTTTGTAAATTGTTATTTGAAAATAATTTAAAGAAGAACAGTATTCCTATGAAATAAATGAAAGACAACATTACATAAGGCGTTATTATGATGAAAGAGCACGGTGTGCCACAAACGCTTCAATGATCTTCAATGTACACGTGGACACGGGTAGTAAGGTCGTCATATCGAGGAGCGTTTAGTACAGTGATTTTGTCATAGTTTGGATAAGTTTGACATGACGGTGTTAAGTGTTTTTGATAACAATCAATTCAAAAATGTAAACATTCGGATATTTTGTAAAAAGAACTCCTGATCAACAATTCAAGCTGGTAAGTACCTTTGTATAAAGTAAATATGTTAGTACATCACAAGTTGTATCATATAATGATTTAACACAGAACAAAGCTTGCGTATGTCAAAATACATCACATATTTCTTCTTAATATAATATACTGCCATCAATTATTCTGAAAAATATCTACTTTTGCACTCAATTCAAAATTACTGAAATATCTGTGTCATGGTTTGGTTCATTCGTGTCATGGTTTAGTTCATGTTGGACATGGTTCAGTTATGTAATTCTTGTCGTGTATAATGAAGAGTTACTATCAAAACTAACAACAATTGTTTCATTTGAAACACAAAAGGGCACAAGAAGTTCGCACATACAATGTAGTAATATGTTATAAGTAGATGCAATATGATTGCCAATGAGACAACTATCCACCTAAGATCAAATGACGTAGGTGTTAGCAAAATGTGTCATCAAGAGGCCTTCAACATTCAATAACGAGCAAAACCATACTTCTTAGCAAGTTATAAGAGGCTGCGACAAAATCAAATGTATAGGAATTCCAGTAAGAAAACCACCAGCCTAATTTCTGTTCAAAATAAATAGCAAAATATGATATACAGTTACAAACGATAATCACGGCATTACAGAAGCGTAACTTGAGACAGTTTATTATACAAAATATTGCGGAGTTAAACATGTTTGCGGGCTCCCCAATCTCTTCTTCGCCTTAACTATGGCAGACATGTAAGATTTAACAGATCGGTTTTAAACAATACAATCAAGTTGATTTAGTGGGACCTAGTTTCAAACCAATACCAAATTATAATAAATCATGATTCCAAGATAGCTTCCTTTTAAATTTCAGGATGAAATTCTGCTGCCAATATTGTGAGCTGTAGAATTTAGACATATTTTCTATTCTAGGACACACCATACTAAATCATTACATAAAAAGTAAAATACTTGAAAGAATTACTGAGTGAAAATATACACGATGCATTTATACAATATAACTGCCATTGTATATAAAGTGCGAATCCAGTTTGTTCATTTTCACTGTTATATGCGAGTATGTCTATTGTAGAATAAAGGATGACAGGAAAAACTGCGTTTGTTTACTTTTTGAAGGTACGAAATAATTGATTTAAATGTATGTTTTAACACAATTAAATAAGAATATAACTCTCTTATGTATAATCACAAGATTTAAAGTAAAAAAAAGTGTAATTAAAGCAGATGAATCCATAATATCGTTGACTGGATGCTATTCATTTTAACTATAGTTGCGATGAATTATCTCTGAAAGTGCAATCTTTTCTGATGTGGAACTTTTGCAGGTGCGATGAATTTTCATTATCATTTTATATGATAATTCGACATGCAATAACTAAAAGTAGTCTTAAAAAATGACTTTAATACTGATGATATTTAAAAAGCAGGCTGGCCGTAGATGATCACTTGAATATACACGGGTATAACCAACATATGGTTGATTTCGGACATTGTGTACTGTTTAAATATCGATATTTTTTCTGTACTTAGCTTTATGGGTTTTGTTTCGTAATAGTTCAGTACCGTTCGTAAGCAAAACATCGAGAACATAGTTATGAGAAATTCAAACATATATCAAGGTGACACGATTGTTGCTCGGGCTTTCTTTACTGTATCAGATGTATATAAAATGGCATTATCAAAATTAATTATGCAGCCATCCAGACGTCAAATGTAAAGCAATTGTTTGTGCGAGACGAAAACGTTACCACTCATCAATCGTGAAATAAAAATCTTTATGTGACATCTCTTTGATTTTCATAGATGCATCCATTAGAGCTATTTTCATAATGCTTGTAGATAAACGGTTTGGATGGCTTGTTTGCTTTTTTAGCGGTATACTACTGTTGCCTTTACTAGCATAAATGTGTGCTCTATCTCAAATACAATGCTTAGGCAAACATGAATACAAACCAAGCAAGCAAGTCTTAAGTATGTGCTGTATATTTAGACCGAAATCATAAACTGCTTTTCCGGTAGCAATCATTTGATTTTCGGGGGGGGGGGGGGGGGGGGGTCATTACTTAAAAAAATTCATTGTTTTTGATTTCAGAAAATCAAATGGTTTTTACTTTAGCTGTCCAAGATATATGAATACAATGATGGCGTGTCATAGGTAAGGATATATTTAATCTTACATATAGATCTGGGTCTAAACAAATTATCAGAGAATTAATATAGAATTGACAATATAAAAAAAGAAGATGCGGTATGATAGTCAGACAACTCTCCACAAGAGACCAAAATGACACAGAAATAAACAACTATAGGTAACCGTACGGTCTTCAACAATGAGCAATAAATGCCATCTGTACGGCATTTATTGATATATTACCTCAGACTTTCACTCACAAAGTATGCATATATAATCAATCATTCTGACTTCATAAATTACGACTGATATATGATGAAAAATACTCAAAATACTGCTGCCGGCACCCTTATACTGGCCGACATAACCTGAATTTTCAAATCGATCTTCTCGTCCCGTAACACCCTTCCCTTTTCCTGAATCGTCAAATCGTTCTTTATGAGCCCCTGTATATTTGGAAGTATCTGTCATCCGATCAACACCTCCTGTAGCAGACGTTTTCTGAAATACAATGTAGCATGAATGTTTAAGGCGACGTTATGATCAGTTATAGCACAAAACAGTTCTAAGCACCAGTTCAAGGCGAAGTTATAGCTTAAAACAGTTCGAAGTAGCGATCCAAGGCAAAGTTAGACCATGTTATAGCACAAAACAGTTCGAAGCAGCTGTTCAAGGCGAAGTTATAGCACAAAAAAGTTCGATGCAGTTCTTGAAAAGCAACGCTATAGAACAAACCAGTTCGATGCAATCACTTTCAGCCGTCCATTACACGTACATTATAGATATAATCTTAATAACGTCTTGCAACAAGGCTTTGAAAATTTTGGCACAAATCAAACCTTTTTTTTTAAATAGAGTTTAGAATGAAGAAAAAAAACAAGATTTTAGTTATTTTGGATGATTTGATAAAGTTTATTCCAAAATTAAAAAAAGTTTGTTGCTAAATAAAGGTATTCCATGCATCACCAATAACTATTAACTTTAAGGATATTAGTAAATTAAAGATACCTACAGCTGCATGCATGGAAGTAGAAAGAAATAATTTGACACAGCATATTAAACATTCAAGTTTCTATACATAAAAGGTCTGATTTCTAATGAAGAAAGAATGTGCATCGATTTCACCAATTAATATGTATATGTTAAAACATTTTTTATTCCGTTAGTCATGTTAGTGTTAGTAATATTAGCGATGTTAAGAGTCCACACAGAAAGTAAAGCACAACACATATTCCTATACAGTCTGTACATGGTATCATGGACGAGAACATATTAGATAAGTGAAAATAAGTTGAAATGTGTCCGGTTTATGTCCAAAACGCCGGAGATAATATATTATTATACTAGTACCTCTTGTGTAATCTCTGCTACATAGTTTTGTATCAATATTTGTTTTTAAAGATATTTTATACTATGCTTGTTGTGAACCCACTTAATAAAAAAAAATCTTCTATACATACCGTAGCATGTACTTCAGGATTTTTTTTATCAAGTATTCTCTTCACAAGTTTTTGTCTGACTTCAGCCACTGGTGTGTCTTTTTCTTCCTTGGGCTTACATTCCTTATAAACTTCAGCCATCTTATCGAGGGCTTTATCAACTTTGGCTTTATCTGTTAAATCAAGTGTTCTGTCGAATGAAAAGAAAAAAAATAGAGTCTTATAGTTTTTAATAAATGTCGAACAAGTACGTTGTTCTGATAAAAAATATGCAAATCAGATTTGTTAATCTTATGTCTAATTACATGTAACATCATTTTTGCAATTGGAATTTAAACTATTTGAAATTAGCCAATACAAATACAGGGCAATATAATTACTTTGTTGTTTTATCTTGGACGTATGGAAACACACTACTATCCATTCTCTGTCTTATAGTGGTGTCCTTCCCTAAACAGTCCTGAACCATTTTTCCCCATGCTTTACTGGTCATTTTATTTGGGGGTTTGTCTTTTGAATTAAGAATATTGAAATTTCTAAATACTTCACAGACATCGTCAATCTCGCCACCAGATGCCATTTTGCCTGAAAAATAGAATACATATTTTTTCTTTCCTTTCTCCATATTAACAAATGTAACTGTAATTCGATATAAAAATAAGACGTGTAAGACGTGGTATGCTTGCGAATGAAACAACTCTCAGCAAGAGATTATTTTGGAAAAGATATGGGATACATATCTAACAGTAAACGTGAGGTTGCATGTATCATCATAAAGTTTAGAATTTTGTCGAATTTTGAATCAAAATGTACTTATTGTGTAGCCGACCACACGGTATGGATTTTTTCTCACTGTTGAAGGCAGTACGGTTGCCTATAATTGCTTACATTAACTCATTAGAACTTTGGTGGATAAAGTTGTCTAATTGGCATGCAATCATAACTCATTCATACCACATCTCCTTGTTTTTATATAGTTGCTGTGCTGTCCTAATTAGCCGTACAATATCTTTGCTAAATATGATAGCATTATTTGCAAAGTATGTACCACGCCCTTTGAAAAGTAACTTTTACTCCAAAATAAATGCATATATATGTCACAGTGTATATTACCGGTATCCATTTGTTTTCATTTTCTCAAAGGCAAACAAATTTTGCAGCTAATATATTACGACGAGGCTTTGCCAATGTGCAGAAACCCCGACCATCTTTTCATGTGTTTCAGGCGGACAGACGTACGTATAGAGCCAAGAAGTTATTAAACCTTCAGTGAAAATCTTTTAAAATTTAATCCTAGTATCTTTGGTAACTATTTACACCACTGGGTCGATTGCTGGTGAACGCGTCGTCCCCGAGGGTATCACCAGCTCAGTAGTCATCACTTCGGTGCTTCAGTGTTGACATGAATATCAATAATGTGCATGGTCATTTTTATAAATTTCCTGTTTACCAAACTTTGAGAACTAAGGATTTTCTTATCCCAGGCATAGATTACTTTAGCCGTATTTGGCACAACTTTTGGGAATTTTGGATCCTCAATGCTCTTCAACTTTGTACTTTTGGCTTTATAAATATTTTGACATGAGCGTCACTGATGAGTCTTATGAAGACGAAACGTGCGTCTGTCGTACTAAATTATAATCCTGGTACCTTTGATAACTATTAACCAAACAAAATAACTGATATGAATAGTTTGATTAATGTTGAAGTAAACTGCTGGAGTTATACAGATTACTAGACTTGCTACAATTCCCTTTCTTTTATTTCACTCTTACTAATTTATGTTTACTGATAAGTGCCAGCCTACTGATTGCCCTTGGAGAAAGTTGCTACAATTCCCTTTCTATTATTTCACTCTTACTAATTTATATGTTTACTGATAAGTAAAATTGAGAATGGAAATGGGGAATGTGTCAAAGAGACAACAACCCGACCAAATAAAAAAACAAGAATGTGTCCCCAGTACACGAATGCCCCACTCGCACTATCATTTTCTATGTTCAGTGGACCGTGAAATTGGGGTAAACCCTCTAATTTGGCATTAAAATTTAAAAGATCATATCATAGGGAACATGTATACTAAGTTTGAAGTCGATTGGACTTCAACTTCATCAAAAACTACCTCGACCAAAAACTTTAACCTGAAGCGGGACAGACGGACGAACGGACGAACGGACGAACGAACGGACGAACGGACGCACAGACCAGAAAACATAATGCCCCTCTACTATCGTAGGTGGGGCATAAAAACAACAGCAGAGGGTCACCAACAGGTCTTCAATGTAGCGAGAAATTCCCGCACCCGGAGGCGTCCTTCAGCTGGCCCCTAAACAAATATATACTAGTCCAGTGATAATGAACGCCATACTAATTTCCAAATTGTACACAAGAAACTAAAATTGAAAATACAAGACTAACAAAGGCCAGAGGCTCCTGATTTGGGACAGGCGCAAAAATGCGGCGGGGTTAAACATGTTTGTGAGATCTCAACCCTCCCCCTATACCTCTAACCAATGTAGAAAAGTAAACGCATAACAATACGCAGATTAAAATTCAGTTCAAGAGAAATCCGAGTCTGATGTCGGAAGATGTAACCAAAGAAAATAAACAAAATGACAATAATACATAAATAACAACAGACTACTAGCAGTTAACTGACATGCCAGCTCCAGACTTCAATTAAACTGACTGAAAGATTATGATTTCATCATATGAACATCAGGCACAATCCTTCCCGTTAGGGGTTTAGTATCATACCATCATAACATATATGAGAAGAACATAACCCGTGTCATGCCAACAACTGTTTTTAGAATAAATGTGTTTAGTTACGGATAAGTGCCAGCCTACTGCATGATTGCCCTTGGAGAAAGTTGCTACAATTCCCTTTCTATTATTTCACTCTTACTAATTTACATGTTGACGGATAAGTGCCAGCCTACTGCATGATTGCCCTTGGAGAAAGTTGCTACAATTCCCTTTCTATTATTTCACTCTTACTAATTTACATGTTGACGGATAAGTGCCAGCCTACTGCATGATTGCCCTTGGAGAAAGTTGCTACAATTCCCTTTCTAGTATTTCACTCTTACTAATTTACATGTTGACTGATAAGTGCCAGCCTACTGACTGCCGTTGGAGAAAGGGACTTGTATAATAACATTTTATACCGATCAGTAACTGGTCAGTAAGAGGTTATTATTTCACATCTGCTGATAATAGATAATTAGGCTGTCATGTGTATATATCCCATGCTGTTCTCCCATATTTTATCTCAAGTAGATTTCAATTTCACTTTTCTTATGATTCCAACATCAAAATGGATCTGCTGCAATAGATTTTGGATTACAAAAGTTGTCATTTAATGAAATCAAAATTAACCAGAAGAAAGTTGTAGAAAGCTTGTTGGCAGGCAAAGATGTATTTTTCTGTTCTCCAACTGGAAGTGGCAAATCACAAACTTTTGAAATAGCACCTTTTGTATTTAAATATTTACAGAAGAATGATATGTGTATTGTACTTGTTATTTCGCCTCTAACATCTTTAATGCGTACACAGACTCAAGCCTTGAATAGAAAAGGGATTAAAGCAGTATATTTGAAGGACATAACCTCACCATCTAATTTTGAAGACAGCCAAACAAATATTCCTTAGGAGATGTGAAGGAAGGCAAAATTGACATTTTTTTCTCCAGTCCAGAGTCACTTATTGGACACGAAAGAAAATCACTGTTGGATTTGGCAAATTTTTTTTTATCAAAATGAAGCTCACTGCATAAAAAAGTTGTAAGTATTTATTTTTGTACATATAACAATATCTGATACTAAAGTAGAAAAACAAATCATCTGAATCGCTCTAACATAAGCTATAACATGCATAAGAATAAATATGTATATCTTAAAAATAGTACATGCATACAAAAGAACATCATATATTTATAAATGTATATATATCTGTACATGCACTAACTATTTAATGTTTATTTATTCAAAACATTCTCATTTAATTTTACTTTTAATAATTAATCACCCTTTAATTGAATATTTCTGTTACTATTATGAAAGATTAATCTGCCAATGGTGTCCAAATTAAAACTTTCAATTCATATTGTGATGTTTTGAAAGATGTATGAAATATTTGCTACTGGACTGTTGGATATCTACAATTATTAAGATTATATAAATATGTTTTCTATGGTGCTTACATAATTTTTCTTATGAAATACTTCTTTGTAATGCTTAGGCATTTTTATGAGACCTATGCAGATTTAGATTGCAATATGATAAATTAATTTTAATTTTTGCAGTGGGCTTCCAGATAAAAAGAAGACGAAATTGGCATATAGACCATGTTATGGCCGACTTGACGAAATTCGTTCCTTCCTCCTGCAGATGTCAGTATAATTGTAATCTCCTAGTTATAGCAGTAAAATTATTAAAGGGGCAAAATTGGAAAAAAAAGAAAAAAAAGAAAAAAACATAATTAGGAAGGGACATGTAGCAAGTCTAACAGATTACATAAACTATATTAATTACTTGTAGAGTCGAAAAGTTACTAAACTGGCTCCTTTCGTCGTCGACATAGTTAGTTATTTAAAAAATTTCAAAAATAGAAATAGCACAACATCAATCAGTGTGTGATCAAGGTTGTTGGAGTTGCACATGGCACAACGCATGGTTCATTGTTCATTTGTATAGCATTTAATGACAAAAACAACCACACATGAGAAAACTGAGAAAAAACATAATCCGTCCAAAATACCTTATATAAAGCGGGTTATTTTCGCGGGAGTAAAATTTCGCGATTTTCAGTGAATAAGGTATACGTTTGTTTTGGCGGTTATTATTTTGGCGGATTCAAAACTTTTATCAATACCTTTGCATGTTTATTTTAAGGATTTTGTTTTATCCTCGAAAATAAGCGAAATTTACACATCACGAAAATAAACCGCTATAAGGCTGTTACCTTTCTTAATTATTCATCAGTCAATGTTATATTATCAAAAGGCATACTTTGTTAACTTAAAGATAGCTTCCAGTGGCGCATACATGTTGGACCAAAAAAAAAATAGGAATAGAGAGTCTTGAGAGAGTCTTTGTCTATGTGAGGGGCTGATATCAGTAAACTGTAATAAAAAAGTAATCCATAATGTAGGCTTATAACAAAATGGGAAATTGAGGTGATGTACGTTATATTTCATCGCAACAAAATCAAAATGATAGAGGGTTAAACAAGATTGGTGCATGCTCGATTGAGGCATGTTACATAAAGTGCATTAAATGGTTATCATATATCCCGATACAGTCGCAAAAATTGGAGACCTAACCGATCAGATAAGATGAGCGGATATCGAATTTTTCAGTTGGGGCCCAATGACTGACCAATAAGAGGTGGCCCCATACCAGTCGTACTTCAGTGATTCCCTTTATAATCAACTAAATTTTCCCACACACAAAAAGGGGGCAGCGGCTAAATCCCCCTTTGATCTCCATCATTATCACCTGGTAAGATAAGCTATTTTATTACTTACAAATCATGGTGCCCAAATGCACAATCAAATGAATTATACACAATTATAAATGATCAGAATAATTAGAGTGATTAAAGTACATTTAAACAAAAGCATGTATACATACACATTTACACAAACTGACATATAAACAAACATTGCCATTGTCTTAACATAAAAGTCTTTTAAAATCCACTGGACTAGAGAGGAGAAAATACGTTTTCCAACATGTAAGTATAATAATGTGGGACATCTTAGTGTGTCATAGAGGAGACCTATTTAATTTAATTGAAGATGTTGATATAGATACATTGGGAAAAATTGATATTTACAGAGATGTCATGCCAAATATTGTGTATTACAGAGGATACACCCAATGCATATACACAGTTGTTATGAAAATGACACACTCGACATTTATCCATTATAGATATTGTTTTCAAATAAATTATGAAAAATACGCGAGTCAGTGGCAAACACGTAAATCCAGATGCCGATATTAAAACTTGCTGTAACGTTTAGCTCATATATTTTCAAAAGTACAAATTGTTCATGCAATTGTATATATATGCACATCAACATTATCAGGATCAAATATCTTCTATGCTATCTGACAACTTAAACAATAATAAATAACATTTTGCAATAAGGGAACATATATTTATTCTAGTGAGCTTCCTCCAGGCATGCCTGGAGGATGCTCCGAGCATTTTAGAGAAGCTAATATCGTTAATACACCATTATACTCCCATTAATGTCAATCATTTAGAAGAGTTTATAGTTAAGAGCTTGTATGAGCTTTTTGTGAGCCTTTTATACGCTTGTAATAATAAAGTTTTACTATGTTGCCCTAGAAAATTAGTTAATTGACACAAAAATAGATACATTCAAACTTGAGGTTAAAAAGTTTAGGGACATTTCATCAACATGAGATGGAAAATCTCTAATATAACTAAAACATATTTATATAAAGCCGATAAAAATAACACAACAGTGGTTTTAAATAAAAATCGATTACATCCAAACAGTAACAAGTCACCTTAATTTTATAAATAAATATTAACGTTGTTATAATGAAGGTAAAATGAGGTAAAATATTACAAGAAATAAATTTTAATATTTCATATAAAACTAAGTGAATCTTCTTTGTAATTGTAGAAAATAACTAATTCTTGTATAAAGCTTTTTGTATAAAAAGATATAATTAGAAAGTCTATAATGTGATGTAACTTTTAATATATAAAGTTTTAGATGTGAAATTCTTCTTATTTGACACTTAGCGACGTAAATAAGGTTTGACAGCTTAAACTCTTAGAAGTATTTCCTTTAGCAAATATATCTAATTCTTTTCTATTGTTCACCTAGAATTCTTTCTAACTAAATAATCGGATTTCCCTAATGGTCGTAAAAACAAAGTATTAAGTAATTAAAAATAGTAACCCCAAACAATGCACAAATGTGAATAAGGTAAAAGAGATCTAACCAATAGAAACTGTCCTTATAAAAATAAGTATTCTAAAAGTCATTTTGATTGGTGAATAAAACAAGTCCTACCAGCACGTGTTCTAGGGGTTTAAAATAGGAAACCCTAAGGAATCAAACATTAATTTCTCGTATGGTTGGACTCAAATAAACATATATAGACATCTTTGTTTTATTCACCAGGTTCGTAAACTTACAAATTGTGTTTAATGAAAAACATAACGTAACCTTAGTAATCGTTTAATGTAACAGTTTATAACAGAAATTTTTCTTTATTAAAGTTACCATAAATATCATGATAAACTATTTTAATTAATTGATAAAGTATTTTGATAATTGTTAATTCAATTTCATTTTAAGAATCAAACTCTTTTATTTCATATTCATGTATTAGATTAATTTCGCGTATGGTTGGACTCAAATAAACATATATAGACATTTTTGTTTTATTCACCAGGAGGCCTCGAAAGAACGCGAACGACAGTCCCCCAAATTGTCGTAGTTAAAATACGGAGAAGAAACATGTAAAACAGAAACCAACAACACATTACACCCTTCAACGGGAAAGGGGAGGCAACTGTCTTAGTCTGCGCTTTCCCCCTCTTTCCCGCACAACATTGTTGTCAAATCTATAAAAGATATTGTTGAAAACTATATAGGAAAAAAGAAATAGATTCATAAACTTATACTTTTTTGAAGAATGATAACGAATCAAAACATGGACGCATATACCTTCTTCCAAAAATTCATAAAATCAATCTAGAAATAATTAATGAGGCATTCCGAAGTGGTCTAATAGGTAGCAACATAAACATTTCTTACTGACCAATTATTCATAAGTGTAACTCTACCAAGAGACACATTGAAAGATTACTGGATCTAATTCTAAAACCATTATTGAAGAGTTATCACTTTTACAATCAAGATACGAAAGACTTCATTTATAAAATGGAGTCGCACAAGGTCAAGAAAAAATGCATTTATTTTTTACTATGATGTAACGTCAATGTACACAAAAATGAAGATTGATAACTCAGAAGACAAACAAGAATATGTTTTAAAAATTTCAAACAAACAGAATAAACGGCATTTGTAAAGTTAAAAAACAATGAACTTGAATTAAATTGACAGTTATACAAACAAATTATTGGAGCGCCTTTTGGTGGTATATTTTTCCGACATGCAGATTTACATCTGTCTGTCCTTTTAAAAATATCTTGGATAAGTTCCAATGGACATAACACATCAAATTGTACTGTCAATACCAATACGACAATTGTATGTTCTTCACAGGCACATTAAAACAGATTGAAGATTGATATTGAACATAGCGAACAACATTGACCCTCTTTTTAAAATCACATTTGAGGTGTCTAGATTTAGTAGGAACTTAATATCTAAGATATTTTTAATAGACCAGACATATGTAAATCATATACAACCAATAGGCGCTCGTATTATTTGTTTGTATGAATGTCCATTTAATTCAAGTTCAAGTTTCTTAACTTTACAAATGCCGTTTATTCTGTTTGTTTGAAATTTTTAAAGTATAATTTTGTTTGTCAACTGATAAAAAAGCATTGACTACTGTTACATAATAGACAATGAGAATGCATTCTTAATGTCCCTTTTGCGACTCTATTTTATAAATAAAGTCTTTGGTATCTTGAATGTAAAAGTGGTGACTCTTCAATAATGGTTTTAGAATTATATCCAGTAATCTTTCAATGCGTATCGTGGTAGAGTTACATTTATGGATGATTGGTCGGTAAGAAATGTTTATGTTGCTACCTATTTGACCAGTTCGAAATGTCTCATTAATTATTTGTAGATTGATTTTATGAATTTTCGGAAGAAGGTACATGTGTCTATGTTTTGATTCGTTATCATTCTTCAAAAAATCATAAGTTTGTGAATCTATTTCTTTTTTCCTATAATAGTTTTTCAACAATATCTTTTATAGATTTTGATTTTATTTCAGGTAATGATAACTGTTGTTTCTGGTTTGATGTCATCCATTTTTTACAACCACTGTTATTTAGATCGGCTTTATATAAATATGTTTTAGTTATATTAGAGCTTTTCGTTCTCATTTAGAAGAAATGTCCCTAAGCTGTTTAACCTCAAGTTTTGATTTATCTATTTTTGTGTCATTTAACTAATTTTCTAGGGCAACATAGTAAAACTTTATTTTTACAGGCGTACAAAAGGCTCACAAAAAGCTCATACAAGCTCTTAACTATTACTTTTATATTTGATTGACATTAATGGGAATGTAATGGTTTATTAATGATATATGCTTCTCTTAAATGCTCGGAGCTTCCTCCAAGCCTGCATGGATGGAGGAAGCTCACTAGAATAAATATATGTTCCCTAAGTACATTACTAATTATATCTATCGGAAGTTGGCAGGAAATTCATATTAACAAACTACACAAACATCTAAAAAGCAATCAATATAATTAACATCATGTCTTACCGTCTATTCACTGTGTATTGGATAACTCTAGAGAGCTTATAAACAATTAACTTCTTGGTTTACTTTGACAAACACGTGACACTGTCTTTAAAAAAAAATACTGGTATCAATGTGTCTCTATCTCTCGCTATATATATATTATGATAATAGTAGAAGCGCATGAGTAAACTTGCTTTGGTCAATTTCTTAGTTTTAGAAAACGTATGCAAACATTTACAGATGTTTCCGTGAGATGTGAAGATTTAAAATTGACTACAACTATTTTGCACTTAAAAACATATAGGAAAACTTGGTTCGTAAGCGGAAAATGATGAGCGGATTTGCCAGTCGTGTGTAATCTTATACAATAATATTTCTATAGCTACATGTCAACATTTTATGTCCTCCCATTTCATTATCATATTTATCGTGATCTATCGTGGTTGATCAATACTCAAAACCGTACAAACACCCAGTTTTTGCTAACAAAGTGCTGATAAAAATGTTTTAGTCGGTGGTTTCCCAGAAAAAATATTATGATTTCGTCTTATAGATATTGATCATGACAATTCAACAACTTTAACAATTAAAAGTCAGAAATAACTTCGCTTATTGGTTATATGCGCGAATGGTACTTATTTTATACTATACAAAATGTGTTCAGTTTCCATCTGGAATTAAAGATGGTCGCCAGATAGTACAAATAGGATACATATAGTTCAGGCTGGTATTATGCTACAGAACATAAAAAAAATGCTTAACCTGAATTAATATGGTGAACCACAGTTTTGTATTTACATATGATTCATAGAAATTTCAGACTGGCTTTCCATGCATCCTTTCGTAACCTTTTTGTACTTGGGACAGGACCAATTTTTTTTGCCCTCACCATTTTTTTCCAAAATCCGTTATTTTTTTTAGGTTTTCCATTAACTTTAATTGTTTTCGTGTTTATGATATCATACTGTAAAATACGAAAACAATTGTATCGGATTTTGGAGAAAAGGGAGAGGGCAAAAACTATTTGTCCTGTTCCCAAGTACCTGTGCAATTGAGTGGCTGATAATGACGATTTCAATTCCTAATACAGTTAACAAACAGAACATTATTTCACATGGAAACTGTGAAGCTTCTCTTTCAAAATGTGGTTTACAGGTTGGAGGAATGATTCTCTTGCAAATATCAATTTGAGTTGCAAATCTTCACAAAAAGATTGGTTTTAAAAACTAAAAAAAAAAAGATGATTTACATAATTATTTTTGCTACACGTCTGCGGTATATACAAAATTTAGTCCTGGTATCTATGATGAGTTTATTTACACTCACCTATTTTTTTATTTATCATAAAAGTTATATATTAATGATAAAAGAGGGACGAAAGATACCAAAGGGACAGTCAAACTCATAAATCTAAAACAAACTGACAACGCCATGGCTAAAAATGAAAAAGACAAACAGAAAAACAATAGTAAACATGACACAACATAGAAAACTAAAGAATAAACAACACGAACCCCACCAAAACTAGGGGTGATCTCAGGTGCTCCGGAAGGGTAAGCAGATCCTGCTCCACATGTGGCACCCGTCGTGTTGCTTATGTGATTACAAATCCGGTAAATAGTCTAATTCGGTAGGTCACATTCATGAAAGGGAAGGGGATTGTAGTTACGACGTAAGGAACATATCCGATATCATTTGTGAAACGGTTATTCCATAACGGTCAACCAACTTGTGATGGCGTCGGTAAAATTTACGAAGGGATGATTTCAACTTCACCATTTGGAACTCTTGGTTTAATAGCTTCCTTGTGAGCAGTAACCCTCTATCAAGAAAATCATGATAGGAAACGCAAGCACGGGAATATCGTATCAATTGGGAGATATATACCCCGTATGCAGGTGCTGCTGGAATGTTGCTACTTAGAAATGGAAAGTTCACAATTGGAAAGCTGAAATCATCTCTTTTGTCGATAAATTGTGCGTGTCAATTCTAACGAAAATTATATATATGCCACTGGACAAGAATAAAATATGTGACCACTTGAAATATACATGGATGCCGTTAACTGATTATTGTCGTCTCCGATTGTTTTATAATTCTGAAGAGTCCTCTACATCATATCACGCATAAAATCCTACATTAAAAAGAAAAATTCGAGCTTTATCTTTTAGTTTAAACATATCTAATTATAGTGGATTGGGAAACAAGTTTTGCAACTTATATTAATCTCCTTCCACTTTGCGGGTGCGAGTGCTGCCTTGTAGCGGCATTAGCCTGCTCTTTTTCGAAATCTACAAGGGTGTCTTTAACGTGCAAGAGATATGGCTCTCTCTTAACACGGGTCAGCCATTTATTGTCCCCTTTTATCTTTTAACCACCTACGCAAACAAAATCGATACATAACCTTTTCTAAAATCATCAATTACACTTCATTTCTCATCTATAAAAACTGCCAAACTATATTTGTAACATCTGTTTCCACGCTTGGGCTAAGTAGCTTATTTATGATAGATAATTCAAGACATATCGATGTTATCATAAAGGCATATATTCATAACATATCCTTGCAGCTTTTTCATCTGTACTTTATTTATTAGTAATCATATTCAACACAATTAATGCACAAAAATAATCAGATTTTCCATGTTATAATAATATTTTTTCAGAGTGGAAATAAAAAGACTAGTTAGAAAGACATGATACGAACTTCACAATAATACCTCTCTCCAGAGACTAAGGCATTGTGTTTCGATAGCCAACTACTGTATACATTGACTTCTTGTGAGTCATTCATAGTACATTTAGATCTAAGAGCTGGAACATAATAGATCTACTCTTATCAATACATGAATGAGACAATGTGACAACATACCAAGGAACCAAAAAAAAAGATTCATCAATATAGTTAATGTCTAAAATGTATTTATATCAATATTACTGACTTTCGTGTATTTAACCATCAGTTGAGTGTTTGTTCAATATAGGAGTTATACTTTTACGGATTCCAGTTCAATATCATACAGAATTGTTGGGGACACCAGCCCAGGCACTTGTCTCAGAAATTTTTCCCCCCATATACCTTAATATAGGTGTGACAACCGAGAAATCGAAAAATAACGGGAATTCGGGACTGGGTGTCATTTTTCAAAAAAATTAGTTAAGTACCTTGTGTTATATTAAGGTATAAACGGAAAAAAATTATGAGAAAAGTGCCTGTGGACACCAGTGGCCGATCCAGCCGTTTTAAACAACGGGGTTCCCAACAAAAACAAGCTAGATGTCAACACATTATCAATAATAGACAGGCCTTTATACCGTTTATACTGGGGCACATCCAGGAATTAAATGGGACATGTAATTATCAAAATTGGTAAAATTCCACTGTGTAGTCATTCATGTTTTTCAACAATGTCCCTTTGGGTTGTTTGATTAGTACTAAATAGTTTTCATTTGAAAGTGAGAATCTCTTTATTTTGCCATGCTGCTGCACCCATCATTATTAGTAAACTGGGATTTACACATCAATATATATTAGTAAATAATTAAAGTGATTATAAGGCAAGATTCACCATATACCTCTATTCTGTGATTCATTGGTCAACTTTTTTGGGGGCTAAGGGTAGGTGGTCAGATATTATAAGCAGTAGGTTATCTGTATGTGGTGTATGGGATGATCATAAGGTGACATGTACAAGTGTTTATAACAGTGTTATCTATTTCTGCATTGTACTCTTTCAATTGGAAGGAAATAAACTAATGTAAAATCGACCCACAGTAATTTTCCTTGTGTATCATTTGCATGGTATAAGTGAACTATACAAGTGCATTTTTCATGGACCGGGGGTTCTACATAACATGATGACAGTAAGCTTACACATGTGCATCTGACCATGACCTCATTTTGATGTATCATTAATAATGCAGGTCGCAGGTCTCTAATATATCTGTAGTAAGACCCTCTGAATGTAAAATTCAATCATAACCAGTAAAATAGATACTTCAGAAGTGCACTCTTGTTTGTGTATGCGGTTTGTTTGTTTTTGTTGAGCTGTCTTTGTTTTGGATTTGTCTTGTTCGTGTATTGTCTTTATGATTTCAATATCGTTCTTATTTCCATTTTAACAAAAAAAGTAGCTTTAATATCATATAAGGTACATTTTATTAACCATGAAAAGAGACTTAGAGGTAGTGCTACCACTATTGAGTAACAAGTATCAATTACAATGTTTTAGTGTCAGGCTGAAGGAAGATAATTTACAGTTTACGATAACAAATTAGTTTTAACATGCCATCCAGAACCAACAGTTTTAGCATTACAGAGAATTTATCCTCAGGGTGTTACAAGTTTGCTATAACAGATCTTCATTTGGAGAAATACTCTCAAGGAGTTCACAGAGCCTGAGTTGCTAAGTGGTCTAAGTAGTTCTATTGTAATCACTAGCCAGTCAACACTCAAGTTGTGAGTTCGAACACTGCTAGTGTGTGTGCACTTGACTCCATTCTTTATTGAATAGATTTGTCAGTTTTCCTATTGAAGGTTGGTGTTTTTCTTTAGGGATTCTGTCTTCCTCCACCTACAAAAACTTACCACCATGAAATAGCCCATAAAACACCAATAATCAATCTCAAGTTCACCATAAGAAAAATAATATACTGGGAGAAAAGGAAAGAAATAAATATCACTTAAAGTTCTGTATATTTAATATTTCATTATAAGACTTCAAAATAATTCAACATGTACAAAGATTTACAACATACAACATATCTATATACTGCAATGATTTCCTCATTCTTCCTTTTCTATACACATGTATAACAAATCATACTTTTAGATATTGCTTTTTTACTGAAATCCTAAAGTTTAATGACAAATGATATCAAAACTACAATTGATGTGTTGAGATGACACAAATGCCCCAAAACTGCTGCCAAATTGTTACTATACAAAATAGAGAAATGTTATTTTCGAAAAATTGAATTCAAATGATCATACACATGTACTTTATTGAACCATCAATGGGGGAATAAATACAAATATAATTTGGCTTAAAAAGAATAATTGATCATTAAAACTATATTTGAAAGTTCTTAGAGATAACTCACTAGTTGAGGATATGTCATTTGAAATTTCATTGAAATCACATAACATACCCTTTTTTGTATTGCAGAAAATGGGAAAGCTATACATAGTAAAGAATATCAATAAATTAGCTTCATTTTTAAAGAAAAACAATAATGTCCAGTCAACGTGTTTTATGTCATATTCTCTGCATAAATTGCCTGGTTTTATACATCACCCTTTGCATATTTGAATGAAAAGTGCTTGAATTTAATCGTATATAAATAGTAAAATATTGTAAATATCATTTTTAATATTAATCAACTTCAATAGTTTCAGTAAAGAAGAGTAAAACAGGAAACAGTTGTATGACAGATCATGGAAATGCTCACACCTTACAAGTCATAACTGTCAAGCTCATGAATAAATATGAAGTCAATCTGTTGAAACATATCTGAGAAAATGTCTTTATAAACAAAATAACTCTGGCCTAGACTTGCAGTGAATATTATTTTCTTTTGATATACATATATATATTAATAAAATACAAAAAAAAAAATCAAAAGTCCTAATGCAGAAGTTTTCAGGAAAGTGATAATGATATTTATGAAGCCATCTGCTTATGCATATCCTTGGTTTTTTCAGCATTCTTCTCTCAATGCTCATTCTTGAGCATCTGTACAAAAGAAAGATTGACTCTTCACATAACAAAGTGGTATTTCTCATTTGAAGTGTTGATGCTGTGTCTTTGTGGTCACACAATTCCAGAAGTGTTAACAGACTAAGTCAAAGGGAGACAAGTCATCTGATATTTTTGTGGATGTCAGTGATTTGGAAATATTTAAAACAATCTAATATAAACAAACGAAATAGCCAATTAAATTTTAATTATTTATTGTTTTCCTTCATTAATTTCATATCATAATTTATTTGAAAACAAGTGTGATCTTAAAAATCTGGATTAACTGACAATCAAACTATAGTCCTAAGATCTATTCATAAATTCATTTTTTTTCACTGTCGAAAACAATTGAAAATACATGATTATTATAATTTCTTGAACTATAAATTTTTTCAAATTAATAAATCTATGTTTTAAAAAAAATTGGCAAAATTTATGCAAAAAAACAAATTATCTATTAATTGAATTTGATAAACAAACCTTTAAATAATTTATCAGAAACATTTATTACTGAAGTTCAAGAAGCATCTCTTACATAATGTTAAATAACTATTTTAAGGTTTTGCACCACATACCATAATCTTGCACATTAACAATAATCTTTCCATTCAGTGCACCAATACTTATTATCATTCTTTGCATTGTTTTCTTTACAAACATTGTCTAACATTTCCAGGTTCTTTACCAAGAATTTTATAAAATCTAACAGAGTTACTTCCCTTGGTACACAATTTCTTATTTTTTACCACCTCCCCATAACCATCCTTTAACCATTCCAGTAAGTCCTCCTGATTTCTTCTGTTCCATTTTGCTTTCTATTGAAGGGAAATCTACGTGATTAAGTGCTAAATCAAAGAATAATGGTCGACATGGTATAGGTTCAAAGTCCGGAGGGAAACTGACAAGGTTTGGTTTCTTTGTTGTAACGCTTTTATCTTCAATATAATCATCAAACCTGTCTATCAGTGGCTGAAAAGATACAGAAATACATCAAAGATGGAAAAAAAACAATCACATTTACTGACAATTTTTAACAGAATGGTAAGTTATGATTATGAATTTCATCACTTCAATTACAGATAAAGAGCTAGAAAAATATGAACACTCCTTCACATCCCAGACAAAGTTTGTTACAAATGAGTTTACTTAAGGAAAGTTTCTGGTCATGTATGCCATCTTGTTTTTATCATTTTTCAGCTCCACTGATTATTTGTTAGCATCAGAAAATTTTGACAATAACCCCCGACTGTTCTTTCTATAATTTCATTAAATACAAGTCAACTACATCACTGCAAACAAATCTGGTTAAATCCTTGATAATTCTCAAAAAGTAATATATGCTAGCAGTGAAAATATCTCTTGACAAAATATTAAAAAAAAATAAAAGAACTATTGTTTCTAGCCAAATTTTTAAATGGATACATCTGTATTCTAAAAACAAGTGCATTCAAATATATTTTTGTCTTGCTTGAGGAATGTCTTTCTTTATATAACAACCATCTTGGACCTTGTTATTTTGAAAATCACCTGTGAATTTTCTTAATTAAAAAGAACACTTACTTTTTTCTTAATGAGACTAATATCTGCTACTGGTTCAACAACAGTTTCTAAATCCAGAATGCTGTTAGCATGACATGAATATTTTTCACCATTAACTCTGTTTACTAATTCTTCTATACTACTTATTTCCTAGAAAAAATTCAAACATAACATTATAACAGATACATCTGACTGAAGAGTATAAAACTGAATTTATGGAAATTTATTATGACATGATACCAATATACGACTGCAAAAATGTAAACTACCAAGTATCAAATCTCGTTTTTTCTAAGCAATTCTGGTCATAACATACTAATAAAACACTCTAAGGTTGGAAAATGATCAGTGAAATGATTCTACTATTGATCTTTTACAAAGACATTGACCCTATCTAATAAATTATCACATACATTTTGCAATGTCTAAAATTTAAGATTTTATTAGGTTTATCAGTTATAAATTGCTTCGCAAAGCGCAGCTGGATACAATTGCAGAGGTCCAACCCTGAACTGCTTGGCAAAAATGGACACAATATTCATGCTTGATACAGGTCTATATTTGGATTGTAATTAAATATTTGACACATAATAGGTTTCTGACACAGAAAAAACTATAGTCTAAGAACTTAGAATTGGTTATATGATTTGAATTGATACACAATTTATGCTTTTGTGCAATACATTATGCTATATGTATAATCCTAAAGCAGTGTAAGGGAGGTAATTCAAAATATTATGTTTTGATTACCTTAATGTATTTGAATTACCTCCCTTACACTGCTTTAAAATTGTTTAATTGTCCATTAACCAAGAAACCCTTGTTTTCCCCTTTTTTGCCTCTAATTCCTTAACCGTTTGAGTCATAACCCTCCAAAGCAAATCCTTATCCATCCCTTGAGGTATAATTTCAGAGATCCATACACTTAAACACAAATTATTGTCTGGAAACTAGAAAAATGCCATTTTTGGGCCTCTTTTTGGTCCCTAATTCCTAAACTGTTGAGACCATAACCCCCAGAAATCAATTCCAACCTTCCTTTTGTGGTTATAAACATTGTGTTTAAATTTCATAGATTTCTATTTACTTATACTAAAGTTATTGTCCAGAAACCAACTGCCTATGAAGACGATGATGTGATACCAATATACGCCTGCAAAAATGGTCGTATAAAAAGCCCAATAGGTTAGGCTTGGAAAAAATGTTAGTTTTAACTATTGTTAACTAGTCAACTAAAAAACCGACATAACTTTAAAATTTTAATATATATATACAACTTTAACCCTTTTGCATAGTATCTTAAAAATAAACCTAACCTTGAAAAACTTAACATTGACCAATGAACCACGAACATGAGGTCAAGGTCAGATTAACTCTGTCAAACAAACATATACACCTAGTAATGATTCTGAATTCCAACAAAACTTAATTTATTAGCGTAAATTAAATCAAGCAAGCTTTATCATTGGGATGTTTAATACATTTTTTGCAAGAAAAAGAATCAGTAAATAAAATTATTCGGAACCTTCTATTACAGAAAATGTAACTATACTGACCTGTTTAGACAGATTTTTCAGTTTTTTACAACCTTTCAATGCTTGAGAAGCATGTTTTAAAACTCTCTCATATAATGCTATTGTTTCTGTCCATTTCTTTGCTGCTAAGAATGACTGTGCAATATAATAGGACCTGAAAAATAAAGGTAATAATATTTTAGGGACACATGTCATATTTGTTTGATTATCACATGTAAACTAGTTTTAAACTTGATATTTTTTATATGGTGTAAAGTTGGCTGCAGTGATGGAGATAATATCAGTATCACTTTAAAAATTGTCATAGAATAAAAATAATAAAATAGGTTACTGTTTACTTTTTGGGCTCATGTTTTATAAATAAGACATGCACCATGAGGGCATAATATGAAGGTCACTTGATTTCTACCATACAAGTCTTATAACTCTGGAACAAAATTAAAATGGTCCAAAATTGAAAGACAGGTGAGATGGTTTCATTGTTTGCAAAATTTATCCAAAATTTTATCATATGGAATAAAGAAAAAAAAAGGATTTTTTATAAGACACCCTAATAATTCCTAATATTTCAATGAAAAATGTTTTAAAGGAAAATTTAATAAACCTTCAAATTAAAAGGAGCATTCAGTAAAGATTATAAAGATCTGTCCAGAAAACAAACTTGGTTTATGATCACATGTTCATTATTGTCCAGTTTTTACCTATCAAAGTCTAATACTCTAGAACAACTCACAGCTGATATTTAACCATATCAAAATGCAGGCCTTTTATAGCTGATTATGTGGTATGGGCTTTGCTCATTGGTGAAGGCCATAAGGTGACCGTAAGTTGTTAATATCTGTGTC
The DNA here is from genome assembly GCF_963676685.1 of Mytilus edulis. Lineage (NCBI taxonomy): Eukaryota > Metazoa > Mollusca > Bivalvia > Mytilida > Mytilidae > Mytilus > Mytilus edulis. The sequence continues at coordinate 21,536,973 of NC_092352.1, read as the reverse complement.
ATTTGGTCTCTTGTGAAGAGGTGTCTCATTGGCAACCATACCACATCTTCTTTTTTATATGATAATCAGTACATAGATATAGGAAGATGGGGTATGAGTGCCAATGAGACAACTATCCATCGAAATAACAATTTATAAAAGTGAACCATTATAGATCAAGGTACGGCCTTGGTTCACACCAAACAGCAAGCTATAAAGGGCCCCAAAAATTAGTAATGTAAAACCATTCAAGTGGGAAAACCAACGGTCTTATCTATATAAAAAGGAGAAACATGTATGAACTACATAAACAAACGACAACTACTGTACATCAGATTATAAGTTTAGATAGTGGATTAGCACTTTAACATATTTACATTATCACATTATAATTTGTGTTAAAAGCTTTTATGCTTTACTTTTTCAATGCTCAACATTATTGAACGTTTCATTTGTCAAAAACATCCTGTATGGCATTACCTAAATGCTTTATAAGAAGTACTTTTCACTGCTGTTTCTTCACTCAAATCTGTCTCTACACCTTGTAAATTAGGTATCTCATTTAAATTCTGAAAATAAAATAAGCATGAATTCATACTAGAAATTTACATAGTCTGAACATAAATTCTTAATCCATTTTATTAACTATCACAGACATTGAGAAAGTCTTGGGAACAAGTAGGTCTCTAAACATTAATAATATTTGTGTGTGTGTATGTATGAATGCTCAATTTTAAAGGTTGAGCCATTGTTTTGTTAAAATTTCTTTTTTCATATTGACCAGTAATGACTAATTTTCAGATATTTGTATGTATGTTGTTTTCTGCTCTTTAGTCGGGTTGTTGTGTCTTTGACACATTCCGCATTTCAATTCTCATGTTATTATCATATACAAAGGAGTGTTGAATCATGTGAACATTAAAATTAACCCTCACATTCACAAATTAACCCTCCCTACATCATTAACTAACTGCTTATTTGAAAGAGCACTATTACTACTTTCCTAACCTGTATAATAATATCGTACAATCTAACAAGATCTTGTGGTTTAGTAATTTTATGTCCTTCTGGTATTGATTTGCCAGGCAAATATTGCTTTAGTTTTTCTATTAATAATAAGTTCCTATCTACAGTTTTTGACAGTCGTATATACATTAGATAACTGTGCAGGTAGTGCTGGTTTGATATTTTCCCTTCAATGGCTTGTCCTCGCTGAGATGCCTTAAAATTCTAAAATAAAAGAAAACATCATTTAAACATAGATTATTTTCTTTATATGTATCTGCTATAAGTATGTGAAGCAAGTCTATATAATTTGGAAAAGAAAATCTTGTAAATGAATCAGGGCAAATACTGTTAACAAACTTATATCAACAATCCACAAATGTAAACTCCTTTTACCATTTAAATATTACTTGTATATAAATCATCATGAAAAAGTAAAACTTGAAATCATCCCAATCATTAAAATTATCATGTAAAAATTGATCTATAAAATACATACAGCATCATCACTTAAAGAATCCCTCATAATTTGTTGAGCATCTATGCACTGCTTCAATAAACTTTCATATATAGAAATCTTGCCATCTATTCCCTCTGTTGATTCTATCTCCTTTGTACTTTCCTGTACATTGAGAAGGAAAACTCTAACAGGCTCACTCTTTACAGGGACAGAACGTCCCAACCATGTCACCTCAGATAAAGTTGCTGTCTGTTTTTCTCTTGTTTGTGATAGCAAGTCCTATGAAATAAAAATTTAAAAATAATATCATTTGCATCTTGATTCTCAAATTAATTGCTTATTATAGAGAGAAAAATTATGGTATATTTTTTTTTATGTGCAATAATTTGTTTCTTGTATTTTTTATAATTTAGCATTTTATATCAAAAATATGTTTTAAGTCTTCAAAACATGATTGAACTGTTGATAATTAAAAAAAATAAACATGAGACAGGCTCTCTACAGAATTTATAATCACATGAATGTGTTTTTTTCCCAATATAATAACTTAATAAACAACATTAAGACAAGTGTTTGATAACTTACATCTAAATGTGATGTCAGCTGGTCCTCTCCACCTTTACGTCTCATTTCCTTAAGTTCAGCAATGGCCGACTCGTCACCTATGTTGTAGGCACAGTATCTGATGTTAGGTGAGACTTCATCTACCATCTGTAGATATAAGGCTTGACTATCCTCAGTGAATGCACTGGCTAATTTCTCATATATCGTTCTAAAACACAAACATTGGAAATGTTATCAAAACCTAAGTATAAGAATGATTTTTTTTATTGTTTTATGTCTAGTGGTAAATACAAAACATTATTCAAAACAGATGAAATTATCATTTGTAAACAAAGATGTTAGACAGGGAGACAGATTTGTAAAAGCAAATTGCTTGTTTCTGAATCCTTAATATTATTTCATTGTATAATATGTTTAATGTTGACTTATCTGAATAAATATTGTTTAAACTAAAGATGTTGTGTTTTGAACAATTCTAAAACTCTTTATTTGATGTAAGTGGCAAACATTTTTAAATCCTATTATAGATGCAAGGACTTTTAATTGCAAGGTAATTTTCATGAGGTATATTTAGATGTGGACCTTGACCAATACCTGTTGAGTTAAAATAAATAAGGATTTACATGTAACCCCAGTTTGGATCGGATTCAAAGTTGGGTTCAAGATTTGTCACCTAAAAAACTATTTTCTATATTAATTTTGATCTATTATAATATCTGTGAGTGACCTGTATGTTACAACAAGTTGACCTCAAAATTGATCAGAATTTTCCAATCATTATGAGACATACCTTAGTTTGATTGCAAGCACACGCACAACTTTCCAAAACATAACTAGATTGAAAAGATGTAACAATCAGTATTTTTTCATTAATCTTCATAGGCATTTGGTTTCCAATTAATTTGTAGCTATTGCTTTAACATTTTAAATAACTTACTTTGCCTGTGTATATAACTTCATTGCCTTGTCCCAAACCTCTTGTTCAAAGTACATTCCAGCTTGTATCCATGATAAATAAGCCTGAAATTAGAGATGTATAATATTTAGGTATATTTTTCTCTTGCATTATATTTCCGAGATTAGAGTATCATTTCATACGAAACAAGTCTCTTTTAAAATTTCTTAACTATAGCTATATAGGGAGAAGCACATGATTGAATTTTTTTTAATTCCCTTACAAATTTATAAATAAGTTGGCAATTAGATATAATCATGATATTTTTTTAACTTCATTAAACAAAATTAAATTACTATTCAGTTTGGGTAATTAAACAAAGCTAACATTATATATGTACCTGTCCCAAGTCAGGAGCCTATAACTGAGTGGTTTTGCTGTTTCTGACATTTGTTTTGGCATAGTTTGTTCTTATGTTGTACAGTTACACCACTTTCCCTGGTTAGGGGGAGGGCTTGGTGCAAACAAACTAGTTATAAACCATTGCACTTGTATGCACCTGTTTTTAGTTAGAAGCCTGTTGTTCAGTGGCTGTTGTTTGTTAGTGAGGTTCATAGGTGTATCTGAGTTTTTTTATAGACTTTAGGTTTTCCTGTTTTTCTTGAATTGTTTTACACTAGTCATTTTGGGGCCCTTTATAGCTTGGTGTTGGTTGTGAAGAAAGACTTTGTGTTGAAGCAGAAGTTGACAGTTATATACTTTAGAAATTAATCAAATATAAATTAGACATGGCCTTCTTTTCAGTAAAGCAATGTTCATCTGTTTCCTTTTTCTATAACTGTAAGCTATTTTAATGCACAAATTAAAACTATAAATATTATTACAACAAAACTAATAATACCTGACTTTCTAACTGTGTCTGAGCATCGCATTTTGGACTTTTACATAGCTCTGCTAACTCTTCAGCATAGGTTACAGCTTTCTTTATCTTTGCTAGTGTATGAAACTTCTTTCTCTGTTCTGTGTTAGCTTCTGACTTCAACTGCATAGCATAATACCATGCTCTCTCTGCACAGAATAGGGGTAAGTGTAGAAATCTGTAAAACATTATGTAAAACTCAATCTAGAAATAGTTCTTAAAGACAATACATAAGGTCTGTTTAAAATCTTTAGCAGAATAATAATAAATATATTTAGGGAATGATGACACAAATTAACACTGGAATTTTGACTACTTAAGAACTGAGATCAAACAAACCACACTCCTTTGCAAAAAAATATTATCTGGTTGAAAAGTATTATATATTGACAAAACAATTAAGAGAAATATTTTACCTGACATCAGTGACAGTTTCCATGTCTATTTTCTTTGGTAGGACTTTCCTATTATTGCCTTGAGGAAAATGCAGAGATTTCCTTAAACGTCTTATCCTTCTAGAACAGTAACCCCTAAAAATAACATATGATTCAGAATTTCTAATCAAAACGTATAGCACTACTGGTTCACCTCATTATATATAAAAAAAATAATGTATATCAATGCAAATCTGTCAATATGTTAACATTGTATTTCTGACAATCAGTAAACAAAGTAATGCAGTGTTTTATGTATAAAGTTAAATAGTAGCTTAGCTTACAATATAAACAAAACACATGCCAAACAACCTTCTTGAAATTTGTCATTTTTTTTTAAATTTTCAATAGCTTTTTAAATAAATGCTCAAGTGTTAAACTATAATGACCTGAAAAGAACTAGAAATAACCAAAGCATTTATTGAACAGATACATGTACCATAGGCCAAGATATATAAAAAAGAAGATGTGGTATGATTGCCAATGAGACAACTATCCACAAAAGACCAAAATGACACAGATATTAACTAGGCCAGGATATAGCACATTTTCATCTTAAAACACAATTGAATGCTTGACATTCATTTTCAAAGAATTATAAGCTATCATAAAGCTATTTCAAAAAACATAGCTAAGAAATTTATCATACCATGAACATTTATCTAGAAATAAGATTCAAGCATTGTGCATGAATGTAGGTGTACATACCTATATCTTTGAAAATCTCCATGTCTCAATCCATGCTGTTGCTGAGCTTCTTTCACAATCTGCAACACTGAAAATATAAGGAAAGTATGATTGTTTGCGGTAGAAATCTATGTATTTTTTTTATAAAGTTTTACCTAAATGTTTGATAACTCAAACAAGGCTAGTTTGGAATATAACTCCTTGGATTTCTGATCTTTTTTGTTGTTTATTCTTTAGAGAATGTTCTTTGTCACATGATCATAAGCTGCCTGCTTTGAAGCTGAGATCTTCATATAATTTTTTACTACCTTTCGTTAGATATTTTAAAAGATTAGTGAAACAGGCTATTAATGAGAGGTGTTCACAAAGCCACTGAAACCCCTATCTCTATTGCCTTTATATGTAGTCTCTGAACACTGTTCATTCAAGCAATTGGGTGATTAAAATCTGAAATGCAAATAATAAACACCTCCAGTGTTCTCCCCAGGCCGTTTTAGCGCTGGGCTTTTCAGCGCTTTCACAATTCCTGCTGTTCTATTGCACTGTCCGCAGCGCTATCCAACGCAAGTGCGCCGCTATATTGTTTTCGTATTTTTTTCAAATTTCCCGCTTATTTTTCACTTCGGACCACGTGATCAACTGGTTCACCATTTCTGAATGAATTATTTCCATTGTATTAAGTAACTCCACAGGACCAGTCTAATAAATTTTACAAAATCGTGACTTTGAAAGATCAAAATAAACAAAGATTTAAACATTGACATCTATTTTTTTAATTAAAAGAATATATAGAGGCATATATGAATGAAATGAGATGAAATAAATTGACCGCATTTCCCGACGACACTCACAAACTTGTTTTACGAACTTTGAACAAACGATGATTCTAAACAGGGGTTTGTTACAATTTGCCGGGTTTACTATCCATACGAACTCAGAAAATGAGCAAGTCTTTGAAGTATTAATTATCACCTATTCGACTGTTAAATAATTGTTTAGTCAGCGATTCTGCAGTAATGAATTTTACCATCTGAAAAAATTTGAGAGGATATGATTACAAACCCCAAGCTGATACGCCTTGAGAAATTCACTTTCTCAATGTCCAGCTTGGATGAAGCCATTTGAATATTATAAAACGTTAATGTTAGAAAAATGAGAAATCATTATGCTAAAACATGTCAATTCCTGTCAAACACCGTAAGGTTAACAGTACACTGCTACAGTGGGTTACAAAACCAAACACAGAAGCTGACAATGACTTTATTGTTGATTCTACATGTTCTGCAACATCATCTGTTACTAAGTGCTAAGAACTTTTCACATAGGCAGTCTGGTATTGACCCATCATGGAAAAAGACTTAACCTTGGGGCTTGGGTTTTATACACAGATAAGAGGATTATATGAATTTGCAATGGAGAAAAAAACTTCTTCTATATCCAGACAATAACAAACAAAGGGGTTAAGGGGCCAGCTGAAGGACAACTACGGGTGCAGGAGTTTCTTGCTTCATTGAAGACCTATTGGTGGCCTTCGGCTGTTGTCTGCTCTATGGTCGGGTTGTTGTCGCTTTGACACATTCCCCATTTCCTTTCTCAATTATAAAGGGGTAACTTCCATGAGCATGATGAGGAAATCATTACAAGAGAAAACATCAATAGCAAAATATAAGAAAAACACATAACAAATCAATTACAAACAAGCCACACACCGCGACAGAGTTACTGAGAATTGTCGAAAATTATGTCCCACAGCGCTATCCAAAAATCCTGGGGAGAACACTGAGTCCTCTGAATAAAATTTCATGGAAAAATTCAGTTTCAAACTATAAAGCAATTTGCTTTGATGCTACTTTGTAGAAAAGCGTCATAAAAATACAAATTGAGCCTTACAAGATGTCATAATTATTTGGACCTCCTGCCACATTTTATTTTTTCATATTTGACCAGTCTTCACAGTGACCCATTGATGCCAGCATGATAAAATTCACTTTTAAAGTTTGTCACATGACCAACAAAAAATGTAAGGTGCAATGCATTATCAGAGATGATTTATGCAAAATTAAAGGATAAAATAGGGCACTTCACGGTTAGTTTGGCCATATTGGATAGGGGGCAGATTTTCATAATAGAGGTAAAAATAGTGTGAAAAATACAGAAAAACATCATTAAAACAGAGCTGTTGCTTGGAAACATGCATAAGATTTCCCATACTTTCATACTATTTCCACCTCTTTCCAAAAAATCTGCCCCCTATCCAATATGGCCGAACTAACCGTGAAGAGCCCTATTGAGAATGGAAGTGGGGAATGTGTCAGTTCAACCAGATCTGGGTCAACATGAATACATAATCTAATACCTCGTTCATTTATGACACTGAATGAGTGTCTAGGGTCTAGTTTGAAATTAGCATTAAAATGTGCATACTTTAGTTGAATTATAGTTAACCCGTACCAATGTAAACTCGTACCAACGTTAACTCGTTCCACTAAAAAATAACTCGTACCAATGTAAACTCGTACCACTGCTAACTCGTACCAACTTATTTAAATGCATTTGATTGGTGTTTAATTATGAATATATACTGTTATTTTTCTCAATACCTCTTAAGTCTGTAAAATGTATATAATTTGAAAGTAAAATGACCAGTCTGTAGTTAATGTTCCATGTGTATTAGATGTAGACAATACCTTGGCAGAGTTGATTTGTTGTCTCCCTTGAATCATTCTTTTTTAAACTTGTACTGATAACTATTGGATTTAATTTTTAATCATTCCAAATCAGTTACATTGAATAGATTTGGGTACTTTTCTTTTGTTTCTCGAAGGAATTTTATTCACTGAAAGAATTAATTTAGTGTGTTTTAAAGGTTGTAAATTGTTTTATGACCAACATGTTAAAAGTATGAATTTTTTTATAGATAATATTTTGCACAAGGTAATGATTACTCACCAAGAAACTGGCAACTTCTATGAAGATTTTAAGTAATGTCATGTTCATTTAATGTGTGAGATTTGCATTGCTTTGAAAAAGGGTAGTGACACCTTCACAGGAAAGTAAATGAGACCTGAAATAATCATCAGATTAGTCTATCGTTTGCTATGTTGTCACGGTCTTGTGTGCTATTATTTATTAGCCATGGCGTTTATTTCTTTTTATGAGTTTGATTGTCCATCCATGGTTCTAATGGTATTGTGAATAGCCAGTAGATGTAATGGTAGTGTAGGCAGCATAATATTTTAAGAAAAAACACCACAAAACATTTTTTTTAATGGTACGACTTCCCAGTGGTACGACTTTAAGTTGGTACGAGTTAACTTTTTTGGTACGAGTTAACATGGTACGAGTTTCCGTTTAGTTTAGTCTTCAGACCGCGTAGTCTTTGGAACTTGGAGTTCTGTATCTGTATCGTTACGTCGAAGGTACCAATACTGGCTTTTACTCGACGGGAGTACATAACAAAATGAAAGTTAAAATACCCTTATTGATCAGTCACTGTGAAAACTGTTCAAATACATGAAAATAAAGTGTGGTAGGTAGATGATAATTACAAAAATGAAGAGATAAATGAAAAATGAACAACTTGATGTCCGTGTTTTATGGATCCAAGGCTGTCAGTGGCTTGTGAAGTTATAAGTGGTGCATCCATTTTGGAAACGCAATTATTCTTTTGATATGAGACAATCTCTGACAACCCATGTCCCAACCTTCATTGGCAAAACACTGACGTCAGAACAATCTCAGCTCGCACTACATTTTATCATTATGTACAAATTACAATGTAGAATACAGAATAGCACCTGCTGTTTCATCATTCCTAAATAATATCATGCTTCAAGCTGTAATTATTGTAATAGGTTGTATCTTGTCAATGTTTTATGCGTTTCATTATTCTGTTTCTGTTCAATTCGTTCTGTAAATCAATTTTCAAAACAATTTTTTCCATATGGGTCAAACCGGCCTACTGTCTACGTTTGAATTCTATGATTGCACTTCATTTTTTGCAGTTATTCTGAGTCGTGTCTATTCTTTGCAGCATATTTTTACCTTCAAATGTTAATTTTTGATTAACAGGTACTTCTTGGGTACCTAATTCATCAACATTTTCTCCTGTCATGCTTTCTGTTCCAGCTGCCATTTCTGAAACGTGAAACGTTGGCATCTTCCGGTTTGATGAGACTACTTAAAACCTATCCGGTGATCCCGAACTCGTAACCATTGAACCATTAGGATTTATATCCAAACTATAACTGTTATATCCATTTACTTATCTGAGTGTGTTAAATCAAAAACAAATGTAGAAAAAATTGATAAAAAAACAGTAAAAATTAATATTGTGTTTTTATATTCAAGAAAAAAGTTTTGTTTAAACTATTATCACGCAATGTGCAATCTGGGAACATATATATATGTTCCTGGTGCAATACAAGTGTCAATCACAGTCTAAATCCAATAAGAAATTTATGAATCATTGGTTTTTTTTATGTCAAATACAAATATATATATATATTATATATATATTTTTAATTTGATGAACCAAACAAACAAAATCAAACAAATGACAACGCCCAAAAGCCCTAAAGGCCAAACACACAACATATATGCATGCTAAAGAGGATTTTTTTTTGTGAACACGATTTCCATATTCAACTGATGTTAGTACAGCTTATTTATTTCAACTATTTCTTGCAGTTTGTAAGATATATTATGAGGCAAAGATTTAGGGAGCTACCATTTTATTTTTAGGGGGGGGGGGCTAGGATGAAATTTGAAAAAAATAGGCAGGATGAGACACTTTGCGAAAAAAAAAGGCAGGATGACAATTTAGGTAAAAAAAGTCAGGATAAACTAATAAAAAAAAGGCAGGACCGAAAAGAGTGAAAAATAAAAAGGCAGGACAGAGATTAAAACTAAAAAAAAAAAATGCAGGACAAAATTTTTCATCCTAGCCCCCCCCCAAAAAAAAGGCAGGATGAGACACTTTGCGAAAAAAAAAAGGCAGGATGACAATTTAGGTAAAAAAAGTCAGGATAAACTAATAAAAAAAAGGCAGGACCAAAAAGAGTGAAAAATAAAAAGGCAGGACAGAGATTAAAACTAAAAAAAAAAATGCAGGACAAAATTTTTCATCCTAGCCCCCCCCCCCCCCCATAAAAATCAAATGGTAGCTCCCTTAGTCAAATTAAATATTTTTAAAAGAGCTCCTGAACTTTTCACAAGCTCCATCCATACATTGTAATTTGAATTTAGGATGTCTTCAAATGATCATTGAGGAACTCCAAAAATATTTCCGGACATCAAGAATCTGATTAAGAGGTACTTTATATTGATGGAATTCACTTCAATTTCTGGATATATCCTTAAATGATTATGGAGGTGAACAATTATTTCAGAACCTCAACAATTATATTTAAGGATATCTGAAATCCAATTGGAGTTTCTGAAATGAATCAGTACCGAAAATATTATTAATCATTGTTCATTGTTGTTATCTTTCACTTTTTTTGTTCTTTTCATATCTTGTTTTTTTACTGGTAATAAAGATTTCTTTTTAGGTGATTCATATTGTGTGCTCCTTAAATATGCATCTTCTGATGTTCCACTAATTAAGATAAAATTAGAAGTTTTGAGATTTAAAATAACAATAGTTAACCTTTAATACCAAATGTCTGTCAAAAGTCAGGAACATTGATAGAGTGTATCCTCAGTTATATTGTATTAAATCCCAAAACAATCTTAATTATGTGCAATAGAGACTGACATATTGTATAAGACATTTGGCTATTGTTGAAGACTGTATGTTGACCTCTAGATGTCTTTTGTTTTTTCCCCTGTCTCATTGATGAGATTATTATAATATATCTATACACAAATGACCCAAAATCTTCTATTATTTATTCCAAATATATATGTATATGCCGCTATTATTGTTGTTGTTACCAATTATGTAAATCAATTGTATCTGATTTTATGCTCTTTTTGGCCCTGTAATTTGGGAAATAAAAATATTCTATTCTATTCTATTCTATACAAATGATTTTCTTTGTAGTTTATTCTCAAGCCTCAACTACAGAGTTACTGGAATTTTCATAATATTTACTTTTAATATTAGTCTGAAATCAAAATCAATTAGGTTTCCTTTAAAATGTAATGTGTAAAGGTACATCGATACATTATTGCTGATAATAATGATTGAAATTGGCCTAGCGGTTAAAGTGATCTCTGGTAGGGTTAAATTAAAACCTTTATGACATTATCACTCCTCATCGTGCTGTCATTACAAATATGAAGGATCTTTCTAACATATTTTTCAAGTTGAGCTAAAATAAAAGTTGCTTTATGGCTTCATGAAAGGCTAAAACAAGAATGTGTCCATAGTACACAGATGCTTCACTAGCACTATCATTTTCTATGTTTAGTGGACACTGAAATTGCGACTTTGGCATTGAAATTATAAAGATCACATCACAGGGAACATGTGTACTAAGTTTCAAGTTGATTTGTCTTAAACTTCATCAAAAACTACCTTGACCAAAAATGTTAACCTGAAGTGGGACATATGGACGGACCGAGGGAAGAATGAATGGACACACAGACCAAAAGACATCATGTATAAAAATTGGCCTAGTGGTTAAAGTGATCCCTTGAGCTATTTTTTTCCCACCTGGAATAACGAAATGAGAATATTTCATAATCTCTCCTACAGTATTCTTGATAGATTTGCTATAGTTTGGTACAGTAGTTTTTTTAAAGTTCACAGACTAACAACTGACTCCAAGCGAAATCAAAAGCCCATACTAACCCTGTACAGGAAACCAATAAAAAACGACAGTAAACATTATAATTATGCTTTATTTTTCTCTTCAGTTACATGACTTTCTTTACTGACTGTAGTTCTACATCACATGTCTATTTCTTATATATACATATATATTGCAACACATGAATAAGAAACTAAACAATGTTGGCAGTTATATGGAACACAACACTTGAAGTCCACTGATTTTATTCACATATAAGATATTACTTTTTTTCTTTAAAATAAATTTAGCCTGAAGTGACAATAACTATCTATACTAATTTCTTAATTTTATTGTCACATTTGGATATGCAAATCATACAATCACTAGTTTTTGTCAATTGATCAGGTCTACACAATACTTATAATGAGACATCTATTAGAATATACTAAAACCTGTACTTTAAACTTCTGTGGGAATTTGTTGGATTTTGTAGTTTACTAGTTTATGTCAACCTCTGTCCTCTGAGAGCAAAAAATGAGCAAAAAAAACATTACAGTACATGTATCACCTGTGCAATTATTTGTGGCTGAATTTATGTCTTCAGAGAGAATTTATTTATTTTTCATTTACGTATGCCTTTGTTAAAATATTCAAAAGCATTAATTTTACACTGAAAAAAATATTTACAATTCTATATTTTCCCCTTTAAACTTCAAATTAACTATTTCATTTTTTTTTAACAATATTCATAATTATAACTACTCATAAAATATCTAATCAAATCAAGACATAAAATAATATGCACCACCTAACATATTATAAACTGAAAATACTACGACTAGGTTATTTTATTATCTGGTGGGTGAATAAAAAATAAAGGGCAGCTTGGTAAACTCCTCAACGTGACCGGGTAAAATCAGGTCATTGAACAGGTATGCGTTTCACACAACCATACACTTATTGTGGTGTCTAATAAAATATGAATTTAAATTTAAATATAACAATAAAGTAATAAAACTTATTAAATGACTTTAAATACTCTTAAGAAAATAAATGTAAGACTAAGCACATATCTATTTTATATATTATTTCAACAGTATCTTAATTAATCAAGGTGAGAACTGAACAAATATTTTCAAACAACTTTACAAAATAATTTGATTTATGTACTAAGTTAATGTCAAAATAAATCAATACATATATACATATACCGGTAAATATTAATATAAATATACACGGCTATCATTTGTTCATGGAAGTACATGATAAAAACATTGAATACATGAACAGCATTCTTTTTAGACCCATTGCACATTTGGTAATTAAATGTGTTTAGATGAAAATTTGCACACTGTCTCTTCAACTTTCATACAACATTAATACATGTTTATGATTTTGAATATATAGTTCTTGACAAAAAAAATGACATAAATACATGTACCAAATACATTGTACACAGTTCAAATTCAGTAGCTCAAAAATATATTTTCTTCTATTGTTCTTCAAAAAAAAAAAGATCAATTTACTATCAGTTGTGTTGCACCATGGTATTGTATGTCCATAAAACAATAATTGTTACTGGCAGCCATGTCTTATAAATTACCCCAAAAAGTGTTATAAGGAATGCACTCTATATTGATGGGTCCAAAAATTCCCTAAAAAATTACCAAAATCTTTTGTTTTTTTTCTAGAAAACACAGAGGAAGGACTTTTCCCAACATGAGGAAGGACTTTTCCTGACATCAAAACTGCATTTATTTTGACATCATGGTAAATCTTTTGGTTCCTTAATTTTCCACACCTAAACTTTAAAAAAGTCAAATTGAAATCTTTTTTTTTCTTTTTTTTCTTTTATTATTGTTAAATATCAAATGAATGCAAAATTAAGCTACTGAATTTGAAATACATATAATTGAGTATTTTCCAGGTCTCCTTAAAAATTTAACTTCTTTTCTCAAAAATGTCTCTGTTGAAATACTTTTTTATATTTTTTTTAAAAGTACACTTTGAGGTACATATTAGATAAATGAATTTACAGCACAGTCAAACCAGTAAAAACTAATCAAATGGGCAGTTAACTTTTTGTATTAGCACAATGTATATTGATCTCTGTACACAATCAAGTGTGGATAAAGTTCCCAATAAACAGATATGTCTGACCAAATACTATGGCATCAACTTTGTAGTTGTTCTCGGAAAAAAATAGAGTTTAGGGTTTCTTTACAAACCTAGTTTGTCAACTCCAACCATAACAAATTACTGACTAAAATGACAAAAACATTGTTTATAACCATTAACAATGCATATCAATATAAACTCCTATGATAAAAAAAACATAAAAAAGACCACAACTGCTTTCATCCTTGTCAACTTGTTAATTCATAGAAGAAAACCAAAAAAGTTGGTGCTCTTTTCACAAAAAAAACTTATGACTAAAATTGATCATAAGTTATACTGAAATGATCACCACTTACAAAGTGTTTTTACTTGATTATTTGTGAAATGAGAGCCGCTGATCTTAGAACTGAATCTAATAAGTTTTATCTTTTTTCAAAAACATAACTGTAACAAATATTCAAAAAGCACCCCACGAGAATAACCAACAGCACAGTCACAGTACAATCAAACTATGGTTTTGATAACACAGGTTTCACTGTATGTGGAAACCTGCTTTATAATAAATACTGCAGTTCCATGCAGGAAGACATGTCACAAGTCAAGTTGCTACGCATTTTATACTTTAATAAAACAAATCTATAGTTCATGAATTAATAATCAAACTTAAAACATTGAATCACTGATATCTATAAGAAAAAAAACTTTGGACAACACTTGAAACAATCAACTCTTTTATGGCCTTACATTGTTAACAACCAATTCAAATATGGAATGTTGATTCATCCAATGTTCTATATATAACGAAACACACACATATACAACTCATAACAACAAATGATCAATTTCTACATGTGTATCTGCAAATGAAATAAAAGCCAAGACAATATATTGTTTCAACCTCCAAAAAGTTTGATATAATTCAGGTTTGTAATACCATCAATTATTCAGACAAGGTACCACATATAAAGTTATTTTTTAAGAAGCAGCTTTGTCATCTGTTTTACAGTAACAAAAATAGTTAAAGATCAATACAGTCACTCATAAGGATACAAAAAGGAACTCTCAAGAGAGGTAACTTCATCAGAACTCTGTACGTAGATATTTACGGTAAATACATTTACAATTAAAACTGTTTTTGTAGCCCTTTAATCCCTCAGTCAACCTCTTTATCTGTACAGACAAAAATTACCATTTTTTATTACATTCAGTATTCAATTTCTTGGGCTGTTGAAAATGAAATTCATGCATTTGAATGCATTTGACAGGTGGCCCATAAAATTCTTTTTTTCAATTTAGAGAAAATATTTGTCTACGTCTCAAATTTGCAATAAGTCAACAAAGACATGTGAATTTAAATGAAAATTTTAGCAGGTTTGACTGTATTAATTTTACCAAATTTTTTTATTTTCACAATGTTGACAATGATGGTACACTGACATCAGTTGAAAAACAGTATACATATAATGTAACCAAGCATCATTTAAATGTCCAGAAAAATCATGATCGGTCATCTGTCATCTCTAAGAACTGGGCATATACATCTCTAGTACACTCCCCCTTCTGGTTGAACACAAATTTGTAATAGCTTCCATCAGCACACACAACTGGAAAATAAAACATAAACATAAGATTTCTACCCTGTATAGATTACAAATCTATTTTTACCAATGGTTGCATAACTATTCAAAGTTCTAATGATCTGTGGATTTCCATGATATTTCCATTGCCACACCAATGACAATGTTTTCTCATATCACAATACTTGCACAAATAATTCTAATACAATTTACATCTTTGGTTGCTCAAAATCCCCAAAGCAATGACAGTAACATTGACAGTAACAATCCTACTTTTTCTAATATTGGAAAATTGGTACATTGTACAAACAAATGAAATCAATGTATTTAGTACAAAATGTATACTAAACTTTTTATACAGAAGGCAGGAAAGTAGTGCTCAAATGAAAAAGTTCTCAGTAAATATTATTACATTTATTTTTTATGCCCAAAAGTCCAAAAGGTCTAACCTGCATTTAATAAAGTCCAACAAACAAAAAATTAAATTAGCGATAACATAACTACACAAATGATTGTTAGCTTTTCATCCATCAAATGCAACTGAGCTGGAGTAATAGCCTTCAACATTTACACTTTTATATATATGACAGTTGATATAAACTTACCTATCACAGAATTAGAATCTGCACCAAAGGCACAAAGACATCTAGCACCACCAGGAACTTGAAACTTGGAAAAACTCCATGTTGAGCTAAAATACTTTGGTAGGAAACTAGCAGACCCAATACTGTAATAGAAATATAGAGTAAAGCTAAGCACAGATAAATGAGATATACTCCCCTTGCTTGATTTATTAAATGTGTTTTAACTATTTTTAAATTATTGGAGATTCAAGTGGTTTTTTTCTTTTGTATGCATGTAAAACATTGCCTTCTTCACTGTATTGGATGTTATTGCATGGCCACAGTTTGGCAGTCACCCACATCCTGTACATCACCAAATTATTCCTTTCCCTCTAGAAATCTGGTTAAAAATGCAATGGGCTCTAAAATTTGATGTCCATGTGAATGAAACTGGTCAGATGCAGAATATACATATAATAAATTCACATCATAAGATTTCAATTCACTAAAAACAGTCCGTTTTTTTTTAAATAAATATATTTGCACATTGAATTCAACTTACCCTAATTGTTTATTTCGTTTAGGATCTTCTGTAGAAAATATATGGACTGTTCCATGATCGCTAGCTACACAAAGCAAACTAGAATCTTGATTGAAATTTATACTGAAATATATAAAAGAATGTTACTCAGACTAAAGAGGCAGACATTATTATGAGCCAGACAAACCACTGAATTAAAATCAAAGCGGGTAAAAATGTTTGAAGAATTGTTTGCATAATTTCAATCATATTCTATTCTTAAAATGAGGTGGACAAGAAACACCTTTAATATGTAGCCTAACCCTTCTTCGGTAAAGCACTTCACTGTAAAATTTTAAAAAATGTACATAAGATGACAAGAACAATTCACAGAGCAGAAAACATAATTATTCCCTATTATGGGATGTTAAAATAAAAATAATATTCCTTAAATTACCACAAGATGACTGGAACAATGTTCACCATTGAAACTAGCATGTCAATTTCAGTTGAATGGACTTTTGTGGAAATTATTTTCTGTGCTGCAATATTGTTACTGGATTATAATTATGGTATATGGGACACTTAGTGATGTTGGAAAACATTAATTTATACATTCAAATGTTTTCCTGAAGGTAATATCAACACACACAGTGATGGCTACCACATAAGTTTTGAAAATATTGTCAGATAAAAGGAGGAGATAGTTTTAAGGACAGATGAGTAAAAAAAAATAGTAATGCTATATCCCTTCTCTAGTGCAAATGTAGATGCTTGTAATATGATAATTAGCTTACCAATAAATGTTAGCACTATTTGCACCTCTTCTTAGTTCATGCAACTGTAACCCTGACATAGGATCAAACACTCGGATTAATGTTCCCTACAAAATACAAATAAATTTCATAGCCTTGACATTGATTTAAACACTTTTCATGTCATAATGTTCAAGAACAAAATAAAAATATACACATTATCTATTCAGTCTGAGCCAATCTAATATTTTTGTTTGGCATGCCATGGACTGAATCCTGTGGTTATATTTCACCATGATAAATTCCACTGCTTTCACACAAAAAAACATTGAAGTGTAAACCGAAGAGTTTTGGAGAGATCTGATAAATTCTCTCACTAAATTGAAAACCCACAGCATTTTGACAAACTTGATTATTTTTACGCTTTAATATACAATAATTAACATGATTGTGTCTAATAGCCTATTGTAAACTTAGATAGATTCGAAACAGCTACCTAGATCATTCGGCAATCAATTTTCAAGGATTTCATCGTTCTCTTCAGCATATGACAGCTATAGTATAGTACTGTATAAAACAAATATTTTTTGGAGGTTTTCAAATGTTAATCTAAAAACCTCAGAAAATAAATCCTTTGATGGCAATTTGTACAAGCAGTAACCTTGTTTGTAATCTCTACTGATAGATACATGAATCTACAAGCTACCTAGATCACATTTCATTACAATAATTTATTAATGCATTTTACTGATAGATGTAGATCACCTTCTTCTTATCAGAGAGATATCAAAAATATATCTAGGTCATTTGTCTCAACAAGGCAACTTGTCTATGTTTTGAAAGGATAGACGTCAACCACTATCACTCAGTCAGACTCATAAATGATGCTTTTTTTGTCTTTGTTTATAAAAATAAGAAATTTATAATGACCATCGCCATGATTTGTGAAAAATATTCAAGTTTATAAGTGAATACATGTACATCATGTACAATAAAATATAGGTAAATATATAAACAACTCATCATCAAAAGCAAATATTTGATAACTTTATCTATTTCAAACACTAAGTTTGTTAAAGAAAGGTATAAATATATTAGGTAGATATGACAGATTCATTATCATGGTCAATGTGATTTATATCAGTTTGTTTTCAGCCAGCTATCAATTCAAGGTCATTACATTCTAGATCATGAAAAGAATTCTTTTAATTGAAATACTCTGAATTATATATGTATGTCAGTGGCGGATGAAAAAATTTTCATAAGGGGGGCCCACTGACTGCCCTAACAGGGCTCCATTCATGCTTCTGTGATTCCCTATCTAATCGACCAAATTTATCTCTCCCAGATCCGCCTATGCATAAACTTATTTGGTTGTTAACTTTAACAAGAACTAAACTTACTTTTTCGGACGATGTAGCCAACCTTGTGCCTTGTAGGTTAAGAGCTATACAACTTAGAGGTGCCTCATGAGCAGCTATGTCTGTGGGTGATTTTTCTGTGTTAGCCAGGTCTACCACCTGGACATGCCCTGGTTTACGCCCAGGAAATGCAAGTATTGAATTATTGCTGTTAGGACACATGACACATAGACCTGTGGGAAATACAAATGATTTATAAAGCAATGTTTGCAACTAAAACAGAAGAAAATCTTTCAATCAGTTTACTGCTGCCAGATAGTAATCCCTATGCATCACATACTTTGACTTTTATCACAGACGCGAAAAAAAATTATTCAACAAATTCACTAAAAATAGACAACTTTCCATTCGTGCATTTTGTTGTATGTGGTATGTCACAATGCAAACATTATAACCTCAACAAAAGAATATATTGTATCTAACTTTTTTCCTCAAACCATAACAAATTACATTGAAACAAATACACACCTCATTTGCATTGTTTTTTTGTTTGTTATTTAATCCCCCCCTCCCCCCAAAAAAATATGATTTACCAAAAAGGGATTGGTAATCTTCTTTTAAACTCACATTTAAAGCAGTTTAGTCAAATATTTGCATTATTAAGTGTATATAAATTATTCACGTTACCTCTTGGGTTTGTGCATGTTTCAAACACATGAAGTTGTTGAGGGTTCTGTGTAAATGTATATACTTTTATCATTGTGTCTAATATTACTACAATTCTGAAAAGTAAAAATAAGTCTTTGTACACAATGTATGGTATTGTTAAGGTAATAGTAATCTATCTGTAAAATAAAAATAAAGATTTTAAAAGTGTGTCACACAATTTTTCATTTTATCCTTAATAAAACATAAGCAGTGGAAGTATTTAAAAAAATAAAGAGACATAATAAAAAACATCATTACTGTTATTTAGAAATTAATCCATGCATCTTAAATTGTGAATCATTGACCTTTGTCAAAAATGTGAAATATAAATAATGCAACTAAAAAAATGGATATGACTATTGAAATTATTAATGCACGTTATTTTAAATGTGAAATAATATTGAAGCATTTTTCTTATTTTCTCTCTTTTTCTTTTCTTGCCTTTCAAATTATATGAAAATCTTTTCATATCAATATTCTCCTGTTGTGATGGTATACGTTATCTAAAATTGAGAATGGAAATGGGGAATGTGTCAAAGAGACAACAACCCGACCAAATAAAAAACAACAGCAGAGGGTCACCAGCAGGTCTTCAATGTAGCGAGAAATTCCCACACCTGGAGGCGTCCTTCAACTGGCCCCTAAACAAATATATACTAGTCCAGTGATAATGAACGCCATACTAATTTCCAAATTGTACACAAGAAACTAAAATTAAAATAATACAAGACTAACAAAGGCCAGAGGCTCCTGACTTGGGACAGGCGCAAAAATGCAGCGGGGTTAAACATGTTTGTGAGATCTCAACCCTCCCCCTAAACCTCTAACCAATGTAGAAAAGTAAACGCATAACAATATGCACATTAAAATTCAGTTCAAGAGAAGTCCGAGTCTGATGTCAGAAGATGTAACCAAAGAAAATAAACAAAATGACAATAATACATAAATAACAACAGACTACTAGCAGTTAACTGACATGCCAGCTCCAGACTTCAATTAAACTGACTGAAAGATTATGATTTCATCATATGAACATCAGGCACAATCCTTCCCGTTAGGGGTTTAGTATCATACCATCATAACATATATGAGAAGAACATAACCCGTGTCATGCCAACAACTGTTTTTAGAATAAATGTGTGTAGTTCCGATGCAAAGACCTTATCAGTGACTCAATATTAACGCCAAAATATGCAATCTTTAATGACTTGACAACAGTATCGTAATTATATCCCTTCTTAATAAGTCTATTCAAAGGTTTTGTAAGTTTCTGAGGTGAATACTGACACCTTTGTGCTTTATAAAGAATATTTCCATAAAAAATTGGATGTGAAATACCTGAACGTATTAGAAGTCTGCATGTTGAGCTATATTTACGAATGATGTCTTTATACCGATGATAAAATTTAGTAAATGTTTTGACTTGTTTGTGATATCGAAAACCCTGGTGTAATAATTTTTCAGTAATACATAAATTTCTCTCGTTAAAATCTAAAACATTGTTACATACACGAGCGAATCGTACAAGTTGAGATATATAAACACCGTAAGATGGTGACAAGGGAACGTCACCATCTACAAACGGATAATTAACGATAGGAAATGAAAAATCATCCCTTTTATCATAAATTTTAGTATTCAGCTTTCCATTAGTGATATATATCAAGATCGAGAAAAGGGCAGTGGTCATTGTTAGTATTAGCTTTATTTAAAGTAAGTTCAACAGGATAAATTTCATTAATATACATACTGAAGTTGTCATTATTGAGAGCCAAAATATCATCCAAATATCTAAAAGTATTATTAAATTTGTTTATCAGATGTTGTTTCGATGGGTCTTTGCTTATTTTTGTCATAAATTGTAACTCATAACAATACAAAAACAGGTCCGCAATAAGTGGTGCACAGTTAGTCCCCATTGGAATTCCGATAATCTGACGATATACGGAATCCCCAAAGCGAACAAAAATGTTATCTAGTAAAAATTCAAGGGCATATATAGTATCAAAGCATGTCCAATTAACATAGTTTTTTTGTTTATTGCTACTAAAAAATGACCTAAAAGAGTTTGAACATATATATTCACATTTTGATTTTTTGAATGCCCATTTAATTAGGTGTGTGAATTTTTTCTTAATGAGAATGTGAGGCAATGTGGTATACAGGGTAGAAAAATCAAAACTTTGAACAGATTCAAAATCACTAATATATTATAAGCATGCAATTTATCAAGTACTTCCAACGAGTTCTTGACACTCCAAAAGTAATTTATTCCACTATTTTCGAAGGCCTTATTTGAACAATTTATTATCAGGTTTTTAATTGTACCAAGTGTGCTGGTAAGATGAATAGACAATTTAGTAGTTGAACAATGGCTTGAAGACGAAATAAATCTATATTTGTAAGGGGTTTTGTGTAGCTTCGGAAGCCAATACATAGTTGGGACTTTCATTGTATTTGGCTCTGCTTGTAAAGCGGTGGCTAAAAGTTTATGTTTGTTACAGATTTCGTTTTCTAAAAATAGAGTCAGTTGGAATGTTGGTGAATTGGTGATTTCCTTCTTCAGAACCTCAATGTAAAATTTACGTCAAACAATAATAATATTATTAGCAGCTTTATCGGCAGGGACAAAAACAAATTCCTTGGCTAGTTCTTTTAGTTTATGTTTGATACGAGAAATAGGTTTATTGTGGTTATTGTTAATAGTAAAATGTTCTTCAAAATGTTGAACCCGTATATCAACTATCTTCATTACTGAATTAAAATCAAAGAGCTGAAAGCTCTGAAGAAAAATGACGCCACTGTCTCTAATATTGGGATAGTTTATATGCAAGTCTTGATTTTCACATACCGTAATTAGTTTAACAATGCAACATGTCTCGTAAGCATATAATTGATATTCGTGTATGTGTGTGTGTGAAGTGAAGGTGACAACTGGCTGTTTTTTTAAGACAAATGAATAGGTCAAGACTGCCTGAATTGTACAAATAAATACCGTAGAAAGGCTTGTATATTTCTCACTGGTACATAGTCTGAATCCGGGTCCGTTCGCGCCCACTCATGTTCGCCCCTTTCACTTTCACACCCTACATGTTCGCACCCAATCTTAATTGGTTTTGTGTTTAATAACTCTGTAAGCAAGTGTTTTCTTATAAGTATAATTGTTGTCATTGTCTCAAAATAAAGTGAGACAGCATTTTTTTTTGTGTTGAATAAATCTTAATCATGTTTTAGATAGCGTATTGTTAAAAATTATAATAATCCTTTCTAAATAAAGTGGCATTTTTTCAACGTTTTATTTTGTGTTGAATAACTCTTAATCATGTTTTGTTAGTGTATTGCTATAACTTTGTTTCATTGACTTCTTTCAAAATGAAGTGAGATCCTGACTATGTTTTTTTCTGTGTGTTGAATAGATTTTATCATGTTTTGGTTATAATAGTGGATTGCTATATTTTGGTTCCTATATTTTATTGTTTCGTTGTTTCAGATCAAAGGTACCAAGCTGTTAAAAACAATTATCTTTTGTGTTTTTCCTTAAAAATCTTCAATGTTTTACTCATACCAAGCTATAAATACATTCAGTATTTACACCAAAGCAATTTAAAACAACAATCATGATTTTCCAATTATTCAACTTGAATTTGAATTAAAATTGGGCGCGAATGAGTAGAGTGCAAACGGACCTTGGGTGCGAACGTGCGAACATGTAGGGTGCGAAAGTGTATTGGGCGCGAACAGACCTGATACCACATAGTCTGAACCCCCTTCTCCCACAAAATATTAAGTAAATAATCTTTTTGTTACTGTTATCAAAGGTCTAATGAAACTCAGGTAATTTCAAATATTTGTCAAAGAATTCTAGTCAAACCGGCACCTGGTTAAATTGGCACCTGGACAAATCAGCACCTGGTTAAATCGACACCTGATTTAGTCAATTCGTCACCCATGTTAAATATAAATTTTAACAGTATTTTAAGCAAAAAGAGTAAAAAATAAGTAAGGGGTTGCCAGAATTTTTTTCAGTATTTAAGCAAAAAGAGTTAAATACTAACTTTCACATTTTTGGGTGTTCATGTACATTTTGTATATATTTATTTTTCTCAACTTAATGACTTTTTTGGTGTATTTTTAATGATATATATATGAGTAGTCAAAATAATTATTACGTCTGGCAAGGCTTTTTGAATTTTATTCTGGGACACCTTTCTATGACCGCAAGGCTATGTTAATTTTTTTCTGGGACGCCTTCCTACGAACTTCATAGGAAGACATCACAGAAAAAAAATAAAATAGCCTTGCCAGACGTCATAATTATTTGGACTAATACATGAGATATTGGATATGTTTATGCATTATTTAAACCAGTTGAGCATTTTACAGGATTGTTTGTTTAATGCTTTTTAAACTTTACTGAAACTAGAGGCTCTAAAGAGCCTGTGTCGCTCACCTTGGTCTATGTGCATATTAAACAAAGGACACAAATGGATTCATGACAAAATTGTATTTTGGTGATGGTGATGTGTTTGAAGTTCTTACTTTACTGAACGATTTTGCTTCTTACAATTATATCTATAATGAACTTTGCCCATTAGTAACAGAGAACTATATTTGGTAAAAATTTACATATATTTACCAAATCAATGAAAATTGTTAAAAATTGACTATAAAGGGCAATAACTCCTTAAGGGGTCAATTGACCATTTAGGTCATGTTGACTTATTTGTAGATCTTACTTTGCTGAACATTATTGCTGTTTACAGTTTATCGCTATCTATAATAGTATTCAAGATAACCAAAAACGGCAAAATTTCTTTAAAAATTACCAATTGGAGGGCAGCAACCCAACAACCAGTTGTCCAATTCATCTGAAAAATTCAGGGCAGATAGATATTGACTTGATTAACAATTTAACTTCTTGTCAGATTTGCTCTAGATGCTTTGAATTCATAGTTATAAGCCAAAAACTGCATTTTACCCCTATGTTCTATTTTTAGCCGTGGCGGCCATCTTGGTTGAATGGCCAGGTCATCGGACACATTTTTCAAACTAGATACCCCAAAGATGATTGTGGCCTAGTAGTTTCAGTGGAGATTTTGTAAAGATTACTTTGATTTATGAAAAATGGTTAAAGATTGACTATAAAGGGCAATAACTCCTAAAGGGGTCAACTGACCATTTTGGTCAGGTTGACTTATTTGTAGATCTTACTTTGCTGAACATTATTGCTGTTTACAATTTATCTCTATCTATAATAATATTCAAGATAATAATTAAAAACAGCAAAATTTCCTCAAAATTACCAATTCAGGGGCAGCAACCCAACAACCGATTGACCGATTCATCTGAAAATTTCAGGGCAGATAGATCTTGACCTGATAAACATTTTTATCCCATGTCAGATTTCCTCAAAATGCTTTGGTTTTTGAGTTATAAGCCAAAAACTGCATTTTACCCCTATGTTCTATTTTTAGCGGTGGCGGCCATCTTGGTTGGTTGACCAGGTCACGCCACACATTTTTTAAACTAGATACCCCAAAGATGATTGTGGCCAAGTTTGGATTAATTTGGCCCAGTAGTTTCAGAGGAGAAGATTTTTGTAAAAGATTAATTCAATTTATGAAAAATGGTTAAAATTGACTATAAAGGGCAATAACTCCTAAACGGGTCAACTGACCATTTTGGTCATGTTGACTTATTTGTAGATCTTACTTTGCTGAACATTATTGCTGTTTACAGTTTATCTCTATCTATAATAATATTCAAGATAATAACCAAAAACAGCAAAATTTCCTCAAAATTACCAATTCAGGGGCAGCAACCCAACAACCGATTGACCGATTCATCTGAAAATTTCAGGGCAGATAGATCTTGACCTGATAAACATTTTTACCCCATGTCAGATTTGCTCTAAATGCTTTGGTTTTTGAGTTATAAGCCAAAAACTGCATTTTACCCCTATGTTCTATTTTTAGCCGTGGCGGCCATCTTGGTTGGTTGACCGGGTCACGCCACACATTTTTTAAACTAGATACCCCAATGATGATTGTGGCCAAGTTTGGTTTGATTTGGCCCAGTAGTTTCAGAGGAGAAGATTTTTGTAAAAGTTAACGACGACGGACGACGACGACGGACGACGGACGACGACGGACGACGGACGCCGGACGCCAAGTGATGAGAAAAGCTCACTTGGCCCTTCGGGCCAGGTGAGCTAAAAAACACCTTAAATTTGCTTATTATTTGGCATGAAAGTTTGATTTATTGAAAGGGACTCATAGTTTTCCATTTTATTTTAATAATTGTCTAATTGTTAAAACAACATCTTGGGTAAGGGCTTCGTTGTTTACCTTTATACACAACAACATATTCACTATGTACTTGGTAACAGTTATTAATTAATTGAATAGAAAATATTATAACAAATATTATTGGATGCCGAATTGACGTCAAATAGGTGCAGATTTGACTAGATGACAATTTAACCAGGTGCCGACTTGACTTGTACGTTTCAATTCCTCTGCGATCGTTTGCGGTATTTTCTTGAGAAAAACCTATTTTCCATCATCAAAGAGAAGAAGAAACTGCTTGAAAATGATTCTGGAACGCTTCATGATTGTTAAAATAAGTTAAATTCACTCAAAAAACAATTTTAAAACAATGTTTAAACAGGAAGTTTCAAAAGCACGTGTAAAAGAAGAAATTAACCGGTGAAAGTGGAAATCCGTACATAACAGATATCACTATAGTACGACTTTGACAGCAAAACAGTTCCATCCTTTTGTAAAACAGTCTTTAATATACCTATCACATTAATGTTTGAAGGGTCTTAAGCTTATTCAAACCATAAAAGTCGGTATGAAACACCAAAACGGAATGAACAATAACCGATTACGTTTTGTAGTTTACAAATTCTAAACTGGTTCCCGTCAAACTACAACACTTTGTTCGAGTGTAGTGGAATACAAGCAGAAACCAGTTAGTTTGTAAACTGGTATCTGGCTGATTACTACACAATGACCTCTAATGCATATTGATAACACAAGCAAATTCCAGTTCGTATAGAAAATAGTAAATACGAAACCAAGCGCGGTAGGCAGAGAAATGTAATGAAGTTCAGGTCGCCAGTAATGGAACAATGACTGCGTCATTTTCCAAAAAGAGTCCAAAGATTTTTTGTCAGCTTTTTTCTCTGCCTGTCTTGGTGGCTGAACACCTTAACAGCTTGTTGCTCCACAAAAAAAACTTATCATGCAACATATACCATAGTTTATATACAACAAATTTTTAAATCATGGAAGCAATAAACTTTAATTAGTTACCATTTTAACTTTCAACTTAATTGTACAGAAAATGAAAAGATGTTACACCATAGAGCTCTGTATCAATGAAATGAACGAGTCTGAGATCTCCTAATGAACAGCTATAGCAGCAGCAATAGCAATGATTAACCCTACCTATCTCTTCTCAGCCGCACACTTTTGACATCTGTAGAAAATTCTAATTCAATTACATGTTTTTTCTTTAAATCATCCCAGACCATAACTGAAATAAAAATAACAATATTATTGTATGCACCATTTTATATTCAAAAGTGGACATTACATGGATGAAGAACCATTCTTTGTTAAAGCTTTAGTAAAACTTACACTACAGTAAAACAAACTAGAGGCTCTAAAGAGCCTGTGTCGCTCACCTTGGTCTATGTGAATACTAAACAAAGGACACAGATGGATTCAAGACAAAATTGTGGTTTGGTGATGGTGATGTGTTTGTAGATCTTACTTTACTGAACATTCTTGCTGCTTACAATTATCTCTATCTATAATGAACTTGACCCAGTAGTTACAGTGCAAAATGTTAGTAAAATTTTACAAATTTTGTGAAAATTGTTAAAAAAATGACTATATAAAGGGCAATAACTCCTTAGGGGTCAATTGACCATTTTGGTCATGTTGACTTCTTTTTAGGTCTTACTTTGCTGTACATTATTGCTGTTTACAGTTTATCTCTATCTATAATAATATTTAAGATAATAACAAAAAACAGCAAAATTTCCTTAAAATTACCAATTCAGGGGCAGCAACCCAACAACAGGTTGTCTGATTCATTTGAAAATTTCAGGGCAGATAGATCTTCACCCAATAAATTTTTTAACCCATGTCAGATTTGCTCTAAATGCTTTGGTTTTTGAGTTATAAGCCAAAAACTGCATTTTACCCCTATATTCTATTTTTAGGCGTGGTGGCTATATAAGTTAGTTAGTTGGCCGGGTCACCGGACACATTTTTTAAACAAGATACCCCAATGATGATTGTGGCCAAGTCTGGATTAATTTGGCCCAGTAGTTTCAGAGGAGAAGATTTTTGTAAAAGATTACTAAAAATTTACGAAAAATGGTTAAAAATTGACTATAAAGGGCAAATTGGGCAATAACTCCTAAAGGGGTCAACTGACCATTTCGGTCATGTTGACTTATTTGTAAATCTTACTTTGCTGAACATTATTGCTGTTTACACTTTATCTCTATCTATAATAATATTCAAGATAATAACCAACCAGGTGCTCCGCAGGGCGCAGCTTTATACGACCGCAGAGGTTGATCCCTGAACAGTTGGGGCAGGTATGGACAAAATATTTAAGCGTGATACAGCTCTGAATTTGGATTGTGATCAAATTTTTGACATTATATGGGTTTTTTACACCAAACAAATGTCAAGCCACTCCATCATCATCATCATCTCAATTCAAATTTTAAATGGACTTTGCAACCATAAACACTCATTTAAAGACATCAGAAAATTATAAAAATAGAAAATGACATGATAGTCATGTCTGGCAAATTTCCAACATACATTATCTAAAAACATTTTAGAAAAGATAAGGAAAAAAAGCTTCATCAGCAACATTTTATATTGGCAAATTTCCAATGAAGTTATTTACATAAAGTTATTGGCAAATAAAAATAGAAAATGACATCATAGTTATGTCTGGCAAATTTCCAACATATATTATCTAAAAATATTTTAGATAAGATAAGGAAAAAAAAACTTCATCAGCAACATTTTATATTGGCAAATTTCCAATGAAGTTATTTACATAAAGTTATTGGCAAATAAAAATAGAAAATGACATCATAGTCATGTCTGGCAAATGTCCAACATACATTATCTAAAAACATTTTAGATAAGATAAGGAAAAAAAGCTTCATCAGCAACATTTTATATTGGCAAATTTCCAATGAAGTTATTTACATAAAGTTATTGGCAAATAAAAATAGAAAATGACATCATAGTCATGTCTGGCAAATTTCCAACATATATTATCAACTACTATTCTATACAAAGAAAGATAACTCCAATTGAAAATTAATTGCTATTGCACAATATTGTGCAATTAGATATTTCTTGCTATTGTGCAATACTGTGCAATTGAAAATTTCTTGCTATTGCACAATACTTGATATGGAATCCTGATTTGGACCAACTTGAAAACTGGGCCCATAATCAAAAATCAAAGTACATGTTTAGATAAAGCATATCAAATAAGCCCAAGAATTTAATTTTTGTTAAAATCAAACTTAGTTTAATTTTGGACCCTTTGGACCTTAATGTAGACCAATTTGAAAACTGGACCAAAAATTAAGAATCTACATACACAGTAAGATTTGGCATATCAAAGAACCCATTTATTCAATTTTTGATGAAATCACACAAAGTTCAATTTTGGACCCTTTGGGCCCCTTATTCCTAAACTGTTGGGACCAAAACTCCCAAAATCAAGTTTAATTTTGGACCCCCATTTGGACCAACTTGAAAACTAGGCCAATAATTAAAAATCTAAGTACATTTTTAAATTCAGCATATCAAAGAACCCCAAGGATTCAATTTTTGTTAAAATCAAACTAAGTTTAATTTTGGACCCTTTGGACCTTAAAATAGACCAATTTGAAAACGGGACCAAAACTCCAAAAATCAAACCCAACCTTCCTTTTATGGTCATAAACTTGTGTTTAAATTTAGATAGTTTAAGAAAGTTATTAAAATTTTAAAAACTACAACCACAGAGTGATGTAATGTATTCCCGCAGAAAAACTAAGTGCATTTATAAGTAAAATACGGAAAAAATGGAATTTTATTTTCACAAAATTTACTTCTGGATACTATCTTATAATCATAAACAAGCTTCTGTCCAAGTTTGGTAGAAATCCAGTATGGTTAAAGAAAGTTATTTAAATTTCAAAAACTTTAACCTCAGAGTTAATATTTGTGGACGCAGCCGACGACGACGGAATGTAGGATCGCTTAGTCTCGCTTTTTCGACTAAAGTCGACGGCTCGACAAAAAGCACTGAGTTGAAGGCTTCTGACTTGGGACAGGCACAAAAAGAATGTGGAGGTTGGAAGGGGTTAAAAATGTTTACTGTTGCTCAACTCTGTCTTTTTAAACTAGGGCAAAGACGTTGAACTAGTTTTTAAATGTAAAGGGGAACTTATGTTTTGCTTTTTTGTCCACTGTTTAAAAATGTTCACTGCCCTCTTAAGTGCATGTCCCCAAGTCTGAAGTATGTAGCTCAGTGGTTAGCTATTTGTTGCTTCTTATCATGTGTGTTTCTTTTCTTTTCTTTAATTATATAATGAGGTCATCGGCCTTTTTGTGTTTAAACTGGTTCAAATTTTGTCATGATGGCACCTTTTATAACTTTCCTTATGGTATGGACTTTGCTCAATTGTTGAAGGCCATACAGTCACCTACAGTTGTTAACATCGTGATTTGGAATCTTGAGGATGTGTGTACTATTAGCCATAAGACCATGTCTCCTCATGTGATCTAATTATATATTTAATAATAACGGTAGTGAAAAAAAATATTTGAAAAGCTAATATTTAGTGATCGATAATCTAAAAGTTGCTTGAAACTATGTTGTACTTTAGATGGCAATTGTAAGATGGTAGGCATGAAATATCATTGGTTAATTACTGTAAAAGACAGACAATTTATTTCATGAATGATTGAAGGAATCAAAAATTTATCTGCCACTACCCTTCTTTTATTAGACTATTATCAATAAGAGCATCAAAATGCTTGCATATTCAAATTACATACCTTTTGTACATGGATACTTGGGATTTTTCCCTCCTCCTACTAGAGCTAAATAGTTACATCGGAAAAGCATTTCCACATGCCTAATTCCTCCATCAGAGAAATCTAAAAGAAAGGAACATATACATATATAAAATGATTATTTTCTATCCCCCCTCCCAACAGTAACTGCAAGCATTTTTGGGGTCATTGTTTCTTACTATTGTGCTTGTTCCTTTCTTTTGTTATAAATATTATTAAACATTTATTTCTTAATTCTATTCTAAATTAATATACCTGTATACAAAAATGTTCTATGACTAAAACAATTATTAATAGCATTATGAAAAACCATTGATAAATTATACCATAGAAATGGCATTCCCCCTCCAACTATCCTGTCTACATGTATGATAAAGGTAAAACTGGTTTGATAAGAACATGACAAACATTTAAAACACAGGAATTTGTTATAAATTGTCAGTAATAATTGAATCCACAGTAAACCAGATGCTCCGCAGGGTGCAGCTTTATACGACCGCAGAGGTCGAACCCTGAACAGTTGGGGCAAGTATGGACACAACATTTAAGCTTGATACAGCTCTGAATTTGGATTGTGATTAAATAGTTGACACAACATACAGTAGGTTTCTGACACAGAATGAATGTGGTCTAAGAACTTAAACTTAAAAACTTAAAAATTTTAAATTGGACATTTACCAATATCCAAAATCTAAATACATGGTTAGATTCAGCATATCATAGAACCCCAAGAATTCAATTTTTGATGAAATCAAATAATGTTCAATTTTAGACCCTTTAGACCTCAATGTGGACCAATTTGATAACCGGGCCCAAATATTAAAAATCTAAATACATGGTTAGATTCAGCATATTGAAGAACCCCATATATTCAATTTTTGTTGAAATCAAACAAAGTTTAATTTTTTACCCTTTGGACCTTAATGTAGACCAATTTGAAAACGGGACAATACTGTGCAATTGAATATTTCTTGCTGTTGTGCAATATTGTGCAATTAGATATTTCTTGCTATTGTGCAATATTGTGCAATTAGATATTTCTTGCTATTGCGCAATACTGTGCAATTGAAAATTTCTTGCTATTGCACAATACTGTGCAATTGAAGATTTCTTGCTATTGCGGAATACTGTGCAATTGAAAATTTCTTGCTATTGCGGAATACTGTGCAATTGAAAATTTCTTGCTATTGCACAATACTTAATATAATAATTTTGGACCCGGATTTGAAAACTGGGCCCATAATCAAAAATCTAAGTACATGTTTAGATTCAGCATATTAAAGAACCCCAAGAATTCAATTTTTGTTAAAATCAAGCTAATTTTAATTTTGGACCCTTTGGACCTTAATGTAGACCAATTTGAAAACAGGACCAAAAATTAAGAATCTGAATACACGGTTACATTTGGCATATCAAAGAACCCCAATAATTCATTTTTTCATGAAATCAAACAAAGTTTAATTTTGAACCCTTTTGGCCCCTAATTCGTTGGGAATAAAAATCCCAAAAATTAATCCAAACCTTCCTTTTGTGGTCATAAACCTTGTGTTAAAATTTCATAGATTTCTATTAACTTATACTAAAGTTATTGTGCAAAAACAAAGAAAAATGCTTATTTGGGACCTGTTTTTGGCCCCTTATTCCTAAACTGTTCGGACTAAAACTCCCAAAATCAATCCCAAGCTTCCTTTTATGGTCATAGACCTTATGTTAAAATTTCATAGATTTCTGTTTACTTGTACTAAAGTTATTGTGCGAAAACCAAGAGAAATGCTTATTTGGGCCCTGTTTGGCCCCTTATTCCTAAACTGTTGGGACCAAAACACCCATAATCAATCCCAACCTTCCTTTTATGGTCATAAACCTTGTGTTTAAATTTCATAGATTTCTATTTACTTTTACTAAAGTTAGAGAGTCGAAAACCAAATGTCTTCTGACGACGACGACATCGATGACGTCAAAGTGATACATTGTACCAATATACGACCAAAAAAATTTCATTTTTTGCGGCCGTATAAAAAGGATGTTGCAGACTAAAATTCAATAACCCCAATTTAACTGGATACATATTTACATCTAAGTGCAAAATGTACTCAGTATGATATTTTTATGTCTAATACATCTTGACCATAGACTGAACCTAAAGGAGTAGGTCCGGTAAGACCCCTTTTTGGCCCCAAAATATAGCAGTTTTACAAAATTGTTAAAATGTAAACTTTTAAATATATATTGGACAGTAGAATGCTTCTGCTACATAAATATTGGTTGTTTTTGGCAATACAATGCACATATATCGAGTACTAGCACCATTAAGTCACGCTAAATTACTGAAATCTTCACAATTCTATCATTTTAGCTAAATTTTAGACGGTTTTCGTGTAAAACGAAAGTGGCCGCATCCGTGTTCATCCTTAATATTGAAATGTAAGTTGTATTTTATGATAATACATAACATATATAAAGATTTTGGATGAACACGGATGCGGCCACTTTCATTTTTGACAAAAACTATCTAAAAAGTGACATTTTTTGACATATTTGGTACATTTGTAGATTTTTCATATTTGAGCTTGAATCGGATCGTTTTCAATGACTAAACCAGTTAAAATCTTTCATATAAACTAATTGATTCAAATGAAATAGACACTTAAGTGTTTAAAAAGAGGTCAAATTCATTCGTCAGATGAACTTGAAATTTGAGGCCAAAATTGATCCTTACCGGACCTACTCCTTTAGACACTGACTCTTTAATGTGTAAAATCAAAAGGTCTATCTTCCGAAACATTGTGCTGCAAAATCAACAAAAAGGACTATTATAGTATACATATGTATACATGTATTTGCAACAACCTGCACAATCTTAACTTTATCTTTTCAGTTTGAGATATCCTTTTTATTAAAAATCTGGCAAATTATATTTCCTTTACAGTTTAGTATTATGCTATGAATTTTTTTTATCACATTATGTTTGTACACAAGTTAAGTTTTTTGTTCAGAAAATGGTTTATAATTCTTTACAGGATACATGACATACATGTACATACCTTGTCTTTCTTTTTCTTTCAGCGGGTCAGCATTATATACTCTGAATCCATTTTCCATTCCACAAGCAAAACATCCTGTAAATAGACAAACCAAACCATAATAAGTATTCCAAATGTTTCAACCATTTGTTTTCTTAAAGCAGTGGCGGATCCAGAACTTTTCATAAGGGGCCCGCTGACTGACCTAAGGGGCAGGGGGCCGCTCCAGTCATGCTTCAGTGATTCCCTAAATAATCAACCAAATTTTTCACACAAAAGGGGGGCCCCCTGGATCCGCCTATGTAAAGGGACATTAGCTAAAATTTAGACAAGACTGCACACTTAAAATAAATGTCCCACCTGCTTTACCAACAATAATTGATTTTTATTTTAAAGATCTTCGTTCTTGTGTTCTGCCTTTGCACCATTGTTCCAGATTAGGTGGAGGGTTTGGTACCAACAAACTACTTTAACCCTTTCCTCCATAATGACGCTTTTTGACGCCACCCCCTTTACTCCATAATGACGCCTTTTGACGCCTGTGTAGTACCTAAGTTGAAACGCTTTGACTACAAAATGTCTGCATCAAACTTTTAAAAAATTGTATCTAATATGAAAAAAAAATTCATGAGAATATCTGACTTGAATTTCATTGATGAAATTTTCGTTTTTGTAATGCATTAATACTTTAAACCTGATAATTTTTTCTTATTGAAAAAAATCCTATGCAAATCAAGAATTTAAAAAAAAATCTCCTTGGAGTAAAGGGTTAAACCTGCAACATTCTGTATGTGCCTGAGTGTTTATTAAGTAACAGAAACTGTCATGTTGGATTGATCAAAACATGCATACCAGTCTGGATTCCATAGTTAACTTGCTTGACATGAAAAGTCACCATCTTGGCGTCGTTGGCGATGAGCTGCAGTCATGCCTGACTAATTAAAACAGTATACAGTTCACATGCAGTTTAATTTCACAGACGCCATCATGAGTTGGTTGACCATAATGGAATAAAAGTTTCACAGATGATATTGTGTATTTTTCTAATGGCCTTACTACAATCCCCTTCCCTTTTCACAAATGTGACCTACCAAATTAGACTATTTACCCAGTTAGTAATAACATGAGCAACACGACGGGTGCCACATGAAGAGCAGGATCTGCCTACTCTTCTGGAGCACCTGAGATCAGCCCCAGTTTTTGATGGGGTTAGTGTTGCTCAGTCTTTAGTTTTCTATGTTGTGTCTTGTGTACTATTATTTGTCTGTTTGTCTTTTTCTTTGTTAGCCATTGTGTTGTCCGTTTATTTTCGATCTATGAGTTTGACTGTCGCTCTGGTATCTCTCTTTTAGTTTCCATGACTTTTGTAGGGTAAATTTGGGTACTCCCCATGATAAATGACTGTAAAATTTTAGTTAAACTGATGTTAATGATAAATATTTTACTCCTTACAAGGCTAATGGAAGTTACAAAATGAGATTTGACGACTGATGATAAAAAAAAAATTAAGGTTCATTTGCAGCTGACAGTAGGGAAAAACAGACGTTGTACACTTGACAGTAAAAGACAATCCTACACTCAATTATCAAGTGGGTGAAATAAAAGGAAGTCAATAGGTATAATTTGTATTGCCTGATATAAATATTTTTTCAATATATTACAAAATACAATAGATCATAAATAATTAAATACACAAATGAAAATACATAAACATAGATATATAACCAAATTTTTTGGCAAACATCCGCCACTATGAATTTATAAAAGGAAAAAAAAAATTTAACAAGGGAGGGAGGGTGGGTAATTTCAACGTAATATCAAATTCAAAAATGTAAAGAAAACACTTTGCAATAGTATAAATAAACAATTAACAACAAAGGAAAAGTTTATATCCAATAAAAAGAGCGAAATAATATAGTGAGTAAATTTAATGCAAGAGTTTTTACTAATAAAAATCTAGTTTGAACCAGTGTGATTACTGAGGTGTATAATATAAATTTCACTGTTTTGCTAATTAAATAATTTAAATCTTAAATTAAACCCTTTAGTTACAATCATGAAAATTGTCACTATTCTTGTATTTAATCATGCATGTTATATTAAATAATATTTTTTTCTATGTTGGGGAGGAGAGGGGAAGACTCTTCTTTGAACACTTATAGGCGACAAAAGACATAAAATCAACCTGTACTTGCATTTTCATATAAAGGTTAGATATATGTACTTTTTTAATAGGAAGAAACTGAGAAAAATTTGGTGCTGCAGTGCAGACGAACCTTGGTCTTGGTTCCATCCAGCGTATAACAGCCCGTTCCCATGTGTATTTTCATGTTCTAAATTCATTTTATCATATCTTTTCGTGTCAGTTTATCAACATGTTCACTTCAAATATTACAACAACAGTGTAGCTGTGTTTTCTTCTTTGGACAACACACCCCCATTGTACATGAGAAGCACTTCCTGTTGACATAAAGGTCAAGGTTAGCAAGATGGAAGTCCTTGGAAATGGTTTGAGAAGACTGCTTTTAAATTCCAGAAATTCTGCAGCATTAAAGAACTGTCATGCTACCACCTTCACCAGGCTGATGTCGAGTGGTATAATCTAAATATTAAATTACTTTGTTTTGTTTAGGTATTTTTTGAACATGCCGAAATCCCCAAAAATAAACTATGGATTCACCAAGGGAGATAATAAAAGGATAAGGTCCAAAGTTCATCAACATAAAGTTTTTATCAGTCTAAATTAACATGGTAATTTGATTATATTTAAGAATATAGAAGGCATCTTCATTTTTCAAGTTTGGTAATACAGGTAAAGGGTATGGGGAATCTCTTTTAAAGACTACATAGACTTTTTTTAGAACATGAACCCCCTTTTTTTTTAGCTCACCTGGGCCGAAGGGCCAAGTGAGCTTTTCTCATCACTTTGCGTCCGTCGTCCGTTGTTGTCTGTTAACTTTTACAAAAATCTTCTCCTCCATAACTACTGGGCCAAATTTAACTTATCTTGGCCACAATCATCATTAGGGTATCTAGTTTAAAAATTGTGTCCGGTGACCCGGCCAACCAACCAAGATGGCGGCCTTGGCTAAAAATAGAACATAGGGGTAAAATGTAGATTTTGGATTATATCTCTGAAACCAAAGCATTTAGAGCAAATCTGACATGGGGTAAAATTGTTTATCAGCTAGGTCAAGATCTATCTGCCCTGAAATTTTCAGATAAATCGGACAACCCGTTGTTGGGTTGCTGCCCATGAATTGGTAATTTTAAGGAAATTTTGCTCGTTTTGGTTATATATCTTAAATATTATAATAGATAGTGATAAACTGTAAACAGCAATAATGTTCAGCAAAGTAAGATCTACAAATAAGTCAACATTACCAAAATGGTCAGTTGACCCCTTAAGGAGTTATTGCCCTTTATCGTCAATATTTAACAATTTTCATAAATTTTGTAAATTTTTGTAAAATTTTACAAAATATTTTCCATTGTAACTACTGGGCCGAGTTCATTATAGATAGATATAATTATAAGCAGCAAGAATGTTCAGTAAAAAAAGATTTACAAACACATCAACATCACCAAAACACAATTTAGTCATTAATCCATCTGTGTCCTTTGTTTAATATGCACAATGACCAAGGTGAGCGACACAGGCTCTTTAGAGCCTCTAGTTCTTAATCTTTTCTGTGTTAAATTTGGTCACAGAATTCCAGGCACTGGGTTAACAATTGGACAGCAGCAACTGCCAGCAAGAGAGTTCATTGTTTGTATAAAGCTGTATAATTCATAATGTTTCTATAAGACATAGATGCTTCATACCTTGTGTGACGTGATTGATATTCCCTAAGAAATTTGGTATATACTAAGTCAGCTGTAAGCTGTTGAGCTGAGCCAAAGGAAGTACTTTTTTAGCTCGGTCAGTTAACAGTTGCCTTATAACACAGAAATCCCTGGTTTGAGTCCCGGTGGAGACGAGAAATTTGGTAATGAAATTCATACTCTCAGTTACACTTGTAAAGTTGATTGCAGATACATGTACAATGTACCTTATGTTACAAAGTTTCTGTCTTTGATATGTCCATTGTCCTTGATTTTACTATTCTACATGTCCATGTTGTCGTTCAGCATGTCCAGAGATAGTTCACCTAAATGTGAAACTCAACCTCATTTAATTGATCAGTGATTAATTTTATTTTGGTTAAGACATATTTTACATGTACATCAGTGTACATGTAGATACATGACTGAAAAGTAATAGGACCACTATATATACTTAGTTTATGGAATGATTGTTAGATTTGCATGTCCAACTTGCAGGTTTCATCTGACCATGACATTATTTTCAAGGATCATTGCTAATGTTAACTTGAAAGTTGTATTTTGGCATTCATATTAATACAGAGTTTCAACATAAATTCAATCATGATGAAGGAAATTTAAATATTGTACATATGCTCACCTGTGACTTATTTTATGCACCATATTCATAAAATTATACAAAAAAATGTTTAAACTTAAAAAGACATTTCTTTAGTTTCTATTAGCATAGTTTTCACCCCTTGTTAGATAAAATTTTGTCAATTCATTATTGATGATGGAAGTAGACATCACACTCACAAACTTTGAATGGACTGCATTATTCCATGAAGTACAATAAGTTCTCTGTATTTCTTTTTTAAAGTTTGTGCCTATTATAATAATTAACAACCGCAAATCTATTGAAATAGATAAAGAATATTGTGGGTTGAATTTGTATGTTAATGTTTAAGCCTTCTTACCTTAGGTATTGGTATAATATATTAAATAGATACATAAATAAACATAGGCCTTAGGGACATAAGAAAACTCTTCTGAATTTGTTTTCAAAGCATAAAGGATGTTAAAAGCATGAATCTTTTTTTTAACCTTTAATCCTTTTAAGGACATTTAGTAGCCATTGTTCAGATAAACAGATGGGGGTGAGATCTAAAATAAACTAATTCTAACCCTCGCACATGATCATGTGCCTTTACTGAATGGTAAACATAGTTAACATCCACAGTGGTTATCCAACGAGCATGTCTAGTTAAATCTTTTATGGGATACTAACTTATATCTCACATCTGTGCCATTCTTAATTTCAGGACAACAGTTAGAGTATATTATTAAAGATGTGAAAGGTGAAAAGAAAAATGTTGGTTTGATCCAGTTAAATAGGAGAAAAGCCCTGAATGCATTATGTGATGGCTTAATGACTGAAGTTGGACAAGTTCTGAAAGAATTTGAAGCTGACACAAATATAGGATGTATTGTTCTCACAGGCATGGATAAAGCTTTTGCAGGTAACATTTTTTATGATAAATGATCTAATAACCAAAATATTTGTCATGAGACTCAAGACAACAAAGTACTGATTTGAGAGTACTCCGAGTTAATGAAAGCTAGTCCAAAGCCAAATTACAACTTATAAAGAAACCATATCAGAAAGTCAATAGATTAAAACATATGATAGATGCTCAGAATTTTTATAAATTTCACTCACATAGAAATTTAGATAGCTTTTCATTATATTCCATAAACATGATAAAACCAAAAAATGGAGAAAAAAACTTTTTTTGTGATTGATGAATAGAAAAGAATACATAAACATGCCTTTCATTAAAATATATTCAGTAAAATAGATATGTTATACATACATGTAAACATGCCTTTCATAAAAATATGTTCAATAAAATAGAAATTTTGGGCTAACAAAAAATTCAGATTAATAGTTCAGTTTCCGAAAACACATCTGGCAACAATTCTGTAACCATTCATGCTGTTAGAATCAATCTAATACTTCCTTGACATCTAGGGGGTTTCCTTAAATAAGTATTTTGGGCTAACAAACAATTCATTTTCTCTGACATTATCAACAGAAGCTTTAATGTTATTAGATAAACAAGTGCATATTACATCATGCAATCTGTGAACTAACAGTCATAGATTTTGTATATACCTGGTATATATATTTACATTTATCTGGTTTTAGCTGGAGCTGACATTAAAGAGATGGAAGGACAGAACTTTTCTGATGTATGGTATAAAAGCTTTTTGTCACAATGGAATTCAGTGGAGCAATGTAAAAAACCTATAATAGCAGCTGTTAATGGCTATGCAGTAAGTTCTGTATTGTAGCTCATCTGGCCTAGAAGACAATGATGAGATTTTGCTATCATTTGGTCAACTTGAATAATTCAATCCCTCTCTTTGTCTAATTTTCTTCCAAACAAGCTATTGTAGATCAGCAGAATATAATGACTGAATTATTCAGGTTATCATTTGATACATGATTGATCTTAAGATTCTATATTTTAGGTCCATCAACCAACATGGCCAACACAGCTAAAAATAAACAAAGGTGTAACGTGAGCATATCTTGAAATCCATGGCAAAATGGAAAATTGTACATGGTTGAAAATGTTTAGAATGTTTAGAATGTCAAGCAATAACATTTGTACTAAAATTAGCAGATGACTACTATCAAGTGATTGCCCTTAACTGACTTTTTTGACAATTTATTTTTTTGCCTCATAATTTGAAAATAATTGTTTAAATAGGTATATGGATAAAGTTAAAATTGGAATTTCAATTACCATATATGTGTGTGGAGACTTTTTATACGACGGCAAAAATTAAAAAAATTTTGGTCGTATATTGGTATCACATTGGCGTCAATGTCATCGTCGTCATCGTCCAAAAACTTTTGGTTTTCGCACTATAACTTTAGTATAAGTCAATAGAAATCTATGAAATTTAAACACAAGGTTTATGACCACAAATGGTAGGTTGGAATTGATTTAAGGAGTTTTGGTCCCAACAGTTTAGGAATTAGGGGCCAAGAAGGGCCCAAATAAGCATTTTCTTGGTTTTCGCACTATAACTTTAGTTTAAGTCAATAGAAATCTATGAAATTTTGTCACAAGGTTTATGACCACGAAAGAAAGGTTGGGATTGATTTTGGGAGTTGAAGTCCCAACAGTTTAGGAATTAAGGGCCAAAATGGGCCCAAATAAGCATTTTTCTTGGTTTTTGCACCATAACATTAGTATAAGTAAATAGAAATCTATGAAATTTAAACACATGGTTTATGACCATAAAAGGAAGGTTGGGATTGATTTCAGGAATTAGGGAATTTAGCGAATTAGGGGCCAAAATTAAACTTTGTTTGATTTTATCAAAAATTGAACTATTGGGGTTTTCTGATATACTGAATCTAACCGTGTATTTAGATTCTTAAATTTTGGTCCCGTTTTCAAATTGGTCTACATTAAGGTCCAAATGGTCCAAAATTAAACTTAGTTTGATTTTAAAAAAAAATGAATTCTTGGGGTTCTTTGATATGCTGAATCTAAACATGTACTTAGTTTTTTTTATTATGGGCCCAGTCGAAATGATTAGAAATTGGTTCCTCCAAAGATTCGTTTTGGGGAAAGCATTCATAGTAGCCATCTATTTCAAGTTGGTCCGAGTTGGGGGTCCAAAATTAAACTTTGTTTGATTTCAGATAGCACTCCACAGTTAGGTGTGTAGTTTCGCATTTTGGCCCTGTGGATTTTTCAAATATGAGAGCTAGTGTGCAATAAAATTAATTTTTGGATAGCTGAGTATTAAAATAGCCTTTGTATTGGGTTTATATGAACATCAAGGTTATGTAATGTATGTAATATAGGCTGTTTTCTGTATGACAGTCCGTATTTGCATGTCCATACCATACATTGATCCGACAATTATTGTAATGTTTTTTTTCCAACTTTTTATCGCACGAACTTTGTGATTGGATTTTAAGAAAAAAATTAGGCGAAAGACACCCATTTTTTATTTGATCATTAGGAAGATTTATGAAAACAGTTTCTAAAAAGGTATCACTCAAAGGCATTGAAATTCTAGTTTGATCCAAATTTTGGGGGGATATGTGACATGTTCACCCCCCTTTTTGCAATATTTTATGGTAAATAAATGCAGAATGTTGCCATGGATACACATAAAAGGAATTAATTTTCACCCTTTTAACTTTTGAAAATCAAATTTATGGAAGATACTGATTACATACATATGCACATGTACAACACAAACAATTAGGTTAATGTATTAGAAATCCAGTAATAGGAGACATTTTGTGGCTCATTTTTAATTTTATTTTCTAACTGTGGAGTGCTACCGCAACAAAAATTTATATACGGGGTTCTTCAATATGCTGAATCTAACCATGTATTTAGATTTTTAATATTTAGGACCAGTTATCAAATTGGTTCACATTAAGGTCTAAAGGGTCCAAAATTGAACTTTATTTGATTTCATCAAAAATTGAATTCTTTGGGTTCTTTGATATGATGAATCTAACCTTGTATTTTGGATATTGGAATACCACAAAGGGATGGTAAGAATTGTCTTTGGGAGTTATGACTCAAACCGTTAAGGAATAAGGTGCAAAAAAGGGGGGAAAGGGTTTCCAGGTTAATGGACAATTACTTAAGTACAAAACATAATTTAAAAGCAGTGTAAGGTTGGTAATTAAAACTCATTTGAATATCTCACCTAAACTGCTCTTAAGTTATGTATATTGGAAATTTGCCAAAAACTTTATTATAAATAAATTCCATTGGAAATTTGCCAAAAACTTTAGTTTAATGAACTTCATTGGAAATTTGCCAATATAACATGTTGCATCGGAGTTATCTTTCTTTGTCCAGAATAGTAGTTAAATCAACTTAAATCATGACTGTATGACATTTTATATTTTATGATGTATTTAAAGGAGTAGTTATTGTTGAAAAATCCATAAGAAATTTGAATTGAGATCATTTTTGGAATAAGGGAAAGGGGGAGGTGAAAAAAATTGGTGGGGTTCAATTATTCAGATTTCAGATTTCAGAAAGGCAAAAAAGAAAATTTCTTCAAATATCAATGGATTAATATTCAACAGCATACTGAATTGCTCCAAAGCAAAAAAAAAAACATTTTAATTACATTAGACCACATTCATTCTGTGTCAGAAACCTATGCTGTGTCAACTATTTAATCACAATCCAAATTTAGAGCTGAATCCAGCTTGAATGTTGTGTCCATACTTGCCCAAACCGTTCAGGGTACGACCTCTGCGGTCATCTAAAGCTGTGCCCTGCGGAGCATCTGATTCACAGCTAAAATTTAGGTTTGTTGCTGTTTAATAGTTTTTTCTTTAATGTTTTCTTGATTTACATGGGTCATTTTATAGGCAGTATTAGTTTTGCTCATTGTTAAAGGCTGTATCAAGCCTTATAGTTGCTATACCCTTCTTCTTGATCATATGG
Organism: Mytilus edulis; assembly: GCF_963676685.1. Classification (NCBI taxonomy): domain Eukaryota; kingdom Metazoa; phylum Mollusca; class Bivalvia; order Mytilida; family Mytilidae; genus Mytilus; species Mytilus edulis. Next base: position 21,494,228 of record NC_092352.1, on the reverse strand, counting down.
TATCCGTGTGAAAAATTTAAAATTAATTAGTTAAGCAAGGTTGTTCTTATTTTCTAAATTGAATAAATTGTATATTATTACAGCTTGGTGGTGGATGTGAATTAGCCATGATGTGCGACATAATTTATGCTGGAGAGAAAGCACAGTTTGGTCAACCAGAAATTACACTGGGGACGATACCAGGTATCTTAAAAACATAATGCATAGATTGTAGACTTTGCAAAGTACATGTACACAGCATATTAAATATCCCCTGACTGGTCGTAAAACAATTATTTGAAACATAAGTGATAAGTTAGTTTACCTCAAATAAGTTTTGGGGTTGTGGTTAATTAGGGTACAATCTGCTCTGTGTTTATGGACATATAGTTTTAAAAAAATAATTGACATGGTTATATAGATTTGTATTGAAAAATGATCTTTGCGAGTGACCATTTGCCAAAAGATGACAGTCTTAAAACTTTTATTCATTTAAAATTTTGTTATGAGAGCAGTAACGATACCTAAAGATTATTCAACTCATAAATCTGAAAAAAAACTGACAGTGCAATGGCAAAACCAAGACTGAAAGACATACAACAGTATACAAACAATGCTTTAGATTTGGCCCCTGTCGTGTTACTCATGTACAGGGTAAGTACAAACCTGGTGAAAATTAACAATACCCTAATTCTGTAAGTCACATTGTCAAGTGTTTAATATTTAAACTGAAGTTCTACATATAATACAAAATCTATGCGGGCTGATAACTAATAGCAGTCACTCGAAACAATTTTCACCACAAACTATGAAATACCTATAAAAAATGCTTATGTTATTTAAGGTGCTGGAGGTACACAACGATTAACAAAGGCAGTTGGCAAATCAAAAGCTATGGAATTGATTCTGACAGCTGATAGAATGTCTGCTGTTGATGCAGAAAGGGCAGGTTAGTTAATTCCATGTTCTTTTCATACAACTACCACTAACATAACAGACAATGCACTGTAAAGAGTTTTGCAAAGAAATTTACTACAATTTAGATGCTGTATGCATACAAGATGTCCAACAGTATCATCTCAACACTAAAAAAATATATTTTATAGAGAATAATACATGGCAAAATCCGTATCATATGTTGTATCATCCCGAGACATCAATATCAGCCCAAGGGCCTTTAGGCCCGAGGGATGATATTGGTCCAGGGTGATACGGCATGTGATACGGATTTTGCCATGTATTATACGCTTTATCATATATTTCAACAGAAGAGTATTACCGTATATAATATGAACTGTTTTCTGATCAATAGCGCTGGGTTACCTTCAGTTCTACTTTTGTCTTGTTTAAAAGGCCTTAACAGAACTGCTCAATTACTTATCCGAAGCACCTGGGTTGCCTTACAATTTGCGGGCTGTTGTTTTAAAAATATTTTGTTTATTATTGTATTTATTTGTGTGTTTTGTATTTTTTATAGTTGCATTTAATTAGTGTGCCAAAAAATATGAAAACTTGATGTTCGTGACGTCACATACAATATGAAAACTTGACGTTCGTGACGTCACATACCAAACAATGACGTCATTCAAAAAATTTACCTATTTTGAGGAAAATTTTCTTAAGCAAAAAAAAACAAAAAAAACCTGACGTTATGTTAAAAAAAAAAAAAAAAAGTAGGGGTGTGATAAAGGGTATGTGATAAAGGGTGCGCATCAAAGTTTCGCGATAACAGCAGGCTATTTATCAAATATGCAAAACTACTGTATTTACTACTAAACATATGATAAAAGTTGCTTATCATCTATTGACAATTATATCATGCATATTCAAGATGATATAAAATTATGTAGGTTCAGGTGGATAAATGAAAATCTTGAAATTTATGCATTCTTCTAATATCTAAAGCATTTTGTGAATGATCTATATTTTGCAGTCCGCAGGTCAATAACAGTATTATGTTAGTTTTTTAACAACATAAATTCCTATAAATGGTATTTTACATACATCTATTTTAAAAAATGATTTATAAATTAGTATAGAATAATATAACAGCTTACAGTACTCTTGTTAATTTATAACTACTTAAATATAACATTTAAAGTTTGTACACCTGTGACAACTATCTAAGTTGACAATATTCTATTGATTAAATGTAAAATTATTAATGAATAAAATGTCATGCAGGTAAAAAAAAAATCATTAACCTTACAATCAACACATGTTTAATTAAATATCAATAACAATACTTGATAGCAATTGGAGTATTTCTTTTATTTTTATGCCCTCCCTGTAGCAGAGGCGCATTAAGTATTACCCTAGACCTTCTGTACGTCCATACTTCCATAGAATCCATACGTCTCAAAATTATTTCTATTCTTTTAATATTTTTAATGGGATTTATTAAATTTGAACCTTAGTAAACTACTGTTGCCTCTGAGTAAGTTAGTTATAATGGCATAAAATATCTGAAAAGAGAATACTATATTAAAGTCAAACATTTCTTGAACCAAGTCTACTCGGTAAAGAAAAAGTATATTGAATAAAATTGAGAAAGGAAATGGGGAATGTGTCAAAGCGACAACAACCCGACCATATAGCAGACAACAGCCGAAGTCTGAATCCATGGAAGAACATCCAGTTTGATATACTACTCAGAAACGGTGAATTTTGTCTACCATATTTTAAAGATTCCTATATATTATTGTAAAGTGCAAATCAAAGTTTGAAACATACTGGAAATGCTCATTTTTATACCAAAAAAAGTTGCATGCAACTAAACAAAATGTTCAATTTTTCTCAACAGCTCTTTTTCCAAAACTTAATGTTCTCAAAAAACTTTGGAATGAGTGTGTTCAGATTGTTACCCCTATGAAACTTCTGGTCTTATTTACATATGTTAAGCAGACAAAAACTTGTATATTAATTTGATGTCATGGGAAACTCAGGTTGATAATTTTTTTTATTTATTTGAATCAATTTACTGTAGGCCTAGTAAGTAAAATTTTCCCAGTGGACCAATTGGTTGATGAAGCTATCAAAACAGCAGAGAAAATCTCCAGTTATTCAAAGATAACTACAGCCATGTGTAAAGAGGCTGTAAATGCATGTAAGTTGTTTTTCTTTAAATTTGATAGAAAAACAAATTGTGTTTATAACTTTTCTTGATGTTTTAAAAAACTACTACTATTATGATTATTTTACTTCAAAGTAGTAAGTATCCACTTAAGTTAAAAGCATGGTTTTCTTTTCTTTCATTAACCCTTTTGTATGATATAAAGGGCGCAGCACATTTTAGCGAAAAATTTTGAACTACTAGGGGACATTTGAGTGCCAACATTAGAGCCCATTTTAGCGCCCGATTAATCCGTTCACCTGTATTTTTGAAAGCCCATTTTAGCGAAAACTTATCTGGTTGAAAAACACTCACTAAGCGCCGGGCAGAAGTTCAGTGTACCGGTAATACAAAGGGAATAAATAATGGTCCAGAGTCATTCCGTGGCCATTATAATGAGCAATGTTATAGTTGTCACCCAGCTATTTACGATTTTCTTGAAACTATTATCAAATTGCAAACAAAAACATGTACAAAAATATGAAGTATAGACGAATGTGCATCACAATCTAGAAAAGAGAAAGAGAAAGAACAGTTTCTAATGCAAATCAAGAGTATTGTGCAGGGGTATATCCAGAGCCCATTACATACGATCTCTAGGATCTAAATTCCAGGCTAGGAGGAATTTTTAGCATTTGATTAAATCTTTTAGACATTATATGCTGTATTTCAATGGAAATCATATGTTTTATATTGTGCTGTCTTGAGTCTTTTAAAGTTTTTTATTTATTATACTAAGTATATTATTATGGGTTAAAAATATTTTGCTAAAATGGGCTTTGACAATTTTAATTTTCGCTCAAATGTGTTAAAAATCAGGCGCTAAAATGTCCTATCAATGCACTGAAATGTCCTCCGCCGGATAAAAAGTATATCATGAAGCTGACTGAGAAAAAAATCGTCAACAAGCAAATCATGTTAGTGTCAGATCTGAAACAGGTTGACATCTGTTTTTTTGTAAGTGTGTTACCTAACTTTGTGTGGTTCATTGTTCTTTTTCAGCATATGAAATGTCATTAAAAGAAGGTCTCCATTTTGAAAAGAGAATATTTCATGCTTCATTTGCAACAGTGAGTAGTCTATACATTTTTTTTAACATTGAAACCTGATAAAGTTTGAATTAACATAGAATTATGATGCAATGGTTTGAGCTATTAAACATTGCCAATATTCTTGTCAGAAGATTTCAATGATATGTTCCAAAATTGTAATAAATTAAAAAATAATAATTAATATACATAGCCAAATGATCATTTAATGCTATCATACATAGAGTGCTTTTGTACAAGAAACTTAATTGGTCTGATTTAATTACATTTAGTTTAAACTTTTAAAATTTAGGGAATATTGTAATGGAACAAGTTTCATTTTTTTATTTACAGAATGACAGAAAAGAAGGCATGACAGCTTTCTCAGAGAAAAGAAAACCAAACTTTACAGACAGCTAACAATAAGTGATAAATATCAGTGTCTTTCATATATTAAACAGAGCGAATGTAGTTTCTGATTGTGTTATTATTAAGTTGTGACTATTGAATGATTACAGTTTGTATGTTTGTAAAATGTATACCATTATTTAATTCACAGTTTCAAAATCTTAAGAACTATGGGAAATTTCTTGGTGTGTGCCCCAAGTGAAAATTGCGGAATTTCAATTGTTTAAGAAATTGTTAGCCAAATCAAAACCCTTTGGTCTAAGCGATTGAAATCACTACCCAAAATTTATTAGATTCTTAAACAGGGAATTAAATCCAATCATGTTGATTGCAAGTCAGTTTTATATAACAAATAAAGTAGAGCTTTGGTTTTGTATATTCTGTGACAGTTTATGTGTATACATCCTTCAATGTCTGTCGGTAAACACTGACAGATTATTCCAACTTGCTTTAAATAATTCTCATATACCTTTGATACAACATTAGAATTGACGGAACAATGCTGTTTTTTGTTTATTTTTGAGTATTGGTTTTGTCTTTCCAGAGTTAAGAACTTTGACCCTTGAAGTTAAGGTAATTTTTCACACTCAAGTATTCCTGAATTGACTACCACCAAACTTTATATTATTGTGGAGATCGTTGAAAGAAAGTTTAGGTCTTTTTTATTTTCCAGTTTGTTGTTCCAGAGTTAAGCTGATATAAATATAGATAAGAAGTTGTGGTTTGATTGCCAATTAGACAACTCTCCATTTGATTCACAATGTATAAAAAGTTAGCAATTATAGGTCAAAGTATGACCTTCAACACATAGCCTGGGCTCACACTGAACAGCAATGACAGCTCTATGAATTATTTGTCAATTTTTTTAGTTTTTAGATTGAAGAAGATTTGGATAAACAAATGCCTTATGATCTAAATTTGTCATCTGGTAATTTCATGGTTAAGTGAGTGCATTAAGGAAATAAATGTATGGTAGTTTTTGTCTTGCATGCAACAAATGTCACTGAATGAGACATAGGGTTGTCAATCTGGAAGCTGAATTGTAAATTGTTTGTATAAAGCTTCATATTTTGGATGGTATATGACCTGGATAATCCATGTGTTAAATACAGATGTATTGATGTCTGCTTGTATAATTCTCTTCTTCTTGACTCCATATTTGCTTCAATAACTAAACAAATCTTTCTTCTTTCCACATTATTTTTTCAGTAGGTATTTGAGTAAAAGGGCAACTAAATTGTGTATAGTTAGTATTTATGAGTGGACACCACAAATATTATGTCTCAAAGATTGGGTTGAACATATAGTTGCTTACATTACTTACACAATAATCTGTTGCCATAAGAAGCAAATGATTTACAGTTGTGACCAAAGTAAACCCTTTCATTAGCTTCAAAGAAGACAAAAACTTCATATCATATCAAGTAATTTCAGTACATATTTGTTTTATATTGTTCATTTTTATATTTCATTAATTCACTGCTTTTATATACCTTGACATTTTGTTTACACATTTGTTTTCCTGCTTTAGATGTCTTTTTGTCTTTTAGCTCACCTGGCCTAAAAGCCCAAGTGAGCTTTTCTTATCACTTGGCGTCCATCGTCGTCGTCCATCATCTGTCGTCCATCATCGTCCATCATTGTTAACTTTTACAACATCTTCTCCTCTGGAACTACTGGGCCAAATTTAACCAAACTTGGCCACATTCATCATTGAGGTATCTAGTTGAAAAATGTGTCCAATGACATGTCTAACCAACCAAGATGGCCGCCATGGCTAAAAATAGAACATAGGGGTAAAATGTAGAAACCGAAGCATTTAGAGCAAATCTAACTCAGAGTTAAATTGTTTATCAAGTCAAGATTTAGGTGTCATACCACCAATTACTCCCGCAAATTTAGAACGTATGTGAAAGTAGGCCTACTCGGACAAAAAATAGTGCATTTGATGTCATTTTTCACCTAAACTAACCAACAAATTTGCAGAAATGAAACTTTTGTTGAAAGAGAAATATATTAAGACCATTTTGAGCCAAATTTTACCTGTCTAGGAGTTTGCATTTAAAATTGAGGATTAATGCGCTCCATGGTATACTAATTTAAGATTTCCAGAAAACCAGGGGTTATTTTTAGTGGAACCTCCTTTCTGGAGCTCTTCTTTCTTATATGATTTTGAATGTATGTTGAAAATTGGCATGCAGAAAGGTGACACCTGTACAATTCAGGATATACCTAGTTTCTATGAAGTTAAACTTAAGGTAAAATATTTAGAAAGCTGTGAAAATTGCAAAATTTGGTTGAACAGATAGGAACTTTTAATTGGTGGTATGACACCTTTAAGCGAAATGCAGTCAAACATCAAATTCAGAAAACAATTCATTTTTTTGGCCTTAACTGATCATTTGAAGTAATAGTAGCCACATTTCAATCTTTTTGGGGGCAAAATGTCACATATTGCAAATTTAGAGCCTAAAACTTGAGTTTGTGCTATTTTTAGCTTTTCTCACCCTGACAGTATGCTTTAATATTAAAAAATGTCCTAAATTGTTACAAATGCACAGAAAGTTGTTTCTGTGGTGTTAAACATTATAACATAGGTTATTTACTACCCCCAAACAAATTTTGTCATGCAGATTTAATGAAATTATTTGATTTTTACCCCTTATATCAATGCATCATACTATGTACTTGGCAGATAGCATAGCCTAATGTAAACACTGCAGAAACTCACAAAAATACCATTTATTATTCCAAATGAAATTTTTATATCTTAAATTTTATTAACTGATGTAAATAAAAACAGTTAAATGACCATGACTGCACTTTTGATCAATTTGTAGTACTTTACTGACACCAGATGAAAAAAAGGGAGGGTCAATATTCCTTGACACTTCAATACCTTGGATTTTTGTCGAGCCTGCAACTTTTGTTGCAGAAAGCTCGACATAGGGATAGTGATCCGGCGGCGGCTACGGCGGCGGTGTTAGCTCACTTCTTAAAAGCTTTATATTTTAGAAGGTGGAAGACCTGGATGCTTCATACTTTGTATATAGATGCTTCATGTTACGAAGTTTCCGTCAGTCACATGTCCAATGTCCTTGACCTCATTTTCATGGTTCAGTGACCACTTGAAAAAAAGTTCAAATTTTTTGTAATGTTGAATTCTCACTTATTATAAGTAATAGGATAATTATATTTAATATGTGCATACCTTGCAAGGTCCTCATGTCTGTCCGACAGTTTTCACTTGACCTCGACCTCATTTCATGGATCAGTGAACAATGTTAAGTTTTGGTGGTCAAGTCCATATCTCAGATACTATAAGCAATAGGGCTAGTATATTCGGTGTATGGAAGGACTGTAAGGTGTAGATGTCCAACTGGCAGGTGTCATCTGACCTTGACCTCATTTTCATGGTTCAGTGGTTATAGTTAAATGTTTGTGTTTTTGTCTATTTTTCTCATACTATATGCAATAGGTCTACTATATTTGTTGTATGGAATGATTGTAAGGTGTACATGTCTAGCGGGCAGATGTCATGTGACCTTGACCTCATTTTCATGGTTCAGTGGTCAAAGTTAAGTTTTTGAGTTTCGGTCTTTTTATCTAATACTGTATGCCATAGGTCAACTATATTTGGTGTATGGAAATATTTTATGATCTAATATGTCAGTTGCGCAGGTTTTATTTGACCGTGACCTCATTTTCACGGTTCATTGCACAGTGTTAAGTTTTTGTGTTTTGGTCTATTTTTCTTAAACTATAAGTAATGGGTCAACTATATATGTTGTATAGAAGCATTGTTAGCTGTACATGTCTACCTGGCTTGGTTCATCTGACCTTGACCTCATTTTCAAGGTTCATTGGTCTTTGTTTAGTTATCTTGGTTAATGTTAAGTTTATGTGACAGTTGTAATAAAGCTTAGCTTTATACTTGTGACTATCAACATAATATCAATGATTAGTATAGAAGGCGAGACATTTCAGTGTGTGCACTCTTGTTTACTAAATGCATTGCAAAAATTGTTGAAAGTCTTTTAAGTAGTAGAACAAACAAGTAAAAATCAGCAAAAACTGATCTTGATATTGAAACTTTATGTTCCTGTAGCCCAAAATAAAATTTTTAAGTATTTTCTATCAAAGTCATACATTACAGTCAGTTTAAATTGAGCTGTGAAATTTTTAATATAAGTCGCATTATGCTCAGAAAGGCTGTTTTTAACTTCAAATTGACTAAGGATTAAGAATAAAGCAAAACAAAAGATTTCTAATCAACTTTTTTGTCTCTTTAGGTGTCATACCACCAATTACTCCCTCAAATTTAGAACGTATGTGAAAGTAGGCCTACTCGGACAAAAAATAGTGCATTTGATGTCATTGTTCACCTAAACTAACCAACAAACTTGCAGAAATGAAACTTTTGTTGAAAGAGAAATATATTAAGACCATTTTGAGCCAAATTTTACATGTCTAGGAGTTTGCATTTAAAATTGAGGATTAATGCGCTCCATGGTATACTAATTTAAGATTTCCAGAAAACCAGGGGTTATTTTTAGTGGTACCTCCTTTCGGGAGCTCTCTTCTTTCTTATATGATTTTGAATGTATGTTTAAAATTGGCATGCAGAAAGGTGACACCTGTACAATTCAGGATATACCTAGTTTCTATGAAGTTAAACTTAAGGTAAAATATTTAGAAAGCTGTGAAAATTGCAAAATTTGGTTGAACAGATAGGAACTTTTAATTGGTGGTATGACACCTCTAGCTGCCCTGAAATTTTCAGACAAATTAGACAATCGGTTGTTGGGTTGCTGTCCCTGAATTGGCAATTATAAGGAAATTTTGCCATTTTTGGTTAATATCTTGAATATTATTATAGATGGAGATAAACTAAACAGCAATAATGTTCAGCAAAGTAATATCTACAAATAAGTCGACATGACCAAAATGGTCAATTGACCCCTTAAGGAGTTATTGCCCTTTATCGTCAATATTTAACAATTTTCATAAATTTCATAAATTTTTGTAAATTTTTACAAAATATTTTCCATTGAAACTACTGGGCCGAGTTCATTATAGATAGATATAATTATAAGGTTGCTGCCCCTGAATTGGTAATTTTTAAGGAAATTTTGCTGTTTTTGATTATTATCATGAATATTATTGTAGATAGAGATAAACTGTAAACAGCAATAATGTTCAGCAAATTAAGATCTACAAATAAGTCAACATGACCAAAATGGTCAGCTGACCCCTTAAGGAGTTATTGCCCTTTACAGTCAATTTTTAACAATTTTCATAAATTTTGTAATTTTTTGTAAATTTTTAACAAAATATTTTCTTCTGTAACTAATGGGCCAAGTTCGTTATAGATGAAGATAATTGTAAGTAGCATGAATGTTCAGTAAAGTAAGATCTACAAACACATCACCATCCCCAAAACACAATTTTGTCTTTAATCCATCTGTGTCTTTTGTTTAATATGCCCATAGACCAAAGTGAGCGACACAGGCTCTTAAGAGCCTCTAGTTTGTCATTGGTTTTCTATCTCATTAACCCTTACCTGACAACTCCTTTTATTCTTATTAAGTAGTTCTTTAGCTGCTTGCTAACAAGTGATATAACGCTTTGCATAAATGTTATAACAAAAGTCTTGCTTTCCTATAGAATTAGCTGAAAATTAGAAGATTTAGATTACTAGTAGTAGTGTAACTACTAGAAAAAACTAGATGCTCTAAAGAGCTTGTGATGTTCACCTATTGCTTTGTGCATCTTCAACAACATTCAAGAACAAATCGTTTTTGTTGATCTTGTATTGCTAATATTTTTTCCTGTTTACAGTTTCTCTCTACATAGCTTCTTTTGTGTTTGCCAAAAATACGGAGGAAAGTCTTTTTAGAATTGTAATTTCAGAGAAATAATAGATAAAAGAGTCTTCTAATGATTTCGGTAAATTTTACTTATTTGTAGGTTTTTTCTGCTTGAGTGATTGCCCAAAACACAAAAAAAAAAAAAGATAAAATAAATCATTCAGAGTCCTGTTAAGAGTCCTCTTACGATTTCAGCCAAATTTGACTCGCTCATTTGCAGATCTTGTCTTGTTGATAATTTTTCCTGTCAAGTTCCTTTTTCTCTTACTCTTCCCTTTTTTTTGTTATTGCCCAAAACACAAAGTGTTAACAAAAATCGACCTTTAAGAGCAATCTCTTAGAGTCTCTCATAATGAGTCCACCATGATTTCTGCCAAATTTTACTTTTTTAGCTCACCTGGCCCAAAGGCCGTCAGTGGGGGGCTTAGTTTAACATAGCACCCATGGGAAATGCATACACATGACTTCTTCTAGAGAACCACTGAATGGAATGAAACCAAACATGGCATGAAGGTTCCTTATGAGGTGCTTACCAAGTGTTGTTACTTTGTAGCCGATCCATCATCCAAGATGGCCACCAGCGGGGGGACTTAGTTTAACATAGGACCCTATGGGAAATGCATACAAATGACATCTTTTAGAGAACAACTGAATGGAATGAAACCAAACATAGCATGAATGTTCCATATGAAATGCTGACCAAGTGTTGTTACTTTGTCTCCGATCCATCATCCAAGATGGCTGCCAGCGGGGGAGAGGGGGGGGCTTAGTTTAACATAGGACCCTATGGGAAATGCATACAAAAGTCTTCTTCTAGAGAACCAAGGAATTGAATGAAATCAAACATAGCATGAATAGTCCTTTCCCCATGAGGTGCTGGCCAAGTGGTGTTACTTTGTAGTCAAATTTTATCTGTTTTTATATTATTCCAAAAACCCAAGTAGAGTCAGGTGAGCGATACAGGCTCATGAGAGCCTCTAGTTATGAGCTTTCAAGAACATATATACAATTTTTGCATATTATGCCCATGTTCTTGTTAAGTCATGTTAGAACGAAGGTGGTCGTCGGGCACAATTTTCAATCTAAATACTTCAAAAGATTGGTGTGGCCAAATTTGGTTCCAATTGGCTCAATTGTTTCAGAGCACAATACTTTTGTAGAAATTGACGGATGCTAATCGTACGACAGAAGTAAAGTAACAACAAAAAACAATGATCAAAACTTATTATATGTCGATGCTTGCCGGGCTTAAGAGTGGATAACTAATTTATTTTATCAACTCCTCATACAATTTTCAACCCAGATTCCTGAAACTTCACAGGACGATGGCACATATATGTTCAAAATATGCACCTGCTTAAGACGCAGTGGTTAATCTAGGAGAACGGTCAAATAAACCTTCGCTGGAAACATGGAAAGATAGTTCATAGGTTTTCTAACTGTGTAATATCCCTGGATATTTTGTACTACTGGATGTGCTCAGAATTGCTCATAGACTGAGTTCAAACCACGCAAACCATTTCATCACAGTACTGCTAAGATAATTTTGATAGAAATTATTTAACACCAAAAGAAACATAAGAAACAGTGGAGATATACCACTTTGAAAATATTTTTCTCAGAACATTAATAAGCCATTTTAATACAATGGGAGTGTTGAGATAGGACAGTGTAGTTCTGACAATAACTCGTAATGTATAAATCTCGTATAATAGCTGCATAAGCTAGATTGACCTTGGATTTCAAATATATATATAGTCAAATGCGTTTTGTTTAAATATACTTCTTCACTTTTTTGGTCTTTTGGAAAATGTTGTTTGTGCTGTATTTAAACTCTTCTATAACGAAATTTGTTTTACATGCACACGTATAAAAATTGCAGTTTTTATCCAACGCAATCATAGGTTTGAACGTAGTTTTCAATTTAGACACGTATATATTTTTTCGTTTGGGCTTGTATCATATTTTCCCTCCAGTTTATATGATCCATTCATCCTATATTGACTTTTAACATTCAAGAGTCTATCTAAAAATGAGGGTACATACCGTTTCGATCCCTAACATCACTGAAGAGACATTTATTGTCGAAATCCGGATCTGGTGTACAAAATATTAACACCTTATGTTTGTGGCATAACATCATGGCCACAAGTTAATTGTTTTCTGTTTAGTATTAAATTTATATTAAGATCCATTTTGTTACATCTTGTGTTCAATTTTATTTCGCAATCGTCAATGGCAGTCAGCAGGGTTAAAGAACATCAGTTGTTCGACCTGTTAGTCAAATGCGTTTTGTTTAAATATACTTCTTCACTTTTTTTGGTCTTCTGGGAAATGTTGTTTATGCTGTATTTAGACCCTTCTACAATGAAATTTGTTTTACATGCACACGTATAAAAAAGTGCGGTTTTTATCCAACCCAATCATAGGTTTGAACGTAGTTTTCAATTCAGACTCGTTTATATATATATATATTGTAATATCTCAATTTTTATTAACAGTGACCATAAAACACCATAAGATAATGTTCACACAACGAAACTCAAAGACAACATAAGCACATTAGTTATACATTATAATATAATCTGACAGATATTACAAAAGATGTAAATAAAAAAGTATATAATGAGTACAGCCAGCGAAGCTGTTCGGCAGGGCCGTAACTACATTGAGGCAAATGAAGCAAATGAGGCAAATGCCTCATGCTGGAATTTAAAAAAAAAATGAAAAAAAGATTGTCTTTATATCAAATTGTTTTCGCGGAAAGTGTCTTGCAAGATGCAAGTTCTCTTCACTTCCTGATGTCGCCCCTGCACTTTATTGTGATCTATGTTTCTATTTTACTTTTGGTTTTCGGAGTTGATGGTCTATTTTTTGTATTTCTGTGTCTCGGGTTTGTCTTTTGTTCTTTTATTGTCCTACTTTATGACTATAGTATGAGTGTTGTTTTTTCATTTGTAAACGTGTGCAATGTTGCATATCCACCGATGTCCAGATATTTGCGGGAAAATATTTTAAGAATATGCTCTCGTTTTTTTATATAGATTAGACCGTTGGTTTTCCCGTTTGAATGGTTTTACACTGGTAATTTTTGGGCCATTTATAGCTTTTTGTTCGTTGTGAGCCAAGGCTCCGTGTTGGAGGCTGTACATTGACTTATAATGGTTTATTTTTATAAATTGTTATAACTCAAATTGTTATTTGGATGGAGAGTTGTCTCATTGGCACTCACACCACATCTTCCTATATCTATCTACGATGCTATACTGGACACAGAAAAAATGTCGTTTTTTTTTTTTTGGTCTTTTTTTTCTGTTGATTAAGATATTCAATTTTCTATATCAATAATACATATATCTATCACTTTTGTGCATGTCTCACCTAGTTTTGAGTGATTTAAACGACTCAGAGAAAATACCGGCAATTTTTCTTAGTATGGATTGTAAAATTGGGTATTTTCTTTGAGTCGTTTAAATCATTCGAAACTAGGTACATTGTATATATAGGTGAGACATGCACAGAAGTGATATAGATATGTATTATAAATAAATAAAGAAAATTTACTATTTTAATCAACAACAACAAAATTCAAAAAAATATCTGTATCAGCTCCTGTGGATAAAACTACATAGCTGACATGGTTTAAATTAAAGAAAGACCACCGATTTCCCGGTATCAAATCATTTGAAAAAAAAACAATGTACTGACATATGACCTTTTACATTGAAGGGTTAAACTTGCATTAAGTCGTGTTTAGACAGAAAATAAAGGAATATGGAGTAAACGTGCACGGGACCTAATCGCACACAAAGTCAATGCATAGAAAAAATACAAATGATCAATGGTTAAAGTTTTTATTCCTGTTCTTCATCTTGATAGTTGCTGGAGGGTCTTGGACTTCAATAATTATAAATACCGTAAAAGAAGACCTGTCAAGATGGTCCCTAGTGTCGACTTAAGAAGTACTAGTACTTTAAGTATAATACTGCACTGTCACTATATTTAAATCTAGTCATAAAAAAAATCACCAAAGTCAGCACAAGACAAGATCAGACAGACAGACCCGGTATTAATGATTATGAAAAATAAGATTTTTATTTTATCCTACATATCGGTGTTGCCCCATAAACCTAAAAGTCTTAAATCACAATAAATCTATGTTTTTGCTTTGAGACCAGAATATTGTCGAAAAAATAGCTAAATATTATTTGCGTTTCAATGTAAGAAAGAATCCGTGGAACGCTCAGAATGCATGATTTTGCTTTATTTTTCTCAGAGCTTCTGGGGGCCTTGAGCGTCCCCCAGACCCCTCGCCAATTTTTTTCGCCTCGCTACGCTCCGCGAATATGTTTTGCCTCACTATTAATAGAGGCTAGCCTAGTTACGGCCCTGTTCGGGCTCATGTCAATGTCATCCTGTATGAAATCGTAGTGAGAGAGGTATACTAACAAACAGGATAACGACGGCTTCCTTTTCCTGAAATGTTGTTTAAATATATGTACTAGTACACGTGGAGCTTTTCAGTGACATCCTGAACAGTGATATATATTTTTTTTTACCTTTTCAAGTAAAATGTATAGTTTATATCGTTGCGGTTATAACAATTTAAACGTCAGTAATTTAGATTATATATCTAAACTATTAGGCGTTTTTTTTTTCAACAGGTGCTTTGGAAATGGACCCCGTGTTTTATTGTGGTTATATATCATTATTATCATTTAAATATTCCTTAACATTTGAATTTATTTTTAGTTACTTACATTGAAACAAATATAAACTACTGTTATCGTAATGACATATTGATAAGAGCAAGAATGCATTTTGATATTTTAATCTTCCTTTTTTTTAAAACAAAATAATGATTGAGGACATTCATGCATGACTATATGTTAAACATCCAATTTTTGCTGTCGTTTTTCTTCTCTAAAGATTTACTCGGTGAAGTATGACTAGTATTGTATTGTACAGTATTGTATTGTATTTTGTTCTGTTTTATTGTTTTTCTGTTTTACCTTAATTGACATACATGCATCATTGGTCTTATTGTTTTTTGTTACTTTTGTGACATTACCATCCGACATTGTTGTCAGGCATAAACTGACTTTACATTGGATTCTCCAAGAACTACGTTTATTCAAATATCTTCTGAAAACTTTTAACTTATAATATGGTTGGAATATGCTACAAAAGGGGGACGAAAGATACCAGAGGGACAGTCAAACTCATAAATCGAATATAAACTGACAACGCCATGGCTAAAAATGAAAAAGACGAACAAACAAACAATAGTACACATGACACAACATTATGTCATAGAAAACTAATGAATAAGCAACACGAACCCCACCAAAAACTAGGGGTGATCTGAGGTGCTCCGAAAGGGTAAGTAGATCTTGTCCACATGTGGCACAAATGTGTCCTGTTTTGTTCATATTTACCAATAGTTGTTATTTTGGTGAAGATTTACAAACATATAGATATAAAAAGGTGTGGCATGAGTGTTAATGAAACAACTCTCCATTCAAGTCATAATTTGTAGTAGTAAACCATTATAGATAATAAAAAAAAGAAGATTGCCAACGAGACAACTCTCCACAAGAGATCAAAATGTCACCGAAATTAAACAACTATATATATATACAGGTCATCGTACGACCATCAACAATGAGCAAACCCATACCGCATAGTCAGCTATAAAAGGCCCCGAAATGACAATATAAAACAATTCAAACGAGAAAACTAACGGCCTTAATTTATTTAAAAAAAAATTAGGTAAAAATACGGTCTTCAACACGGAGTCTTGGCTCACACCGAACAGGAAGCTATAAAGGGCTCCAAAAATGCCAATAAGTATATATATGCATGTCATCCAATAAATACGTTATGCCCTTATAATAATATCATATGGAAGATCGTTGAATGGCTCTGTTAGAATTAATCACCACTTCATCACCATGCTATATTGTCACTTTTTCTTCGACTTTTTGATATTCTTTTGCTATATCTTTTTCAAGGAAAAGAGAAAGGGACTCTTCTTATTCGAAGGTATACTTTCACATATGATAAAAGAGATGATTTTTCTTTTCCTATCGTTAATTATCCATTTTTAGATGGTGACGTTCCCTTGTAACCATCTTATGGTATTTACATCTCTCAACTTGTTCGATTCGCTCGTGTAACAACGTATTAGATTTTAGCGAGAGAAATTTATGTATTACTGACAGATTATTAAACCAGGGTTTTCGATATCACAAACTTGTCAAAACATTTACTAAATTTTATCATCATTCGTAAATATAATTCAACATGCAGACGTCTTATTCGTTCAGCTCAAAAACTAACAAAACCTTAAACCGACGTATTAAGAAGGTATATAGGAATATAGTTACGATATAGTTACGATACTGTTATCAGGTCATTGAAGATTACATATTTTGGCTTTTATGTTGTTTCACTTATAGTCTCCTGCATATCAGAATTCAACACATTTATTTTAAAACCAATTGTTGGCATGACACGGGTTATGTTCTTCCCATATAGTTTATGATGGTATTATACTAAACCCTAACGGGAGGGATTGTGCCTGATGAAGACATAATCTTTCAATCAATTTAATCAGTTTAGGTCTGGAGCTGACATGTCAGTATCTGCTAGTAGTCTGTTGTTATTTGTGTATTATTGTCATTTTGTTTATTTTCTTTTGTTACCTCTTCTGAAGTCGGACTCGGACTTCTCTTAAACCGAGTTTTACTGTGCGTATTGTTGTGCTTTTGTTTTTTCTACATTGGCTAAGAGGTATAGGGGAGGATTGAGATCTCAAAAAACATGTTTAACCCCGCCGCATTTTTGCGCCTGTTCCAAGTCAGGAGCCTCTGGCCTTTGTTAGTATGAGTAAAATTTAGTTTCTTGTGTATAATTTGGAGTTTAGTATGACGTTCATAATCACTGAACTAGTATATACATTTTTGTTTAGGGGCCAGCTGAAGGACGCCTCCGGGTGCGGCAGTTTTTCGCTGCATGCATTGAAGAACCATTGGTGGCCTTCGGCTGTTGTCTGCTCTATGGTCGGGAATTCATTCTCAATTGTATGTCAAACTCTACGACAGATCCATCCATTGGATCACCCGTGATGGTAAGTGATACACGACTGAAAACACATTATATTCATAACTACTCTAAATTATATTTATATCGCTCTTATATCAATGGGTTGCAATTGGTATAGGCCAATGAGTCATTTATTTTATATTCCGATTGGATGTTTATAAATGCTGTTCACCAATTCTTAAATATATCTCTAATTTATACGAATGATGTCATTAGTTAAACGGTGTTAATTTATATCTATTCACTTTTTTTATAGACACATGTTAAATAGTCCTTAGTAAATGTATGGAACTATAATTACAATATCACAGATTGTATGATATATGGGATAACTATGTATACTTAATTTAAGTCTACATGCAGTCGGATTTTACTATTAAATAAAAAGATGTGTAGTTTTCGACAATAGAACAGTGTACTTCGACGGAGAGTAGTCTCATTGACACTCATACCACATCTTCTTATATCTATATACATTTTTTATACTGATCATGATCCCGTAGAAGTATATGGTACACGGCTGAGGTGACACATGAAAACTACCCCAAAACCAGATTGTCAGAGACATGTCATTTCCACACCACACTTGATAATTAAATGTTATTGAAAAATTAAGATAAAACCAGTTTGTTTTCCCCCAAATGCAATTAAACCTGATCTCAATACGTTAACGCTGAGGATGAACAGTCGGTAATGTTGTTTTTTTTTTGTAAAAAAACCCATTCTGCATGGTTCCCAATTATACATGTCAAAATATATTCTCGTCAAGGAGATGTGAAAAACTGAAATATTCTTGACCCTTATTTTCCCCATACCTTTCAGTGTTAAATATTGAAGAAGAAAAATGATTGATGGCGTTGCCCCTGAAAATTAAACTAATTAGACAATATTCGCGCGACGCCGTCAAAAAAAAATCCGACTCAGATATCCCCCCTCTCTTTTTTAATATTTTTTAAAAGTTAAATGGTTGCTCCATAGTAGTCCCAGTTCCTACCAAAAAAAAAGGAGCCATGTGAGGGACTGGTCAACATTTATCTACCGGTGCAAAGTGCAGTAGGACAGATACTTTTTTCCGGAATCACTTTTGTTGGGACATCACTTTTTTCAAAGATAATATCCATAGGACACAAGTTTTTTTTCGAACGATTACTTTGAAATAATTTTGATTAACATTATAACAAAACTTGAAATAACAGTCTATAACATATAAATGTAAAAGAAGAAATGACTATCTAATGAAATTGGAATTATTAACATAATTGGAATAACTATATGTACATGTAAACAGTAATTGTTTTTTTTCAATGCTATATTCATATGATAATGCCATGCCTGTAATTGTATGTGAATCAACAAAATAAAACACGAAACTGTTGCTTTTGATCATATTATAAAGACAACATATGTTAAATGCCTCTATTAAGTATACTTTTATTTACAATACATTGGAAAAGTAGGATAGGACACCAACTTTTTTCTTACTAAGTTGGCATAGGACATCATTTTATTTCAGTCAGAAAGCCATAGGGTTGTAACTTTTTAAAATTTTTTGCACCGATCCTGAGGGGGGATAGGACCTTTATCGGGACTCCGGGATCGGGTGTTATTAAGCTCGGGATTTCGGGATTTACCCCTTCGGGATCCGGGAATTCTTTTTTTCAATTTTCGGGATCCGGGATTTAACTTTATTTAAATTCGGGACCTCGGGATTTCGTGTTTTTAAGCCCGGGATTTCGGGATCAGGACCCCTCCTACCCCCCCTCGATCCTGTTACGATAAATTTTGACCGGTCCCTGTCAGAAGAAGAAAAAACCGCAACTCTCCCCTAAACCCTCATTGTTTATATCAAGGAATTGTATATTTAAATATACAATTCCTTGTTTATATGTATTTGTATAAAACTATGTGGTTTTGAACTGTTAGTGTAAAAACAAAACTGTAAAAAAATATGTTCAAATATTTGTATGCTTTTAAAATTAATAATAACCCGAGACGTCAGTAAATGGTACATCTACTACATGTGTACATCATGACGATTGTTCATGTGGATCGTACACGTCTCTGTTATAAATATGACCTAATATAAATCGAATAATATTAAATTATGTCCCAGCTGATAAATAAAATAAGTCTCAAAACCCATTTAAATGTAAATCAAAGGCAATACTATCTTAAACGATTTTAATAGCAAAAAAGACAAATAAATTTAGTAACTCTATACATCTATTTGTCTCTGGCAAAAATATACTTTATAAATCCTTGTTTTAATTAATCATATGAAAATGACCGAAAAACAACAAATCTTTGTCATTGTTTGTGGTAAACGAAGCGTAACCTTCAAAATAGTAAACGTGGAACTGCTATGTATCCGGGAGCACATGTTCCCCCTATAAAACTGTTAAACGTCTTACGTTGACACGTGACACAGTTTTCATCCAATCCCTCCACAACACGGTTCTGTTGTGCTGACTTAATCTCCGCATGCGCACTATAAACCGGTCTCTTTGCCACGTTGAAGACTTCAACTAGGTTCATATACTTTGGGATCAGTCTTTTACATCACAGAACCAATCGGTTATACTTGCAAAAAATATGCTGCCTTTATTTCTAAGTGCCTGCTTTATTGCTCTAACTTTTGGAGCAGACATTAAAGACGAAAATGGTGTGTTAGTGTTGACAACAGCAAATATGGAAGATGCTCTGAAAGATAACCCCAACATCTTGATTGAGTTTTGTAAGTATATGACAGTAAATACACATGTACACATACTTATTAGATAACTATTTTGTACAGGTATGTCTGTATTATGTCTATCAAATACATAACATTGATAATAGTGGATGACGATGTTTTTAATATATATATATATGTTTGACAAGTTAAAGATTCCATATGGAATATCCAGCGTCAGCAGCATTATGAAATAACATGAAGTCTAAAGTTGTACTTTGTACTTGTATGGGGACATGACGACCCTTCAAGAATAAGAAATTGATAGAAACACAACAAAAATTACCAACATTTTATTGATAAAATTGAGATTGGAAATGGGGTACAATGTATATGTCAAAGAGACAACAACCCGACCATAGAGCAGAAAACAGCTGAATGTCCTTTTACTAAATTGTTGATAGTCCATAAACTGATACATTACGTCAGTTGGCCACAGTTCTGTGATATACCTGTTTTGATGTATTTAGCTACATGTATATAAATTTCAAGAGTTGAATCAACACATTTTATGTGGATGTGGCATGTCTGTTATTTTATTTTTTAAATGTCTAGCTATAATGTTTTCAGATAAATAATATAATAACACAGATTTGTATCATTAACCTCTGATACAGGTAAAAAAGGATCAAAACATAATTTTACTTAAAAAAAGCTGATTTAGGGGGATCCAGGTTGACTAGGACACCATGAAGCAATGCAATGTAAATGGTCAATGTCAAAGTTGTCTAGTTTAAGTGCCCTGTGCCTACTTTTCAAAGTCCTAAATCTGCATCTGCGAAGAACACATAGAACACATACATTGTATGGCCAAAAATTCACTGGACAATGAATTCAATTATTTTATTTGTAGATGCCCCATGGTGTGGCCATTGTAAAGCTTTAGTACCAGAGTATGAGAAGGCAGCCAAAGCTTTAGCTGATGAAGGCTCAGACATAAAGTTAGCCAAGGTTGATGCTACTGTCGAGACTTCACTTGGAGAAAAATATGAAGTCCGAGGCTACCCTACCATCAAATTCTTCAGATCAGGAACACCAGTTGATTATTCAGGTAATACCAAAAACGAAACTTTCTGGTTTGAATACAGTATTTTTTAATGATTTTGCTGTGAATATCTTTTCCATTTGCAGTCAATTCGCCGTTTCAGAATGTAATGCATCCTGGGTAATATTTTCAAAAGCGTACACCA
Organism: Mytilus edulis; assembly: GCF_963676685.1. Classification (NCBI taxonomy): domain Eukaryota; kingdom Metazoa; phylum Mollusca; class Bivalvia; order Mytilida; family Mytilidae; genus Mytilus; species Mytilus edulis. The sequence goes on along the minus strand of NC_092352.1, from coordinate 21,472,803 downwards.
AAGCGTTTTGATTGGTTTAAAACGTTATAAACAATGGAAATTCAACCAATGACGTAACGTTATTTTCACTTTGGGGTACGAACAATGAAATTACCCATGATGCTTTAGATTCTGAAACGGCCAATTGTTTCAGGGAATCTGGTAATTTTAAGCAGTGCAAAAATATTTTGAATGTCACTTGTGCTGCATTTCTTGAAGTTCATGCAAAATTGGTATTTTAATGCCTGAAAATGAATTCAATAACACAAAAAAAGTCTTCTTTGTAGAATAGAAATTATATTAGAATTATAATTCAAACCTGTATATTGCAAGATACTGCCTACAATTAATTCTTGTGAAGAAAGTATTGATTGAAAACTGAATATGTCTCACTAAAATTTTTCATAATTGTCATTGTATCAATTTTATATTATATAGGTGGTAGACAGTCAGCTGATATTGTAAACTGGTTGAAGAAGAAGACTGGTCCCGCTTGTGTTACTTTAGATTCAGTAGATGCTGCTAAAGCAATGATAGAAAAAGATGAAGTTGTTGTTATTGGTTTCTTCAAGGTGATTAACAGTTTGAAAAATTATTCTATGCCTTCAAGTTAACATACTCTTTTCAGTCTTTTAGGTTACACTTTCACTTTTCGTCCAAATTGTGTAAATGACTTAATCTTAAATATGGAAAGGAAAAGAAATTAATAAAACTACAACTTCAAAAATTGATTTTCTTTATGGCGTTTAGTACAAGGAAGGACTTACTAAAAAAAAAATTATAATTACTTTTATGTTAATTTAAGCAGCTGTTACATTTTTATTGACTTTTGTAATTTACAACAAACTAATTATGGTAATGTTTTACTTTTCCATGTATTTACCTTGAGGTACATTTTTTGTACATTGTAGTTTGAATAAAATCAGAATACAATTGAATATGAATGCTCCAAAATAAAATTTTATTTGAAAAAGAGTTTGTTGAAGGTAACATACATATTGTGTAATAATAAAACCTTAGATGTTCTGATCTTGAATACCTTCATCTCAATGCATCTGGTCTCAAAGTTTGTCTCCATGTGTTCAGCTATTGATGCTTTGCAAAAGTAGAAAAAGTGAAGACTAGGGAATGAAGGGATTTCTATCAACTATTAAAAAATTTGCACTAGAAATTATAGGTTTTTTAAATGTTTGAATTTGTTCTTTCTAGGATTTGAAGTCAGACAGTGCTAAAGAATACGAGAAAGCAGCACAAGGTATTGATGATATCCCATTTGGAATTACATCTAATACTGATATCTTCAAAGAATATGAAATGGAATCTGATGGTGTTGCTCTCTTCAAGAAGGTAAAACTTAATTGAAAATGAGGTTTCAAGTGACAATATTAAGTTCTGTATAACATGAACCCTTGCACAATATATAAGCATTGTCATAAAATGTTTGAAACAAAAAACACTATGCACATTCATACATTCACCAAAATGACAGTTTAATAAACAAGTCTCAAACAATTTGTGATCATATGAGATTCAATATTTTATGTTTAGTTTTCTCATATAGACATGTATATATTCCCTATAGTTTAAATAAGAACGGTCTGCATTTAATTCAGACCAAATTGAATAAAGATTTGTTACATGCACATGTTCATATGTATAAATTGACACCATCTGGCATTTTTATATCATAAATCAAGAGAAAATTGAAAGTTTTATAGAATTTAGCTTAAAAAGACCACTGACAATCTGTGGCAAGGCTTAAGGGCAAGTTGAAGTGACCAGTATTCTGGTTAGATTACATCTGACATTGTCTAACATATTGAAGTATCGTTTGGTATTATCTCTTTGCCTTAAGCAATATTGTATTAATAGCTATTTAATTTAGCACAGATGCATTGTTAAATGAACATTTAATTACAAGTACATGTATGTCATAATTAATCACTGAAAGTTTAAATGGTTGAAATCAGGGATCTCCATGGATGAAAATTGAACGATGGAGGAACTTTCACCATTACAAACCGTGTCTACGTTGTACAGTGTAGCGCGATCGGAAGTATTTTATCCCTCCATACAAGGAATGGTGAACATGCTAATTCATTGCTTATTTAAATTATATTTATTTGAATTTTCATTATAGAATTAGAAGTATCAATATTTTCATTAATTTCCGTTTTTAACCATTCAAACGCCAAGTCTTCATGGTCCCCCTTTAGTCGAGAATGACCAAAAGCTTTCATGAAGGTCCCCATGTAGATTTCTTGTATTTTTGGTAATTGTTATGGGGGTTAAAAATCATATGATGTGGAGCTTATTTTTCATGGACACTGTCAAATTTAGCTGCGGAACCGTAGCTCTTAGGTCCTTATGTTATTTTTTGACCGCAAATAGTCAAAAAATAACATAAGGACCTAAGAGCTACGGTTCCGCAGCTATGTCAAATTCAGAACCCATTACCGGTATGGCTGATTTGCAGCAACAACAAAACGATTCGTACGGGTTATGTAAAAGGTTAAAGAGATTTGTAAAGCAAACGTTGATAAATGAAAAGGTTTTTAATGATTTTATCTGGCAAATTGATGCTGTGCAACATGTATCTTTCGAGTCTGAATAGAAACCGGAAACGCGGATGTATCAATTTGATTGTAATATACGAAATGAATTCGGAATTACGATACGATATTTCTTTACAGGAAATATTTAAAGTTTTTACTTTTAAACTTTTAAAGTAATTAAAAATTATCGTTACAGCAGTACTCGAGTTAATTGAGATGAAATAATATTTACTGTTTTGCGTCTTATTTTGTACTGCTTAAAAAAGGGGGATGCTGATTGCGTAAGTCAAAACAAAGCACGTGTTCGACTTGTTAAACTGTTTTCTTTGTAACTGGATTATTAATTTATCTATTTAATCTAAATTATCATAATCATTTGCTAAAACTTAGTTGATTATTTCGACAAATGAATCGTCTATCCTCAGATAGTATTCTCGTGTCTGGTTTGTTGATCTACCTGTACAAGCTCAGGTACAAGTGATTAGCGATCTTAATCCGTATATTCCTGAGGCGTTAGAACTGTATTGGATTATAACATAAAAAAGCCTAAGGGTTATGCAATTACATGCATTTGATTATAATTGATAAAAAAATGGCGTCGGGCTACATAAAACGATGAAGTTTTGAACGATGGCGGAAGACATTTAACGATGGCGCAAAATAATTTAACGATGGCGCGAGTCATTTGACGATGGCGCATGACATTTGAACGATGGCGGGGCGCCATCGTTAAACAGGCCATGGAGATCCCTGGAAATATGTTATGAAGAATTAGCAGTAGGTAATTAATTGATCAATAATAAGTTGTTTGATTACATGATATTTACTTTTTTACAGTTTGATGAAGGACGTAATAACTTTGAAGGGGAAGTAACTTCTGATGCCGTAACCAAATTCATCTCAGCCAACAGATTACCATTGATTATTGAATTTACACAAGAGGTAAGTAAACCAGATCATATGGTACTGTTTGCCTCCCAATTTTTTTGTTTTATATACAAATGTATTCACCATAGAGATTGGTGTAATACAGAATTGTACAGCAAGTTGCAAGATTTTAGCTCACCAGGCCATTAGAACCAGAATGAAAACTCTTAAACATGACTACATCATTACTATGAAATAAAAAATAATATTCCCTAAACATACAAAAATTCAGAATAATCAAATGAACAAACTATTATCTTCAAGATTTTCAAGAAAATAAATTTTTATCAATGAACAATATTGCGAATTGTGCATGTGGACATTATGGCTGAAATACTGAGTCATGACAGAAAAAATAAAGTTACTGAACATTGAAATAACAAATATTGAGATCTATGACAATACTAAAGTTAAACTTTTATTCTTTACTAATATTTTTTTTAACTTCTCAATTTCTTTTCTACAGTCTGCACAAAAGATCTTTGGTGGAGAAATCAAGAACCACATCTTACTCTTCTTAGAAAAGAAAGCAGAAGCTTCTGGCAAAATTTTGGAAGGATACAGGAAAGCAGCAGTTGGATTTAAAGGAAAAGTTCTGTTTATCACATTAGATACCTCAGATGAAGATAATGCAAGAATCTTGGAATTCTTTGGTTTGAAAAAAGAAGAAACCCCAGCTGCACGTCTTATCACCCTAGGAGAAGACATGACCAAATATAAACCAGACTCTGATGATCTTTCAGAAGAAGCTGTTACTACATTCGTACAAGCCTTTTTAGATGGCAAATTGAAGGTGAGATTGTGTGGAAACTTTTTTCTATTAATTAAATTTTAGGTTAAAAAACTTCAAGAAACAATATATGTGAAGAAAAAATATTTTTTTTTGTAAAAAATTCATCATTTGAATCGAAGAAATTTTACACTGCAATTTTCCTATTTCAGGTATGCAGAATTAAAATTTCAGTCTTTTTTGTATTTTTGAGCCAAGACTTCTTTTTGCAAAATAATGTGAGCATAATCAACTCATTTATTTATTTTTGTTTACAGGCTCATTTGATGTCAGAAGAAGTACCAGCAGACTGGGATTCTAAACCAGTTAAAACTTTAGTAGGAAAGAACTTTAAAGAAGTAGCTTTTGATCAAGATAAAGCAGTTTTAGTAGAATTCTGTAAGTTCATATTTTAAATAATTTGAGAACTAGAGTTTTTGTATACAACAGTATTAATTTTTAGACATTTTATTCATTATTGCCACCTTTAGGAATTGACTAGTTGTAAGTCATGAGAATAGAAAATAAGGAGATGTATTAATATGATTGTTAATAAGACAACTATCCATCAAAGACAGATTGTTGCAGATGTGTTATGGGTCATGGTATATATAGCCTTCAACAATGATAAAAACCCATATGGCATAGCTAGTTATAAAAGGCCATGAAATGACAAATGTAAAACAATTCAAATGAAATGATTAATGTCAATACAGAGGAAACACAAATCAAACCGTTTCCAATATGAACCCTTAATTAAATAAGAATCAGCTTTAACCCTCAGGGATCATTTTTGCAATGGAATGTGTAATTTAATTAATTACATTTCAATGTAATTTGACCCCAAGTCTGTAACCCTGTGTTGCATTTGCTGCATGCATTATATAGCATTAACAAAAGTTAGAAATGCAAAACAGTTCCGTTTTTTATTTGTACTGCTGTTCCATTTTTCAATAGACTATTTATTGATGTTTTTTCTTTATTTCAGATGCCCCATGGTGTGGACATTGTAAACAATTAGCCCCAATTTGGGATGAATTAGGAGAAAAATTCAACGACAAAGATGATATTGTTATAGCTAAAATGGACTCTACAGCTAATGAAATAGAAGATGTTAAAGTTCAAAGTTTCCCAACTATTAAATATTTCCCTAAAGGCAGCAGTGATGTAAGTTTAATTCAGATTAAAACCAGGTGCTCCGCAGGGCGCAGCTTTATACGACCGCAGAGGTCGAACCCTGAACAGTTGGGGCAAGTATGGACAAAACATTCTAGCGTGATACAGCTCTGAATTTGGATTGTGATCAAATTTTTGACATTACATGGGTTTTTTTTACACAAAACAAATGTCAAGATTTTACAAATTTTACAATTAAAGATTTCTTCTTCAAACTTTTTAAATCTAAAATTAAATAGTTGGCACAGCATAGGTTTCTGACACAGAATGAATGTGGTCTAATGAACTTAAAAGTTTGTTTTTGCCTTTTAGCAATTCACTATGCTGTTGAATATTAATCCTCTCAAAAAAATGTTTGAAGAAATTTTCTTTTTATTTATGAAATCTGAAATGAGAAAAATTTAACCCCCCTCCCCTTTTTTCACATCCCCGTTTCCTTTTTTCCAAAACTGATATCAATTCAAATTTCTAATGGAGTTTGCAACAATAACTACTCTTTTAAATACATCATAAAATATTAAAATGTAAAATAAAGTGCTTGTTATCACTGAATGGTAAAGATTGGTTGGTAGTAAAAGTGAATATACATTGTTTATTGTATAAAACAATAAAAAAAACTTCATCAGCAACATTTTATATTGGCAAATTTCCAATGAAGTTATTTACATAAAGTAATGGGCAAATAAAAATAGAAAATGACATCATAGTCATGTCTGGCAAATGTCCAACATACATTATCTAAAAACATTTTAGATAAGATAAGGAAATAAGATGTAAAAAAACTGCTTGTTATCACTGAATGGTAAAGATTATTTTAATTTATCAGTTGGTAGTAAAAAGTGAATATACATTGTATATTGTATATAACAAAGATTTAAGTTGATTCTGGACAAAGAAAGATAACTCCAATTAAAAAAAAATCTTGCTATTGCACAATATTTTGCAATTAGATATTTCTTGCTTACTATTCTGGACAAAGAAAGATAACTCTAATTAAAAAAAAATTTGCTATTTCACAATATTGTGCAATTAGATATTTCTTGCCATTGCGCAATACTGTGCAATTGAAAAGACTTGCTATTGCACAATACTTAATATAATAATTTTAGATCCTGATTTGAACCAACTTGAAAACTGGGCCCATAATAAAAAATCTAAGTACATTTTTGGATTCAGCATATCAAAGAACCCCAAGATTTCAATTTTTGTTAAAATCAGACTAAGTTTAATTTTGGACCCTTTGGACTTTAGTGTAGACCAATTTGAAAACAGTACCAAAAATGAAGAATCTACATACACAGTTATATTTGGTATATCAAAGAACCCCATTTATTCAATTTTTGATGAAATCAAACAAAGTTTAATTTTGGACCCCGATTTGGACCAACTTGAAAACTGGGCCAATAATCAAGAATCTAAGTACATTTTTAGATTCAGCATATCAAAGAACCTAACTGATTGATTTTTTGTCAAAATCAAACTAAGTTTAATTTTGGACCCTTTGGACCTTAATGTAGACCAATTTGAAAACAGACCAAAAGTTAAGAATCTACATACACAGTCATGACAGTTAGATTCGGCATATCAAAGAACCCCAATTATTCAATTTTGATGAAATCAAACAAAGTTTAATTTTGGACCCTTTGGGCCCCTTATTCTGTTGGGACCAAAACTCCCAAAATCAAACCCAACCTTCCTTTTATGGTCATAAACCTTGTGTTTAAATTTCATAGATTTCTATTTACTTATACTAACGTTATGGTGCGAAAACCAAGAAAAATGCTTATTTGGGTCCCTTTTTGGCCCCTAATTCCTAAACTGTTGGGACCTAAACTCCCAAAATCAATACCAACCTTCTTTTTGTAGTCATTAACATTGTGTTTAAATTTCATTGATTTCTATTTACTTAAACTAATGTTATTGTGCGAAAACCAAGAATAATGCTTATTTGGGCCCTTTTTTGGCCCCTAATTCCTAAACTGTTGAGACCAAAACTCCCAAAATCAATCCCAACCGTTCTTTTGTGGTCATAAACCTTGTGTCAAAATTTCATAGATTTCTATTAACTTAAACTAAAGTTATAGTGCGAAAACCAAGAAAATGCTTATTTGGGCCCTTTTTGGCCCCTAATTCCTAAAATGTTGGGACCAAAACTCCCAAAATCAATACCAACCTTCCTTTTGTGGTCATAAACCTTGTGTTAAAATTTCATAGATTTCCATTCACTTTTACTAAAGTTAGAGTGCGAAAACTAAAAGTATTCGGACGCCGGACGACGACGACGCCGACGCCAACGTGATAGCAATATACGACGAAAATTTTTTCAAAATTTGCGGTCGTATAAAAAAATATATCTTCAAACTGAAAAAAAATAATTTTAAAGTAGTTTTAAAAGGATGTACATGATGTATGACATAGACCTTTACCTTAAGACAGATGCCTGTGGCAATTTAATTGTAATCTGGAAATTTATCACAAACCTTTGAATAACATGAATCATTAACATCTTAAAAACAATTTACTATCACCTTTCTCAACTGAATGATTGGTATAGATTCTTGTATCTATCTATCTATATCAAGTTTTACTGTACTGTTCATGTATAAGCAGCAACAAGTAATTAGCTAAGAGTAATAAATTTATCTGTGGTATTAATTTTTATCAGTGAATTAAAGGTAATAAAACTTTTGTCATACTCCTTTCTCTGGTTAATGTTACAGACTAAAAGAACGAAGAGAGGAACAACATTCACTATTTATCACTGCTATAGCAAGAAGGAGCCTAGGCGACAACAGTTCGAATACTTTATATTTTTAAATTTCTATTTGGTTCTTCTAAGCATATAGATTTTAACCTTGATTTTTATTTTGTAAAGATCAGCCAAGCATATTGCTTTACTATTTTCTCTTTACCATTGCAGGTTATCGATTATAATGGAGAAAGAACTTTAGATGGATTTGTAAAATTCTTAGAAAGTGGAGGTAAAGAGGGAGCAGGAGAACCAGAAGAAGTAAGTTTTTCACTGGTTTCAAATGTTAATTGTACAATATGAAGATGATTGTAAGAAAAGAAGATTACTTCTCTCTCTGTATAAAGATCGTTTTATGTAACCCATTTTCAAAAAACACAATCATAATCCTGTACACACAATTTTCTTAATTAATGAAAAGTTTAAAACAACAAAAATCATGTATAATTCCTAAAGAAAATTTGCTATTTTATTAACATGATGAAAGTGTTGCTTACAACACTCTATCATTTTTGAAATGGTAAATCAAATATTCAGGATAGCACAGAATAATTCATTTTTTTTATGGTACAAATTTAAAAGTTATAATTGACAGCCATGACAGCTGTAGTTTCCAATTTTGATGCAGCATGTTTTCTGTATTTAGATATAAGAAGATGTGGTATGAGTGCCAATGAGACAACTCTCCATCCAAGTCACAATTTATAAAAGTAAACCATTATAGGTCAAAGTACGATCTTAAATTGCATGTATCATTCTAGATATCAAATAGAAATATAAGAAAAATTATAATTCTTTTTATTCTAACCTTTATTTTTTTCTCTTCAGGAGGATGAAGATGAAGATGAAGAGGAAGGAGATGATGCAGTACCAAAAGATGAATTATAAACATTTCCATTACGGGTTGTGCAGGGGTGGGGAGCTTATTCCATTGTCAAAGGGAGGGAAAACAATGAACCAGTCTGTTATTTGGAATCTCTGTTTGGACATTAAGTGACCTTAATTGTTGTCTATTTATTTATAAAATTTATTTGACTGTGTTCCAATACTGAGATTATTCCTTTTTGGGTTTAATGTTTGGTGCAGACATTTCTTGGAGTGCTTCCATATCATGTTGAATGTAGAGAGATGTTAAAATATGTTTAGATGTGTGAGTGGGTCCAGTGGTGCTATGACAGTTTTACATAGTGATTCACCATTTATCAAAAAGGTTAAGGTTTTATTTAGGCACATTTTCATGTCATCAAAGAGTTGCCAGCTGGATCCAAATATCTTTGAAATGAAAATGTAGGCAAATTCTAATGTCTGTAGACTTTATAGTTTTCATATTATGTTATCATTCATAGAACTAGTGCTGAATCTGATCCATATAAAGTTCTTGAAAAAGTTAAATTTAGAGCCTTTGCATAATTTAGAATATTTCAACTGTCTAGTCATATCCAAAGATTTCGTAATCATTCCAAATTTTAGTTGTAAATTTCAAATTTGGAAATGAGAACCCAGTGTAAGCCCCTTTCTTACCAATAGCATCTTGATGTCTCCTATTGCTGTAGAAAATTGACAGAGAAAGTACAAATCCAAATTTCCTGTCATGCTTTTCTTTTTTATCTATAGCCATACATGTATCATGTTTTAAATTATTATTTTTCTTTGATGGTAGCAATAATCATAGTTAAGTTTGTTATTAATATTTTTGAGTCTATGAGTGCTATAAGTGTTATTTCACTGACCTTAGTATAAGATTTTTTTAAAGAAATTCACTTCTTAAATATTTCTGTATTTATAGGGTTTGCATTGTCAAATACTCTACCCTGATATTAAAAAAAAATGTAACAGCATTTGTCTGAAGGGATAATTTTCTCTCTGACTTCTATGAAGATCAAGTGAGCTTTTTTTCTGTTATGCAAGAAGACTTTTATCATCAGTTACCTGAAGTGCAGTGCAATTAAAACAGTTTTCAGCAAGTGACATTGCTACTTAATTTGTTGTTCATTAGGTTCCTTTGTATCAGTAGATTTTTTTATAGTGCTTCAAATAGCTTCCTCTTTTCCTACTTATATAAGGTTTTCTTATTTACAACATTGTTGTATTTGGAAATTTGAAATGTAAATTATTTATAGTATGATCGTCCAAATACAAAAATGTTGTATCTATTTATTAATGGATTGTAGCCAGTAGATAATAGGGTTATCCCCTTTCTATAAATAGAACAACAGATTGTGTGCCATTGTCACTTTTTGGTTATTTTTACTATTTTATGTATGAATGGGTGATGGATGTGTTTTAATTGGACAGTTTGTTTTGTATACATGTTAAAGATAAACATTCAAAGTTTTGTAAGATTATATTAAGAAGCGTAAAAATAGTAAATATTAAAATTTAAAAATACAAACATTGTCTTTCTTTCATTGACCACTTATCAGGATGCACAGCTTGAGAGCATGTCTTATATCAGTACTGTCATCTGCAGAAGTTTCTTCATTATTTTGTAACTGGTATGTAAAAGACTGTTTAACAAATTTTTTTTTTTTTTTTTTTTTTTTTTTTTTTTTTTTTTTTTTTTTTTTTTAAATTATACATACTTTATTGAAAACTTTCACATTTGTTAGTTTGATACAGAAAGTACCGGTACCTTATCCCGGCCTCGTTAAACAGTAGATTGTATATTTAGAAAAATTGTTAGTAATTGTTAGTACTCAAAATTACAAAATATATATACAGTATATTATTGTGTATCAATTATTTCAATATTGATCAATAAAGTGAGAATTTTATTTAAGAGAGAATGTGAGAAGAGAAGAGAAAATAATAAATAATTAAAACACAAATACAAAACAAAAAACAAAAAATAAAAACTAGAGAAAAAAAAATAAAAATAAAAAATAGAAAGTCCTTGAAATTTGGAATTTGGCAGCAGTATTTTTTTTGGCAACAATTAAATAGATTTGGCAAAGTTGGTTTTCCATTGTAAATAATTCATACAAACACAAAATAGATATTAGAGAATGTATATGCATTTTAGGCACAAAACAAGAACAAAAGACAATAAACAATAAACAACATATAACAGTATATTAAATAAAAACATATATGATGGTGTGAAAAGGCTAAAATAAAATGCACAATAACATTACATAGGGTAATGCTAATTAAGTTGCTTAAGTGTAAATTATTCTAATAATGGAAGCCAGGGGTCCCAGTAGAGGTTGGCAATGTGAAGAGGCTTTGTTTTAAAAAATATATTCTTTTCTAGTATTAGATTTTCTTTTAGATAGTTTTTCAGCCCTGCAAAATTTACTTGATTTTCACACAGTTTTGTTCTATAGATAAAGAATTTTGATAAAAGTATTATTAAGTTTTTTATTTTATTATTTTCTGTTTTTCCTAAATTTCCAAATAAAATTATATCCATGTTAAATGGAATAATTATTTGTGTTTGGTTATAAATCCAGTCCATGAGTCTTATCCACAGATCTGCTATTTTATGGCATGTCCAAAATATGTGTTCAATATCTTCAGTAACTTCACTGCAGAAAGTACATTTATCGCTTTGTTTTATTTTTATCTTAAATAAAAATTTATTTGTGCCCAATATTCTGTGTATTATTCTATATTGGAACCAGTGGAGTTTTGAGCTTTTTGTGGAGTAAAAAGACATATTATGCACAGTTTTCCAATCAAAATTTTTGTTGAGTGTTAAGGACCATTTTTCTTCACATCTAAGTTTAGTACTGCTTTTTTCAAATAAAACATTATACATATCTTTCGAGCCTTTTCTTGATAAAAAAAATATTCTTATATTATTTGGCATAATTGGTCCTAGTGTTTTATAACAATTGTTTATAGATATATAGTTTTTTAAAGCCTTTTTATATGATTTTATTGATGAAATGACCCCATTATAAGTAAGAAAGTTTGACTTAATTTTATAAATGTTTTGGAATTGTTGAAAAGTCATTAGTTTTCCCTCATCGTTTAATAAATCATTTATCAAAAAGATCCCTTTATCTATCCAGTCTTTATAGAAAATGGATGTTGTTCCTATTTTTATGTTTACATTATTCCAGAGCGAATCTGATAAAAACTCCTCTTCATTTTTAACCGGATTTTTGTGACAAAAATGTCGGTTATTGATTTGGGGATGTACGGCGGGCGGCCGGGCGGGCGGCAATCAAATGTTGTCCGTGCATTAACTCATGAACCGTTCAACCAAAGCTTTTAAAATTTTAATATGTTATTACTGACAACTATACGAAGGTCAAGTTCAATAATGGCGATTTTGACTTTTACCGTTCAGGAGTTATGGTTCTTGAAAGGCGGCAATCAAATGTTGTCCGTGCATTAACTCATGAACCGTTCAACCAAAGCTTTTAAAATTTTAATATGTTATTACTGACAACTATACGGAGGTCAAGTTCAATAATTGCGATTTTGACTTTTACCGTTCAGGAGTTATGGTTCTTGAAAGATTGAAAAATGGAGTTTTCAGTCGTGTCCGTGCATTTACTCATGAACTGTTCTACCAAAGCTTCCCAAATTTTAATATGTTGTTACTGATGACAGAATGGAGGTCAAGTTTAATAATGACGATTTTGACTTTTACCGTTCAGGAGTTATGGTTCTTGAAAGATTGAAAAATGGAGTTTCCAGTCGTGTCCGTGCATTTATGCATGAACTGTTCTACCAAAGCTTCCGAAATTTTAATATGCTGTTACTGATGACAAAATGGAGGTCAAGTTCAATAATGACGATTTTGACTTTTACCGTTCAGGAGTTATGGTTCTTGAAAGATTGAAAAATGGTGTTTCCCGTCGTGTCCGTGCATTTTCTCATGAACCATTCAACCAAAGCTTTTGAAATTTTAATATGTTGTTACTGATGACAAAATAGTGGTCAAGTTCCATAATGACGATTTTGACTTTTACCGTTCAGGAGTTATGGTTCTTGAAAGATTGAAAAATGGAGTTTTCAGTCGTGTCCGTGCATTTACTCATGAACTGTTCTACCAAAGCTTCCCAAATTTTATTATGTTGTTACTGATGACAGAATGGAGGTCAAGTTTAATAATGACGATTTTGACTTTTACCGTTCAGGAGTTATGGTTCTTGAAAGATTGAAAAATGGAGTTTCCAGTCGTGTCCGTGCATTTATGCATGAACTGTTCTACCAAAGCTTCCGAAATTTTAATATGCTGTTACTGATGACAAAATGGAGGTCAAGTTCAATAATGACGATTTTGACTTTTACCGTTCAGGAGTTATGGTTCTTGAAAGATTGAAAAATGGTGTTTCCCGTCGTGTCCGTGCATTTTCTCATGAACCATTCAACCAAAGCTTTTGAAATTTTAATATGTTGTTACTGATGACAAAATAGTGGTCAAGTTCCATAATGACGATTTTGACTTTTACTGTTCAGGAGTTATGGTTCTTGAAAGATCGTAAAATGGCGTTTCCATTCACGTTGTTGCATTTACTCATGAACCATTCAATCTAAGCTTTTCAAATATTATTATTTCAAAATGTTGATACTGATGACAAAATAGAGGTCAAATTTGATATTGATGATTTTCACTTTCACCATTCATCAGTAATGATATCATCTGATATTGCCAGGACACAAATAAATGTAAATAAATCCGGTTTGCTGTCGTTGTGACAGCCTCTTGTTTGGTATGAATTTATTTTGTAAATCTGTCCAAGCTTTAAAAACTTCTTCCCAAAAAGGGTTTTTACATCTTTTTGTTGGGCCTAAATAAACAAGGTTTTCAATACTAATTTTTTCAGTACTTTCTAATAGCTTATTTAGTTTTGGGTTGTTTTTCAACAACCGTCTTATCCAAGTTAGTTTCAATCCTTTTATATATTTGTCAATATCTATCATTTTCAGCCCTCCTAATTTGTGTTCAGAACATAATATTTCTCTTTTTATCTTGTCAGGTTTGTTTTCCCAAATAAATGAATAAATTTTGTCAGTTAGTTGTTTTAAAGTATTTTTGCATGGTGCTTGTAATGTTAAAAACAGATGGTTCAATTTTGAAATAATTAGTGTCTTAATGATAGTTATTTTTCCAACTGGTGTTAATGTTTGTTTAGACCAAATTTTTATTATATTTTCAATTTCTTTAATTCTTGGACCATAATTCAACAGTTCCATTTCATGCAAATTGACAGAAAAGTTTATTCCTAGTAATGTAAACCTACTGGAACCCCATTCCAATCCCCATTTTACACACATTGTGTCTTGACTATATTTTTTTTTGCCTATCCACACCACCTTTGTTTTGTCCAAGTTCATATGGAGACCAGACATTTCAGCATATTTTTGGAGTAAGCGAAGAGATGCATCTAGAGATTCAGGTGTACCGTCAAGTATTATTGATGTGTCATCTGCGTATTGGGAGATAAGATATTCTGTGTCATCAATTTTAATTCCTTTAATTTCTTTGTTTTTTCTGATTAAAATTCCTAGAATTTCAGCACATAAAAGAAAAATATAAGGTGATAAAGGATCCCCTTGTCTACAGCCTCTTTGAATCTGAAAGAAATCTGATAAAAAACAGTTTTGGGATACTGATGAGCTTATATTTGTGTAAAAAGTCTTTATCCACAGTTTTATAGAGGGTCCAAAATTGAAAAAGTCTAATACTTCATTTATGAATTTCCATGATACCGAATCAAAAGCTTTTTCAAAATCTATGAGAAGGAGAAGACCTGGCAAATCATTTACCTCTGTATAGAATAAAATATCATATATGAGACGAGTGTTTTCTCCAATATATCTTCCAGGAATAAAACCTGTCTGATCATTGCTAATAATAATGGGTAGAACAGATTTCATACGCTCTGCTATACAACTTGATGCTAGTTTATATGTTGTATTCAAAAGACTTATTGGTCGCCAATTTTTCATAAACTGTCTAGGTTTATCACCTTTTGGTAAACAAGTAATAATACCCTGTTTTTGAGTTATTGATAATTCCCCCCTTTTGTAACCATAAATTATAGATCTGAAAACAAATTTTCCTACATTTATCCAAAAGAATTTAAAGAACTCATTTGTAAAGCCATCTGACCCTGGACTTTTCTCATTTTTCATTCTACGCATAGCTGTTGTCAATTCATTATAAGTTATCTCCCCCTCTAAAGATTCTTTTAAAGTATCATTTAATTTTTTAATATCAGAATCAGGTATTTCACTATTAAGATTTACTTCACTCAAGCTTTCTGTTTTAGTATACAGTTTTTTATAGTAATTTTTGGCCTCTTCTAAGATTTTATCTTGTTTACAAATTGTCTCCCCTTTTTCATTAACTAGTTTGGGGATGGTTTTATTTATAAAATGTTTAGTTTCCATATTCAAAAAAAAACTAGATGGCTTTTCCCCTTCTTCAAACCATTGCATTTTTGACCTGATATAGTATCCCCTCATTTTTTCTTTCCTTATTATTCTAAGATCAGATTTATGGTGTTCAATTTCATTTAATATTTCCTCTGTTAAGATGCTTTCCTCTAATTTCTGAATTTTTTCTGATAATATTTTTTCCTCTTTATCTCTTTCCTTCTTTTTATAAGATGCATAGGAAATAGTTTTTCCTCTGATTTCTGTAAGTAATATTTCTAAAAAAAGTTGGTCATTTATTGTAAAGTGGATGTCTAAATCATTAATTTCTTCTAACGTTTCTCTATTATATACTAATGATGCATATTGGTCTTTTACTTTAAGTATAGTGTCTTTTATAGTTTTGGAGTATTCAATATCATGTAAAAGTGAGTTGTTAAATTTCCATAATCCTTTTCCAAGTATGAAATCATTCATCTTCAGATTTAATATTATTGGGGAGTGATCTGATCTATAGCTGTTGTGATTTTGTACATCAACTACATTTTGATTAAGGTCTTGGGATATTAAAAAGAAGTCTAATCTTGCTTGTTTTATGGGATTAGCTTTTCTCCATGTGAACTGTTTTAAATCTGGATTAATTTCCCTAAAGGGGTCTGTTAAATTATAAAGATCTTTTAAGTCTAGAACTTTCTCCTTAGCTTTTGGGTTATTAATATTTTGATAATTATATGTATCAAGACTTTGGTTTTGTACTAAATTATAGTCTCCAGTTATAACAACTGATGGATTGTTTAAAGTTTCTATCATTCCACTCAGTTTTATATAAAAATCTGGTGTATCTTTGTTTGGACCATATAAGGTTATTAGGGTCATTCTCTTTCCTTCGATTTCCATATCAATTCCTAACAAATTTCCTTGATCATCTTTTTTTACTTTATGTATTTTATACTCAAAGTTTGTTGTCAATAAAATTGCTACCCCTCTTTGATTTGTAGCAAATGAATTAAATATGCACTCTCCTCCCCATAGATTTTTTATTGATATTTCATCATTTTCTGAAAAATGTGTATCCTGTAAGCAATATATATTACAGTTTTTTGATTTAAGATAATCAAAAACATCTCTTCGCTTCTCTATTGAATTAAGACCTTGACAGTTGTATGAGAGAAATTTTATACTATTATTACTCATTTTCAAATGATATTTCTATTTTAAAAAACAAAAATATGTATTTTGTTAAATGCATAAAAGGAAACCAAGAAAAAACCCATACAGCTGTGTACTTAAAGTGTGTGAATGTGAAAATATCTTTGAGATGTCTGATCTCACCTGCCATGTCTGAGAAGAATTCAAATTGAACCAGAATACACCAACAATGCTGCATAATATATTATACATTACTGTGCCAATAACATGAAATAGAGAAAAAAGACATACAATTTGTAAAATGTAAAAATAGAAAGAAGAAAAAAATGAGATCATATATAATCAAAAAGAGACAAAGCAAGAAAATCAAATGGTTAAAAACAAATTATGTTGTTCAAAAAGCAACATATCCACTATTGTTCTATTTTCTTTTAAATAACAGAAATGATGTTCTCTATGTGTAATATCTTTATCATTAAAACTAGCTAGAGATGATTATCTCCCTTGCATCATAAATCAATATAATGATTTGTGAGAGTCATTGATTGATATGATAGTTAACTTAGTCATTTAAATATATATATATATATATATATATTTCTTATATTAATTTATCCAAATATATATCCAAATACATTGTAGTAAAGTTAAAAGTTAAAGATAATGAAGAAAAACAATTTATTTCTTTTTTATATCAAAAATCAGACATCTATGTATGATTTGTGTGTACAGAGATTTTACTCTTTTGCCCAGCTGTATATGTTTTAGAGAGAAAGAAAGCTGGTACTTTATGCATTCAGGTTCATAGTTTGTTTACCCGGTACTGAATATTTCTTATCTTAAAACAATATATAGTTTGATTTTTGACCAGACTATAAATAGTGCAAGTATATATGTAGTCAAGAAACTTGCAAAGTAGTGGCTCTTGTCAAATGCACATGTTAAACCTAAGTACAGCAAAATAGCACTAAATAGTTAAAGTGAAAGCTAAACATACAGCATAAGGAAGCATTAAATTATGTTAGAGCAATGAATAGAATTTCAAAAATCCTGTTAAAACTAATAATTCTAACAGTATATTTTTGTACATTTGAACATACATGTATCAAGGAGGAACATGGTTGGTACATACAGTACTATGTAGTCTTAATTTTGATAAAAGGGTGCAGATGCTGATGTAAAACATACTAGGTAAAGAAAATTCAAAGTTTGAAATATCAACAATTTAGTCCAAAGAATATATCCCTTTCAAATTTCAAAACACTACAGATTTAACACTTTGTGTTTGTTTGATTTAAGGCGTGTTGTTGGGTTGTTGTCCCTGTAGTTCAAATCTCATAGGATTGGTCATTATGAAAGCACTAAATAATAGAATGCTAAAATATTGATCTAAGTTTATTTCTTTACTCATCTATAGATAATTTTTACATCATTTTTTTTTCCTTTTTCCTTTTTTAAAACATCTGTTTTTATAATGGACTCATAAGGCATTTTCTTCAGTATTCAGGTCTTCCTGTATGTACCAAAGAAAGATGATAAGTAACACATGTATTTATGGTTTAAACTAAAGAAGAGAAAAAATTAAGCTTAAATAATAAGACTATGAACTAACATGCAGTCTATGTATATATACATTGTACTTTATGATTGCAACTTCAAACAAAAGCATAAATGAAAATAAAGCACACAAGCAAAAAACAGATGCACAAGCAAAAACAAATTCAAAGCAGCAATATACTTACTGACAAGCAAGTCCTACAAAAGATTGAACAAATTTAATATGTATAAGTTGTATGATAAGTATTTCAGTCATAGAAACAACAAAGAAAAGCACAATATACTATCGTGTAGCCTGTATTTACAGTTTCCATAACTAGTCACAGTCATACATGTACTCGTATCATCTCACACAATTAATTGTTTTGCGCGTGTTCCACACATCCTTTGAGTTGAGTCGTGTTTCTAGGACCAGGACTATGCCTCTTACTTTTATTCTGGTTTGTAATTTCTCGTCATTTCTTATTTTAAATGCAGCTTTTGCGAGATCATTTCGTGCCTCTTTCATTATGACAGGTAAATCATCAACTATTCTGATTTTTTTATTTGCAACTTTGTATGCATTTTGCATTATCACTTGTTTGTCTTCGTAATGCATAAATCTCACAATAATAGCATCTGGTCTTTTTTGGCCAACAACTGGGGCTCTTGATGGGATCCTGTGGGCATTTGCAAGGGGGAAACTCTCTGCTTTGAACTTTTCTATTCCCAAATCTTTCACAAAGAAATTGTCTACAACTTGCCATATGTTTTCATCTTGTTTTTGTCTTATACCGTAAATGAGAATATTGTATTTACGCTCATGTTTCTCAAGAAAAAGTTGATTTTCTTTCAATGCGAAAAGTTTGTCGTCAAGGTTTTTTTTCAGACATTCCATTTTTTCCATTTCTAGAGTATTGAGTTGTGACTCTATGTGCCCTATACCTCTCTCTAGCTCGTTATGATCTGTTCTAAGCTTTTCCACCTCAGTTTGTGTAGTACTAAGATCTGACCTTACTTGCACCACATCTGACTTGACCTCAGTAATTAGATGTGTTAAGTTTTGTTCGACAGAGTCTAGCCTTGATGTAAAGAGTGTTACCTTTGAATCAATACCCATGACAACAGACTTAAGATCGGCAATAGCTTCTAAAGTTGTCATATTATCGTGTAGTACCTGACAAGTCCCGATGTAAACAATCAATGTTCTCACATTTGATGTTGATTATGTAATCATATAATTAAAGATATTTACACATTATTCTGAATTAAAGCAGACGTAATTTTTAAGTTGTCAACTGTTTACATTGTTTTTTCCCAACAAATTACTTTTTCCTACTGTTTAACAAAATTGGTATGAATGAAACCTCTCGAGATATCTACAGTGCTAATTCCTGCAAGATGTACCTGTTCAAATAAATATTTACTTGTTGGAATGAATTCTTCCTTGTATGCAAGGTTTAGTGACTGCTTTTTGCATTGTCCTTGACAGTAGTTAGACCTCATTTTTAACCGGATTTTTGTGAAAAAAATGTCGGTTATTGATTTGGGGATGTACAGCGGGCGGCCGGGCTGTCGGGCGGGCGACAATCAAATGTTGTCCATGCATTAACTCATGAACCGTTCAACCAAAGCTTTTTAAATTTTAATATGTTGTTACTGAAAACTAAATGAAGGTCAAGTTCAATAATGGCGATCTTGACTTTTACCGTTCAGGAGTTATGGTTATCGAAAGATTGAAAAATGGAGTTTCCAGTCGTGTCCGTGCATTTATGCATGAACTGTTCTACCAAAGCTTTCCAAATTTTAATATGTTGTTACTGATGACAAAATGGAGGTCAAGTTTAATAATGACGATTTTGACTTTTACCGTTCAGGAGTTGTGGTTCTTGAAAGATTGAAAAATGGTGTTTCCAGTCGTGTCCGTGCATTTTCTCATAAACCATTCAACCAAAGGTTTTGAAATTTTTATATGTTGTTACTGATGACAAAATAGAGGTCAAGTTCAATAATGACGATTTTGACTTTTACCGTTCAGGAGTTATGGTTCTTGAAAGATTGTAAAATGGTGTTTCCATTCACGTTGTTGCATTTACTAATGAACCATTCAATCTAAGCTTTTCAAATTTTAATATGTTGATACTGACTACAAAATGGAGGTCAAATTTGATATTGACGATTTTCACATCAGTGATGGTTCTTGTGATATTGCCAGGACACAAATAAATGTTAATAAAATCCGGTTTGCTGTCGTTGTGACAGCCTCTTGTTATGGTTAAATTAGTGACTGCATGAATTACTTATGTTTTGATTAATGGGATAATAACATTTGATGGGATCCCTGCAAGATCTTCATGTTGGTCTGGATTTACTTCACCTTGACCCTATTTCATAGATCCATGAGCAAGGTTAAAATTGTATGATAATTTAAAAGTCTATTTCTCAAATATAAGCAGCAGTTATTGCGAACCCAATTATACACAAGTAAATGGACAGGAAACTATCGGGTGAATCTATGGAAAGGTACAATTGGGTTTGCAATAGCTGTTGTAACACATTATTGTAAGGCATATATTTCAGTTTGGCAGGTTCCATCTGACATTGATTTTATTTTCATCATCATGGTTCATTTGTTTTAATACATGTATTTAGTTTTTGCGTTTTGGTCAGTTTATGTCTTGCCAAGTTGCTGTATGTGAGAAAGTTATAACTTATTGCTATCGGTCGTCTGCTTAAACTATTGTTGAGCCTGCAACTTTTGTTGCAGAAAGCTCGACATAGGGATAGTGATCAGGCGGCGGCGTTAGCTAACTTCTTTAAAGGTTTATATTTTAGAAGAAGGATTGACCTGGATGCTTCATACTTTGTATATAAATGCCTCATGTTACGAAGTTTCCGTCAGTCACATGACCAATGTCCTTGACATCATTTTCATGGTTCAGTGACCACTTGAAAAAAAAGTTCAGAATTTTTGTAATGTTGAATTCTCTCTTATTATAAGTAATAGGATAACTATATTTGGTATGTGCGTACCTTGCAAGGTCGTCATGCCCATCAGACAGTTTTCACTTGACCTCGACCTCATTTCATGGATCAGTGAACAAGGTTAAGTTTTGGTGGTCAAGTCCATATCTCAGATACTATAAGCAATAGGGCTAGTATATTTGGTGTATGGAAGGACTGGAAGGTGTACATGTCCAACTGGCAGGTGTCATCTGACCTTGACCTCATTTTCATGGTTCAGTGGTTATAGTTAAGTTTTTGTGTTTTGGTCTGTTTTTCTCATACTTTATGCAATAGGTCTACTATATTTGTTGTATGGAATGATTGTAAGGTGTACATGTCTAACGGGCAGATGTCATCTGACCTTGACTTCATTTTCATGGTTCAATGGTCAAAGTTAAGTTTTTAAGTTTTGGTCTTTTTATCTAATATTATATGCCAAAGGGCATCTATATTTGGTGTATGGAAATATATTATGATCTATATGTCAGTCCCGCAGGTTTATTTGACCATGACCTCAATTGTACGGTTCATTGCACAGTGTTAAGTTTTTGTGTTTTGGACTATTTTTCTTAAACTATAAGTAATAGGTCAACTATATTTGTTGTATGGAAACTTTGTTAGCTGTACATGTCTGCCTGGCATGATTCATCTGACCTTGACCTCATTTTCATGGTTCATTGGTCTTTGTTTAGCTATCTTGGTTAATGTTAAGTTTATGTGACAGTTGTAATAAAGCTTTATACTTAGGACTATCAACATAATATCAATGATTAGTAAAGAAGGCGAGAAATTTCAGTGTGTGCACTCTTGTTTGTATATAGCTATATATTTCAGTGGGTGGAAGACCTGGGTGTTTCATATCTTGTATCCTGTAAGAAGTTTCTGTCAACCGTATGTCCATTGTCCTTGACCTCATTTTTATGTTTCTTCGTCTGCTTGAATAAAAATTTTGTGTTTTGGTCATGTGAACTTCTTATTTGTGAATGATAACTATATTTGGTATATTCTTGAAATACTAAGTATCTACATGTCGTTCATACAGATTTCATCAGACCTTGACCTTTTTTCATGGAACAATTGGGTCAATTTTGCAAATACTATAGGCATTAGGTCAACTATATTTGTTGTATTGAATAATTATAATGGGTACTTGTCATTTAAGCAGGTTTCACCTTACTGTGACCTAATTCAATGGTTCATTGGTCAATGTTATTTTTTTGTTCTTTTGTCTGTACATCCAAGTACTTCAAGCAAAAGGTCAACTATATATGGTGAATGGAATGACTGCAGGGTGAACAGTCTAACTGGCAGGTATAATCTTACCTTGACATTTATTTTCAGGGTTCATTGGTCAATGTTAAGATTTTGAGTTTTTTTTTGTTTTTTTTTTCGAATGTCGAAGGGGACTGACTAGGTTTGCACTCTGTCTGTCTGTTCATCCATCAATCCATCAAATCAGTTTTCCACGATTATTTTCGTTGCTTGAAGATATTGATTTGATATATAGCTTTATCATGACAAGTAACAGATCAAGTTTGAATTGTTTATACTGTCTGATGATTTGTGCAGAGTAATGGTCCTTTGACTTAAAAATTAACTCAAATAATTGGTTTTCCTGCACTTTTTTTTTCGTCATGCTTGATTATATTGATTTGAAAATTGATATATTGTTTTATCATAAGTATCAGTTCAAGTTTTATTTTTTTATTTTCGGTTTGATAGTTTTGTGCAGAGCTATGGTCCTTGGACTTCGAAAATTCATACAAATAATCAGTTTTCTGCACTTTTTTTCTTCATGATTGAAAATTGGTACATGTATATAGTTTTATCATGACAAGTTACAGATCAAGTTTTTAGAATTATGTTCAGTCTGATGATTTTGTAGAGTTATGGTCCTTGGAGATTTTTGTTCCAAAACAATAGAACTTTTACCAGTAGAGGACTATGTATTGCCATGCAATACTCACAGAATGCTTGTTCAAATATTATACACATTTAATAGTTCAATTTTGTGTACAAAAAATTGCAAGGTTCATAAGTTATCTGACCTTGACCTCATTGTCATAGATCTTTAAAAATGTTAAGTTTCTGTAATGCATTAAGTAAAACCTTTATCTTAAAAGACTTTCAACATAAAATCAATGGGCAGTAACACCATCGAAACATTTCACCATTTCTGTTTGAAGGGAAGTATTCTCTACCAGTTTCAATATAGGTTACCTACTTATGATCATATATGCTGGACTTGGTGCAGGAGAATATCCTTTAGTTCTATTTGATCTTTTATAAACTGTGTTAAAAAAGTGGTTTCTACCATTTTATGTTAATACGATTGTTTTATTTGTAGTCTACCCAAACCTGACCAGCCCTAGCTTAGTTAGTTTAAACATATTTATTAATAGTGGATTGGAAAAAAAAGTTTTGCAACTTATATTAATCCCCGTTCAACTTTCAGGAGCGAGTGCTGCTTTGTAGAGGCATAAGCCTGCTCTTTTTTGAAATCTACAAGGGTGTTTTTAACGTGCAAGAGTATGGCTCACTCTAAACACAGGTCAGGCATTTATTGTCCCCTTCCGACCGACTATCATTGTTTCCTCAAGACCATACTCGCAAATGGTGTCAAGGGAGAGCTGAAAACTCAGTCCCTGAAATTTTCATCTCGGAATGGGAATCGAACCAGGAACCTATGTGTTAGTATCTGATGCACTAACCACTACACCACGGCTCTCATTTGTTTGGGGAACAACTGCACAATTTTGGTTTTTCTGAAAGGATTTCTAGAAACGTTTTGTATTCAATTTCATAGCTTAAATGTATGTAAATGAAATAAAATTTTCATACTACATGTTTGTGTTTTATAGCAGCTAAGTTTTGTCTGAGGTATTTGACTTTTTCAGCATTCCTTGGTCCATTTAAAATGATGAAGCATCCTGTTCTTTTTGAAATAGGAGAAACATTCATTGTTAATCATAGATGCAAAGTATATGTATTATCAAATATTCAGGAAATGCATTGTACATCAAGTTACAGACGAAATAAAATAAACAATGTTTTATTTAATATTGCACGATTGGTCAAAATACACAAAATAACCATGAGGATCAACTGAAGAAAACTTTAAAGTATCACTGTAGACATTATACAGTTTCTCCCTTTGATTATTAGGGTCCACAAGTCAATTGATATCTCTCTTATAAAACTTATTTACAAGTTTATCTGATTGACAATTTCTTATTACAGAGAATAATATTATTTTTCACAATATAAACATTCAGTAATTAAAACAAAAATAATCTTCATATTGTAAACAAGTAAACTAATATAGTGTCTCCTCTTCAAACTATGTATTAACCTTCAGAATCAGTAGCTGTATATGTTGTTAAAAGCAATCATCTAAAGGTCAAAATGAAACAGATTGAACTTTGGCTTACATACAACAATCCGTCTCTGTGTCAAGCTAACTGAACATCAAACCTTGATTGCATTGGAAACTCTAAATATAGTTGTCAACATATTACTGATTCCTGAGAACATTTCATAGGATATTCCCTGAAAGAAGAACAAAGGCAAAGTTAATTTAAGCTCATTAGAATGTTTAATAGCGTATGTCTACTTCAAAAATAGATTAAAAATGTTTTGAGATAAAGCCTGGATATATTACCGTAATCTTGAAAAGTGAATACTGTAAACTGGAATATTTTCAGGGTATAAATTTTGAGATTTCTAGGGTCAAACCTATTTGTGAGGTCATATTTTTGCATTATTCGTCCAAGTTAGTGGCAGATCCAGAATTTTTCGTAAGTGGGGTCCCACTGACTACCTAAGAGGGGCCAGCTCCTTTCATGCAATCAAATTTTTCCCCAGAAAAGGGGGGGGGGGGCTGGGCCCTCTTGGCCCCCTCTGAATTCACCATTGCCTGAAGCCCCCCTCCTTATTTAGTACTTTGTTGAATATCAGTAAAGAGAAATTAAAATGGTAGTCGGACAAACCATATGAAAAGAAATGTTCCGAACAGATGATAAGAAAAACCCGGGAATAATAAAAAAAAAATCTAAATTATGCAACAGAGAATATTTTTCCAAATTTTATTTCAATATCCACATAAGTGAAAAGTCCCACTTTAAAGTATACACATTAATCGCTATTTGGAAATTTCACCGGTTGACCCAAGAATCTGCCCCTCTTGAACTATTGACATCATACAACAATCACTTTTCCATTGTGGCATCAGATTTTTTGTATTATGACATCAAAATTTGTGGAACCTGTGTGATGTCCAGTAATGGCAGACAAATTGAGATAATGTGTATTTGAATCAGCATCAAATATACTTACTAATGGAACTAGAAACTGTATTGTTCGTGAACTAGAACTTTCATAGGTTGCCATTTCCATCATGAAACCTTTGACACATTTAAACACTAACTCAGCTCTCCTCTGACACCAAGGTATTGTCATCTCCTAAAATATATAAAACATTTGTTTCATTTTATTAAACAAATTGTGTGAAGAATAGTTCTGCTTAGTGCATATATATGAAATTACATATGATGCCACATAAAATATCTAACATATAATATGACACATAATACAGCTGTCACATGATATGACACATTATTGCACCCTGGGTAAATTATCACATTGTGATTGGTTTAATGTCGTCATGTGGTGACCCCCTATGAGACCGTAGGGGGTAAGTAATTTTCATAGGGGTTTCGTGATGCGTTAATGGGGAAGTCATCCATTAATGTTGTGTTTCATTGTTTATTTGTAACAAACAAAGCAGAAAAAGTCCAGCAGGTGATAAATTCGTTATAAGGTTTACTACTGACCCCCTACAGATCCATACAGGGTGAATAAAATCCTCGGCATCACCCCCTATGGATTTTACTAACCCTCTATGGATCCATAGGGAGTCAGTAGTGAACCATAAAACTTATATAATACAGCTGTCACATGATATGACATAAAATACCTTTGACACATGATATGACATAAAATACCTTTGACACATGGCATTAAATAGCTACAATATATGATTACAGGTAAACCTCACAAACAGGCTTGATCCTAGAAATTTCAAAATCTAACAGTGAAAATATTCAACTTTCCATTATTCACTTTTCAAGATATACAAATAATAATAGGTGACAAATATGACAATGTCTCTTACATATTGATGCTAAATAAAATAACTATGACATATGACAAGACATCTAACTACTCTGTCACACATGAAATTAAATTTATTATTAATACCTCTGACATATGATGAGCCAGCAACAGTGGTATGGTAATTGTGTGTAAGTCATGTCGAAAACATTGTTTTATTATATTCCGTATGCTGAGTATGACTGGATGACGTGATGTTATGTCACTGGATCTAATTGAATCATCTGTGACCAAGTGAAATACCACATGAACTTCTGACAGGTTAGAATGTTTGGTTATGTAAAAATCTCCTGTCTGCAGACCAATATCCTAAAAAAAAAAGAGGAAAATGGAGTATCTAAGTAAAAAATGTACATACAAATATTATGTAACTTGTAAACAATAGATAATTTTTGAGTTTGTCCTTCATCGGAAAAAACTCATCAATTATGCACACCTTTATGACATCATTAACCAGATAGAAGGGATCACCTGTATCCCTGCATTATTAACGTTCATCAAGCTTCTTAGTGATCGTCATTGTGTAGGATAAACTAGAAATCATCTTTGTTCTGTAGGTACTTTTGTCACAATTCCCTAATGACAGAAGTGCTGATTGTTAATTTTGAAAATTCAAATGGACCGAATAATTCCTGCAATATAGCATCGTAGTTTTCCAACCACTTGCTCTACATGGGAACAGAAGTGATGAGTTTAAATATCTTTGCAAACACTCTCTGTTGGATAACAAACATAATATGTTTGACATTTATATTACCTACTCATTATTACACTCACTTCAAATTAAATAGAAGGCAGGTTTACAATTATGTCCAGTGACAAATATTTAGGAAGTCTCAGAAAAAAGTATCATTCTGTGTTAGTTAGTTAACATGACTTATTTTGAAACTGAAAATCATTTTGGTAAAATTTAATTCCAACTTGCTCATTCTTGCTTGTATCATAGAAGTTAGGACTACTGACCTTTGATTCTCTAGAGGATTTATTCCCCTTTGATGTATCATAGAAGTTAGGACTACTGACCTTTGTTTATTTGTTACATATTTGTTTTTCGTTCATTTTTTTACATAAATAAGGCCGTTAGTTTTCTCGTTTGAATTGTTTTAAATTGTCTTATCGGGGCCTATTATAGCCGACTATGCGGTATGGGCTTTGCTCATTGTTGAAGGCCGTACGGTGATCTATAGTTGTTAATGTCTGTGTAATTTTGGTCTTTTGTGGATAGTTGTCTCATTGGCAATCATACCACATCTTCTTTTTTATATTTGATTCTCTAGAGGATTTATTCCCCTTTGATGTGTCATAGAAGTTAGGACTACTGCCCTTTGATTCTCTAGAAGATTTATTCCCCTTTGATGTATCATAGAAGTTAGGACTACTGCCCTTTGATTCTCTAAAGGATTTATTCCCCTTTGATGTATCATAGAAGTTAGGACTACTGACCTATGATTCTCTAGAGGATTTATTCCCCTTTGATGTGTCATAGAAGTTAGGACTACTAACCTTTGATTCTCAAGAGGATTTATTTCCCTTTGATGTGTCATAGAAGTTAGGACTACTGACCTTTGATTCTCAAGAGGATTTATTCCCCTTTGATGTGTCATAGAAGTTAGGACTACTGACCTTAGATTCTCTAGAGGATTTATTCCCCTTTGATGTGTCCCTCAATGGAAGCTGTTGTTCTATTGAGGTCAGCTGTTGTTGTAAATCAGGAAAGTGGAAATCTGTTGACTGTTCACATACTCTTGAAAAATCTGTTTCAATAGAACATAATTATCTTTTGAGAAGAAATTTATTATGAGGAATATCATTTGAAAAGTCCTATCACTGAATTGTTATTACATCATATTATTTCCAAACAATCAACCAGATGTGGTGAAGGTGATAATCAAAAAGGCATTTAACATATATTTTTAAATGATAAATACAAATTTTAATTAAGTAGATTTAACAAGACTTTTACTTAGTACTTTGGTAAATTGGGATAACTAAATAAACAGCTGTGCAAAGAGCACCAAAGTCACAGTTTGTTTGCATATAAATGAAATTGTTGCAAAACAAAATGTAATGTCAATTTAGGCATAAAATAAAATCATAATATCATATTACCTGCTACGTCAATTATGTGACAGACATATACAAAATGTCTTTAATTAGATGGTTTTTGTCCCATCTGGATATGCAAGTCTCACTTTTTCAAAATCCAAGCAGGCTTACTTTTACCAAACCTAACAACAGTGTAAAAGTTTCTAGTTATTTGTTCTAAGCATCCGCATACTAGTGGCCAAAATGTGAAAAACTGCCTTAAATTTGAAATGCAAACTCCAATAATTCCAGAATGACAATTCTTATTTAAATCAAAGTGGACCGTTCTACCACTAATCCCATCAACATTTCAAAATCTGACAGTTTAAGTTCAATAACTCTGTAAAAACAGACCAGAAATTTTCAAAATCCAATGGGAGATTACTCCTATGATCTTTTATTAGTCCTAAAAACAGGGAAATTTCAAGTAAATCCATCCAAGTGTAATTGATCTAGTGAACCAGCACACCACATATGAACATTTTTTTTTAATCTGATGGTTTTAAAGACCCTTAATACCAAATGGAAAAAATAAATCAAATTAAAACAATAGCTTTAGTTAACAAATTCAATTTGCATGATTAAGTTATCAGACAGACATATAGACAATGGTAAACCATAATGAGGTAAGTCCATTCTATCTATGATGGTCAAAAATGTTCTATCAAAGTAACAACAAGTATAAAGAGTCTGTAAACGTTGCATTTCTATTTCAAGACTCGAAAAGCATCTCTATTGCATGTTTTCCTGACTATGAGGTCAACTATGGTAGTGGTGATAATAAGCTTGGGAAATTGAGTGTAAAAATCTTAAAAGAAAGTGCTATTTAATAGGTAACATCAATTTAACTGGTTATATACAATTGTTACTTTTGAAAACAACAATTAAATGTATTAAAGTGAGAGCAAAAACATGAGATCTTGGATACTATTTTTTTTTAATAATTTTCAAATTTAAAATTTTTGGAAAAGGATATTTTTGTGATAAGAATGCATGTTTTACCTGAGGTTTTCAATGTTATAATGTTATAATTGTTTATTGAAATGATATTAGATAATGTCTTTGAAAACTCTAACACATTTATATCTCCCTCTTTAAGGTGGTACCTAACACTACAGGGAGATAAATCAGCTAAATGCATCAATAACGTTGTATCAAGCGTCTCAATATTCCGAAATAGTGTTTGTTTAAACTGCTCATGTTCGAAGAAAGTGTGTTATTAAAAAAAAAATTTAATTTTTATATTTTTGTCAAAGAGTCAAAGTAATTATTTTGTCAATTTTATGAAAATTAAACAAGCCAAATAAATTTGAGCCAAGGTGTTTGGTACCACCTAATATTAAGATAATTTTTTCAAGATCTAATATGAAAAGAAAATTGATACACAAAGACATACTGATATTTTTGGATTAAAACTTCACATTGGTATGTGTTTGTGACTCTTGTGTTTGAGAGTAACCTCACTAGTATTGAATTTACAGACTTTGCATTGTCTGAATCAGTTGAGGTTGTCTTAAATTAAAATGGTAGATCAGTAATTTGCTAGTAAACTTTGCTAATGGCACTGAAGAACAACATTATTATTCTTATTTTAAAAGGTATGTTAAATCATTTACAGAAAAAGGGAATGTGGGGTACATTGTGTAGTTGTTTCACGAGGTGACAAAACATGTTATACATATTGAGAATACCAGGAATTATCAAATATACTGGACAATACAACTGACCACAACGACCACTAACATCCAATTCCTCTGGAAAAATGACTTGGTAAATGTACAAAATGTGGTGGGGTAAAACTTACCCTCTCACCTATCTAAACTAGTGTTATAAAAATAAAACACACAGTCATAAACATACACAGTTCAGCTACCAAAAGGATGACTACTAAGTTGGCCAAGGAAAAAAAATAATAAAAAAATACATAACTTGGAAAGCAGGGTCAAAATGTGATCGGTACTACAGGTAGCTTGCTGAGGTAACCACAGCTGTTAAACTGGAAATACATAAGACACCAAAGGAAAGGCTTTTAAGTGCTACTCTTTATCCTGAAACAAAACAGTGCTCCAAATGGGTGCATTTTCCTGTATTGATATGTGAACAAATTTGAAGATGTACACCCTTACTTGATCGTTAGATACACAAATGGCATTACACAGTTATTTTGAGGTTAGTAATAGATCCAACAAAGAGGATACACATATAACATGAACATATTCTGAGAAGTTTCTGAACAAAGTCTGCTTAATATGAATAAAAGAACAAGTGATCAATAAGAGAAGCACAGTTGGTTCCAATGGATATGTTGATGGGCTATTGCTTACTGTTAGAATATTTCTTCAATAGTTATGGTAAACAAGAGAGCATACTAATATGCTTTACTGATCATGATTAAATTTTTGTTGAAAATCTTTAGGTTGGGGTATTGCCATGTACCATCTTTTATCAAATTTTACTGACTAAAATATTTGAAAACACAAATTATAACAATTTTAAAAATATGTGTACAATGTCATTGACATATCTGGTAGGTTCTGTTACTATTATAAATATGTCTCATAATACCACTTGTCATTAAAGATCTGGTATGACCTTCCACCAATTCAACAATGATTGTTTAGGGAGGGAGACATTATTTTACACTTTACAGGATTATATTTACCTTCTTTTGAGATCAATATTTGGGAGTTATTATCGTCTGGAATATACAGGTTATACTTATTATATCTATATTTGATGACTATTTTACAGAATATCAATGATATTTGAAATTATCAATTAAGCTTATCATTTTAGGAAAGACTGGTTTAATTGAAATAAAACAGGAATAGGTCCTAATCATTTCAAATGATATACTCCATTCGTAATATATGACATCATTTTTGCATCAATCAAATCTGAAAGGCTTGCCCACCTAATCTTTGCAAAGTGTTAACAATATTAACAAATGTCCCAAATCCCAAACCTGTTGGTAACTAAAATATTAGATTTAAAAAATGCAACTGAAAGAGGCACTAAAAGAAACCCTTCAAATTGATCTTACTTACGTTTTTTGAGACCAGTGTACATAGACAAGTTATTATCTGTCAGTAATATAAGTCCACATAAATTGTTAGAGTAGAGGGACATGGCTGTCTGTAGTCTCTGTGGCTGAGGAATTACCATACCACTGAAAAACAGAAGTCATTTACCATAAAACCAGGCATAAAACTACCTCTTTTGAAAGAATATTAAATAAAAAGCCAATTTTCTATTTGTTATAATATAACTTATATGTTCTTGCATTTTCTCTTTAACTGTGTGTCTGGAAACCATAAGAAAATTGAAAAAAATCTTTCTATATTAGTATAAAAATCACTGGATGCATGTTTTTTTTTAAATTTATTATCTCATCTTTAAAAAAAACATACCAGTAAACCGAAATTATTAATTAAAAGTTTAGCCAAATAGGGCCCTTATCACACATTTTCCTTTCTAAAAGATCATTTATTTTTCTTTCTGTCCTTATATCATTCTTCTGAGTAACTTTCAAACAAGGCTTAACTAAAGATGTTAATTTCTGTGTCATTTGGTCTCTTCTGGGGAGTTGTTTCATTGGCAGCTATACCACATCTTCTTATTTTTATGATTAGTAGCTTACCCTACTGTATGGGTTTTATGTCTGCATAAATCTAATATATCTGTACACAAAAGTCTTAAATTATGTGTTGTTTTCATCTGAGCACCTATAAATAGATAAACAAAAAATTATATTTAATAATTTAGGCAGTTTATTCCAAGGTATTTTCAAACATTATCCATCTCATAAAAAGATAATGCATGAAAAATCTTAAAAAAAACAATTAGATCTTAAATTAATACATAAGAGATAGAACAATAACAAATTTCATTTCAGTTATCTCTTAATAATTCATATTAATTAATACTGCATGCATTTTATAATGCCATAGATTAATTTGTAAAACTTTACAAAGACTGTGACCTCTGGGAAATTTTACCAGTATTTGCCTCTATCAACATAATCTTGTAAGCACTGAACCGTAAAGATTGCTTCAATTTACCAGTGTGATGTAGAATTAAATATTGCATTGGTTAAATTCTAGACAAAGGAAAATAACTCAAAATTTTTAAGATGATTTCAACAATGACCCCCCCCCCCCCTCAATTTTTTTTCACCTACCCCTTTCCCTTATTTCAAAAATAACCTCAATTTAAATTTCTGAAATTAATATTAATTAATTGTAACTTCTAAAAATAAATTTACAGCTAATGATCTCAAGACAATAATAATTTCTTAATTATTATATGTATTTAATATTTGATGTTTCTAGACTCAGTTTTAAAAATTTCATACTAGAACTAGCAAACAAATAGCAAAGAGTACCAATATAAAGAAACAAAGCTTAAGTAATTGCTTATTAACCTTGTTTTTTTCCTTTTTTGATCTTTTTCCATAAATAGTTTGAGCCATAACCCCCCAAAGTTGATCCTTACCATCCCTTAGTAGCCCTTTCCTTCATGACGCCTTTTGACGTCACCCCCTTTACTCCATAATGACGCCTTTTGATGCCTGTGTAGTTAAAATGCTTTGACTACAAAATGTCTGCATCAGACTTAAAAATAATTGTATCCAATATGAAAAGGATATTCATGAGAATTATCTGACTTGAATTTCATTGATGAAATATTGGTTTTCACAATGTATTAACACTTTAAAACTGATAATTTTTTTAACTGAAAAAAATCCTATGCGAATCAAGTATATTACAAAAAAAAAATCCATGGAGGAAAGAGTTAATATGGAATCTTGTGGTATAATTTCAGAAAGATTCATACACTTTTACACAAGTTATTGTTTTGAAGCTACAAAAATGCTTCACCCCTTTTTTGCCGCTTTCGGGTCGATCCGGCCCCACGTCGATCCGGCCCAAGTCGATCCGTCCCACGTCGATCCGGCCCCACGTCGATCCGGCCCATATGTAAAGTCGATCCGGCCCCAATAAAAAAAATATTTCTAAGGAATAAAAATAAATATATATTAATTGTAATTCATAAATGTTTATTATTTTTATTATAATGTTAAAAGAGGGACGAAAGATACCAAAGGGACAGTCAAACTCATAAATCTAAAACAAACTGACAACTCCATGGCTAAAAATGAAACAGACAAACAGAAAAACAATAGTACACACGACACAACATAGAAAACTAAAGAATAAACAACACGAACCCCACCAAAAACTAGGGGTGATCTCAGGTGCTCCGGAAGGGTAAGCAGATCCTGCTCCACATG
Organism: Mytilus edulis; assembly: GCF_963676685.1. NCBI lineage: Eukaryota > Metazoa > Mollusca > Bivalvia > Mytilida > Mytilidae > Mytilus > Mytilus edulis. Next base: position 21,439,069 of record NC_092352.1, on the reverse strand, counting down.
TGGCACCCGTCGTGTTGCTTATGTGATTACAAATCCGGTAAATAGTCTAATTCGGTAGGTCATATTCGTGAAAGGGAAGGGGATTGTAGTTACGACGTAAGGAACATATCCGATATCATTTGTGAAACGGTTATTCCATAACGGTCAACCAACTCGTGATGGCGTCCGTAAAATTTACGAAGGGATGATTTCAACTTCACTATTTGGAACTCTTGGTTTAATAGCTTCCTTGTGAGCAGCAAACCTCTATCAAGAAAATCATGATAGGAAATGCAAGCACGGGAATATCGTATCAATTGGGAGATATATACCCCGTATGCAGGTGCTGCTGGAATGTTGCTACTTAGAAATGGAAAGTTCACAATTAAAGGTGTACGGTAAAAAAGTAAACCAGATGCTCCGCAGGGCGAAGCTTTATACGACCGCAGAGGTTGAACCCTGAACGGTTAGGGCAAGTATGGACACAACATTCAAGCTAGATTCAGCTCTAAATTTGGATTGTGATTAAATAGTTGACACAGCATAGGTTTCTGACACAGAATGAATGTGTTCTAATGAACTTAAAATGTTTGTTTCTCTTAGAGCAATTCACTATGCTGTTGAATATTAATCCTCTCAAAAAAATGTTTGAAGAAATTTTCTTTTTTATTTATGAAATTTCAAATGAGAAAAATTGAACCCAATTTTTTTAATCACATCCCCCTTTCCCTTATTCCAAAACTAATCTCAATTAAAATTTCTAATGGAGTTTGCAACAATAACTACTCATTTAAATACATCATAAAATATTAAGATGTAAAAAAACTGCTTGTTATCACTGAATGGTAAAGATTATTTTAATTTATCAGTTGGTAGTAAAAAGTGAATATACATTGTATATTGTATATAACAAAGATTTAAGTTGATTCTGGACAAAGAAAGATAACTCCAATTAAAAAAAAATCTTGCTATTGCACAATATTTTGCAATTAGATATTTCTTGCTTACTATTCTGGACAAAGAAAGATAACTCTAATTAAAAAAAAAATTGATATTTCACAATATTGTGCAATTAGATATTTCTTGCCATTGCGCAATACTGTGCAATTGAAAAGACTTGCTATTACACAATACTTAATATAATAATTTTAGATCCTGATTTGGACCAACTTGAAAACTGGGCCCATAATAAAAAATCTAAGTACATTTTTGGATTCAGCATATCAAAGAACTTCAAGATTTCAATTTTTGTTAAAATCAGACTAAGTTTAATTTTGGACCCTTTGGACTTTAGTGTAGACCAATTTGAAAACAGGACCAAAAATGAAGAATCTACATACACAGTTAGATTTGGAATATCAAAGAACCCCATTTATTCAATTTTTGATGAAATCAAACAAAATTTAATTTTGGACCCCGATTTGGACCAACTTGAAAACTGGGCCAATAATCAAGAATCTAAGTACATTTTTAGATTCAGCATATCAAAGAACCTAACTGATTCATTTTTTGTCAAAATCAAACTAAGTTTAATTTTGGACCCTTTGGACCTTAATGTAGACCAATTTGAAAACGGGACCAAAAGTTAAGAATCTACATACACAGTCATGACAGTTAGATTCAGCATATCAAAGAACCCCAATTATTCAATTTTGATGAAATCAAACAAAAGTTTAATTTTGGACCCTTTGGGCCCCTTATTATGTTGGGACCAAAACTCCCAAAATCAAACCCAACCTTTCTTTTATGGTCATAAACCTTGTGTTTAAATTTCATAGATTTCTATTTACTTATACTAACGTTATGGTGCGAAAACCAAGAAAAATGCTTATTTGGGTCCCTTTTTGGCCCTAATTCCTAAACTGTTGGGACCTAAACTCCCAAAATCAATACCAACCTTCCTTTTGTAGTCATTAACATTGTGTTTAAATTTCATTGATTTCTATTTACTTAAACTAATGTTATTGTGCGAAAACCAAGAATAATGCTTATTTGGGCCCTTTTTTGGCCCCTAATTCCTAAACTGTTGAGACCAAAACTCCCAAAATCAATCCCAACAGTTCTTTTGTGGTCATAAACCTTGTGTCAAAATTTCATAGATTTCTATTAACTTAAACTAAAGTTATAGTGCGAAAACCAAGAAAATGCTTATTTGGGCCCTTTTTGGCCCCTAATTCCTAAAATGTTGGGACCAAAACTCCCAAAATCAATACCAACCTTCCTTTTGTGGTCATAAACCTTGTGTTAAAATTTCATAGATTTCCATTCACTTTTACTAAAGTTAGAGTGCGAAAACTAAAAGTATTCGGACGCCGGACGACGACGACGACGACGACGCAGACGCCAACGTGATAGCAATATACGACGAAAATTTTTTCAAAATTTGCGGTCGTATAAAAAGGCCTTTGAAAAATATTTTCTTTATTGGGTATAATTATATTAAAACGTATATAAAAGAATTCAGACATCAACATTAATCAGCAGTAATTAGAATTTTCTTTCAATTGACTGTGATCCTAACAAGTCTTTCATCTTGTGTAACATATATAATAACAAATAGTTACATACATGAACGGTACAAGCCGATCCCCAAGCTGATACATATAAACTTTGTTTTTCTTTTTAAGTTCTTAAAATTTCTAAAATTGAGAAATGATGTTTGATTTGCCGGATCCTTTCTATAAAAGAGTGCTGATATTATATTTTAGAGAGTGAAAACATGCATTCAATGTCATTGTTTTGTTGTTTTCTTGCAATAAAGAATAATGGATACTCATGTTATAACACTTTTTTTTTGTAACATCGGATATAGTCAATATATTTTTCTTATTTTGACAATATTTTGAATGGTGTAGATAAAAAAAAAAGAAAATTTTTATATGTTATAGAAGCCTATGATGTAACCTGAAAAAAAATACAAATAATTATTATAATATACACCAACCAGAAGATCAAACTATAAAGACCTTGTTGAAAAACAGATTACGTAACTTTAATTAATCAGCATTGGATTGAATTAAGTGATTACGAGTGGCAATACCTAAGTTCACAATCTGAGCATGAGCTGAGAATGGTAAAACAAACTGGGCGTCAAATGTTCGTACCTTGTTAAATGATCTTGGTTATAATTTTTTATGGTATAACCAAGAAAATGTATTTTTTTCATATGATGTTTTGAAACTACGCCTCTATGATCAGTTTATACAAAACTGGCGTTCTAGTATGTTCGATTGTGAAAAATTGGATATTTTGAAAATGTTCAAAATTGACTTTTGTTTAGAAAAATATTTACTTCTTGATGTCAATGTTAAACTTTTAGCAAAACTTAGATGTGGTTCATTTAAACTCAACATTGAAACTGGACGATATAATAATGTGCCTCGTAATGAAAGACTTTGTCAATGTTGCAATATGAAAGCTATTGAAAATGAATATCATTTTGTAATGATTTGTCCAGCCTATAGACATCTGCGTTTAAGATTTTTGCCTAAATATTATTGTTCTTGGCCTAATATGTCAAAATGTTTATCACTTATTCAAACAAGTTCAAGGACTTTGGTATTAAAACTTTGTTGTTTGTTAAATGAAAACTGGAAACTACGGTCACAACTGATAAAGTAGATTATATATGGTACTATCTGTTTAATATCTGGTGTTGTTTTTTTTTTTGGTTTTTTTTTTTTGTGTTATTATTTTGCTTTCTGTTTTCATTTATATTATGTCGCTTACTATATTATATATGTTGTTGATGCTATAGCATTATATTATATGCTGATTTGCAATAAACTTATTACAATTACAATCATCAGACAACTGTTGAATAAACAAACCAATTATAGACTAATGATTTGATTAAATAAGTCATTATTATGCGTTAAATTTTATAGGTCCATTGGACTGTAAATATTTATTTAGCTATTCTGTGTGTGAACTGAATAAAATTAAAATCGCCATGAAATTCAAAGTAAAAGTTATCATGAAAAATAACTTCATAATTTAAAAATGTAGAAACTTCGATACAAACAGACACAATAACACTAATTTTCGTATGGATTTAAAATAGTTCGTTAACTGGTACTCCAATACTTTACTGATCTGTTGTCATCCATCATCGATCGGACACTTTTTTCAAAATCCATTTATACTGTTAAAGTTTGTGACAAATTCCTCCAAAATCTAGTTAATTCATATTTTATTATGGGGCCGGATCGACTTGGGGACGGATCGACGTGGGCCGGATCGACTTGGGCCGGATCGACTTTGGGCCGGATTGACTTGGGGCCGGATCGGTTTGGGGCCGGAACGACCGGATACCTTTTTGCCCCTTTTTTCCTAGACTGTTTGCCCCAGAACCCTTAAAATAAATCCCAACCTTCTACTTATGGTACTAATCATTGTGGAACAATTTCAGAGCAATTGAAATACTTAAACACAACTTATTGTACTGAAACTAGATAAATAAAATTGAGAATGGAAATTCGGAATGTGTCGAAGAGACAACAACCCGACCATAGAAAAAACAACAGCAAAAGGTCACCAACAGGTCTTCAATGTAGCGAGAAATTCCTCACCGGAGGCGTCCCTTAGCTGGCCCCTAAACAAATATATACTAGTTCAGTGATAATGAACGCCATACTAGTTTCCAAATTGTACACAAGAAACTAAAATTAAAATAATACAAGACTAACAAAGGCCAGAGGCTCCTGACTTGGGACAGGTGCAAAAATGTGGCAGGGTTAAACATGTTTATGAGATCTCAACCCTCCCCTATACCTCTAGCCAATGTAGAAAAGTAAACGCTATAACAATACGAACATTTAAAATTCAGTTCAAGAGAAGTCCGAGTCTGATGTCAGAAGATGTAACCAAAGAAAATAAAAAAAATGACAATAATACATAAATAACAACAGACTACTAGCAGTTAACTGACATGCCAGCTCCAGACTTCAATTAAACTGATTGAAAGATTATGATTTCATCATATGAATATCAGGCACAATCCTGTTTTGGGCCCCTTTGGGCCCCTAATTCCTAAACCTTAGGGACCATAAACCCCAAAATCAATCCCAGGCTTCCTTTTGTGGTTATAAACATTGTGTTAAAATTTTATTCATTTCTATTTTTATACTAAAGTAATTATCTGTTTTCGGACGATGCTGATGACGACGACAACAAGGTGATACCAATATACGACTGCAAAAATGTTTGCGGTTGTATAAAAATAAGTCCTTTCATTATTAAGTTACTGATGTCTAAAAATACTTATAACTACAATCTGAATCTAAATGTAGACCCTGTGGACGACCCACATGACGTTCCAATGTAGGATTGCTATGTTTCACTTCTGTATATATTTGTGATAATGGTTTGATAAAAAAACACAGTGACTTACACTTGAAAACAGACTTTCTGATTTGAATTTTCCTTGGAGTTCAATAATTTTGTTATCTTAATTTTTACCCTATTGACCGTTTCATATTTTAGACACTTGTGATAGTAACTTATATCTATAGATGTAACAAGATTGATGTATAGAAATTAAGTCACTCTTACCAATGGTGACTGTATATATCATAGCCTTTTACCTTTAACCATAAGCACACTGTCAAGGTCAAAACTATTGCAGTAAACTATCTATATGTAAAGTGAAAGTCTCAACCATGCTGACAGTAGGATTTCAGCTTCAACCTTGGTAAAACTCTCCTCCATGCTGATAGTAGTTTCTAACATTTAACCCTCAGCCCCTCTTTTCTGGTCAATGATTTCCTTGTTACATACCTAAATGTGTAGTAAAGCTTTCATCCATGGTGATAATAGTTTCAAACATTTGACCCTTTACACCTCTGTTATGGTCAGATCTATTCCTGTTACATAACTAAATGTGTAGTAAAACTTTCCTCCATGGTGACAGTAGCCTCTTACATTGATCATCCCTGTTACATACCTAAATGTATAGTAAAACTTTCCTCCATAGTAACAGTAGCCTCAGATCTTTCCCCATCATCAGCCTCTGGTAGAGTTGTACTGATGTTTCTCATTCTGCCACTGAAAAAAAACACATCCACTTTTGCTGCCATTTATGAAAATTAAACAACTAATAATATTCAGCAGGCTATGTTTAAGTTTTGGAAATATGGATGCACATATTCAGTAAAGGAGACCATCAAATACTTTTCCAGGCCTTTTTCTTATAATATTTTCCATCGTTTAAAACAGGAAAATGAAGAATTTTTTCTTTGTTATGTGATCTGAGCAAGAAATATCTAAAATCACCATCTTAACAAACATATAGAATGAAGACTTAAATTATCTGCATTAACACTTAAAATCATATTCCCACAAAATCCAAGAAAAATAATGAATTTACAAATTACAGTATGTCATAATATAACTTTATAAACATAATACAAACAAAGAGAAAGAGAAAATATACAGTATCTATACTATTAAACGAGAAGACCTCATTTTGTGTGTCGCTTCTCTTCTTTCCACAATAAATTGATCATCATGCCACTGTGTCCTATAGGTACCATGCATAGTCGCATGTGTCATCCATTCTTAAGATTATTCAGATTGAGCTATTTTGGGAGAAAAACAAGAAAGGACATCTGGATATTCATTCCGTCTTTGGACGAAATTTTAAGTCAGACCAGACTTCCGGATGGCGTTTTCTGTTTACAGTGAACATACATATGCTACGCATAAAGTGTATTTGCTATCTGCTATCATTTTCAGTTAATTATCTGCAGCAGTTACAGCGTAACACGTGAAAGTCAAATTATTGTGCCATGAAAACGGTAAATGAAGTCTTAGGCGGGACATGGGAAATTATAGTCCAAATAATTATGACGTCTGGCAAGGCCATTTTAATTTTTTTCTGGGTCGTAGGAAGGAGTCCCAGAAAAAATTAAAATAGCCTTGCCAGATGTCATAATTATTTGGACTAGGGAAATTACAACTAGAGGCTCTCAAGAGCCTGTAGCGCTCACCTGACTCTACTTTGGTTTTTGAAATCATATAAAAACAGATAAAATTTGGCGATAAAGTAACAACACTTGGCCAGCACCTCTTAAGGAAAGGACTATTCATGCTATGTTTGGTTTCATTCCATTCAGTGGTTCTCTAGAAGAAGTCATTTGTATGCATTTCCCATAGGGTCCTATGTTAAACTAAGTCCCCCGCTGGCAGCCATCTTGAATGATGGATCGGCTACAAAGTAACAACACTTGGTCAGCACCTCATAAGGAACATTCATGCCATGTTTGGTTTCATTCCATTCAGTGGTTCTCTAGAAGAAGTTCAAAATGTAAAAAGTTAACGACGACGACGGACGACGACGACGGACGCCAAGTGATGAGAAAAGCTCACTTGGCCCTTCTGGTCAGGTGAGCTAAAAAAGGAGAATGGCTTACGTACAAAGTGTAAGTGGGATCCGGGATCCAAACCCTCCCCCCCCCCCCAATGAGTCAGAGACCCCTGTTATAGGAATGAATGAACATAATATACAGATAAGCGCTAAAATTACGGTATTCCTTTTCTGAAGTTATCCAGTCATAAAACTTGTACAAAAAATCATTGATTTATAAACTGAGAATTGATAGTAAAGAGCAAATACCCTTTATTCATAGCAACACATGTTCATAATATACTAAATGTATGTCCATATTGAAATTAATAGAAAACAAAAAATTTGGAAAATTGGAAAAATAAAGGAGGGGGACAATATACAATTATGGCCCGTTGAAAAGGTGAATATCCAAAATTGTCAACAGGAGAAGGTTATTTCATTGAGGGCGCAGCCCGAAGTGAAATAACTTTTAAGGGTTGACAATTTTGGATATTCATCGATTCTAAGGGGCCACAATTGTTTTATTATACCGAACTAACAGTGGAAAGCCATTTCGAACGCTTGCTAGTCTATATTTTTAACATAACACACAGACTGGTGTAAATTTTTAGGGTTATTCGTCCTTCCTTGCAATTGAATGAAAATTAACTGAATTATTCCATGTCACGTGATAACGTTTTAACCAATAGAATTGTTTGAAATATATGTAAGGTATAATAATAACAATTGTCCTATCCCCAAGCACCTATGACTTTTGATACCTTTCCTTAAATTTTCCAGTCACAAAATCTTTTACAAAATTTTCCCTCCAACAGTTTACATACTTTCAACCACGCTCTGAATGCCCGCGATTTTGTGGGTGAGTTCTAGTTTAGAATTAATTAAGAGATGGCAAAGTCCAAGGTTATTAATGAATTTCTTATAAACTTACATATAGGGTTTTGATTGAGACTGAGTATCTTCATGTACTTTAATCACCCATTCTCTAAATTCCTGTTTCTGCGTGTCTTTTAGGTTTGTTAACTCTTTGGTCCATTTACTTTCAATCATCTGCAATAAAACATAATCTACTTCAACTTTAACTTTCCTATAAATATCCTGACATAACATAAACATATTATGCATATGTCTAATACATCCTTAACTTTTCTAAAAATATCCTGACATTACATAAACATATTATGTCTAATTCATCCTTAACTTTCCTATAAATATCCTGACATAACATAAACATATTATGTCTAATACATCCTTAACTTTTTTTAAAATATCCTGACATAACATAAACATATTATGTCTAATACATCCTTAACTTTCCTATAAATATCCTGACATAACATAAACATATTATGTCTAATACATCCTTAACTTTTCTAAAAATATCCTGACATAACATAAACATATTATGTCTAATTCATTCTTAACTTTTCTAAAAATTTCCTGACATAACATAAACATATTATGTCTAATTCATCCTTAACTTTCCTATAAATATCCTGACATAACATAAACATATTATGTCTAATACATCCTTAACTTTTCTAAAAATATCCTGACATAACATAAACATATTATGTCTAATTCATCCTTAACTTTCCTATAAATATCCTGACATAACATAAACATATTATGTCTAATTCATCCTTAACTTTCCTATAAATATCCTGACATAACATAAACATATAATGTCTAATTCATCCTTAACTTTCCTATAAATATCCTGACATAACATAAACATATTATGTCTAATTCATCCTTAACTTTCCTATAAATATCCTGACATAACATAAACATATTATGTCTAATTCATCCTTAACTTTCCTATAAATATCCTGACATAACATAAACATATTATGTCTAATTCATCCTTAACTTTTCTAAAAATATTTTAGACCTAACATATATACAGTAAAACCTGACTAAACCGAACCCTTTCGGGACTTGAGATTTTGTTCGGTTTTGGCAGGTATTCTGTTTCATCAGGTTCACAATGCATAAAATGTGATATGATTGGTCTTTAGAACAAGTTTGGATTAGACAGGTTTCCGGTTTAGTCAGGGTTCGGTTTTATCAGGTTTCACTGTATACAAAGTAGTCTGATTCTGCCTGAACTTTTCTCATCAGGAGAGTCTTCTGTTATGATTTTCAAGTTTATAAAGTTCAACAATTAATTGTAAGGCAATGCATGACAATATGGCTGTATAGCCAGTCAAGGTCGTTTAAAAACTTCCATCATCACAGGTGTCAACATAAAGGTGTAGGGCAATAATTGACCAAAAATTACTGAAAATCTAAAATTTATCATACATATTCTTAAATTACTGAAAACTTGACTAAGGTACAAGATATTCAGAAAACAAATTTGACATTGAACAAGTTACCATGGCAACAAATCTTGACTTAATCTGCATATTTTGTAAAATTTTGTGATTTTCCTTGTTTTTCATCAACTTCTAAGTATATTTTAGATTGAAAAAGTATGTGCGCATCCAAGAACCAACTTTATATTTGGTGAGATTATGTCAATAGTTATAATAAAGCTTCTGTTAAATTATTTTGTTGTTTCCTGGATGCGCATGATGTTTTCACAAACGGAAATAATGATAGAAAACTGCATAAATTCTGTATTTTTCATCGTTTTGATGAAAACCATACATATCATGACGTAATTGTGACATCATCAGATAAAAATCTTTATGTTTTTCATTTATATTTCTTGATTCTATGCATTTTTAAATTTTATGTGCAAAGGAGTAGGTCCAAAATATAGCAGTTTTACAAAATTGTTAAAATATAAACTTTTAGTTATTTATTGGACAGTAAAATGCTTCTGCTACATAAAAATGGGCTGTTTTTGACAATACAATGCACATATATCGGGTACTAGCACCATTTAGGCATGCTAAATTACTGAAATCTTCACAATTCTAGCATTTTAGTTAAATTTTAGACGGTTTTCGTGAAAAACGAAAGTGGCCGCATTCGTGTGCATCCCTAATATTGAAATGTAAGTTGTATTTTATGATAATACATAACATATATAAAGGATGAGGATGAACATGGATGCGGCCACTTTCATTTTTGACAAAAACCATCTGACGACATTTTTCGGCATATTTGGTAGATTTTTCATATTTCAGCTTGAATCGGTGCGTTTTTTATGAATAATTCAGTTAAAATCTTTAACATAAACTAATTGATTAAAATAAAATAGACACTTAAGTGTTTAAAAAGGGGTCAAAATCTTTCTTCAGATGAACCTGAAATTTGAGGCCAAAATCGGCCCTTACCGGACCTACTCCTTTGAAATAGTTATCAAACATTTTATTTTCTTGGGCCAAAACCTTTGTTCCTTCCTAACAGATGTTCCACTTGGAACTTTGTTATAAACAATGTCATAATTTCAGTGTTCTCCCCAGGGCTTTTTAGCATCATGGTAATGTGATGCTATAATCTTAAATGTGATGCTATCTGATTTGGTTTTCCTATAGGTTATGTTATGGATGTGATGCTATAATTTTTAGAAACAAGATGGTATTTCAATTTCCCCTGTTTACCAGGATGCTATATAAAATATCTGGGGAGAACACTGTGACATAATACCTGATTCTTATGACTTATTATAAATAAAATGATTATTATTTCTGTATATGTTCTTCTAAGATAGTGCATTGCTAAATATAACAGAACAAGTTAAGGTCAAACAATGTTAAACTCATACTGAAAATTGAAAAAAAAAAGCAAATAAAAAGTTATATGTGGTACACACCAATGGGACAGCAATCTAATGACATACAAAATCCAAAAGATACAAGAGGTCATCATAGTCTTCAACAGTACTTACTATAGACAATAGCAATATTACAAGCTATTTTACAATGTGAGTCTAGAAAAGTGTGAATAAATGTAACAGAGACTATCAAATATTAACCCTCAAAATCAAAGTCCATAAAAGACAAAAATCATTTTGATATAACCATGGAAGTAAAAAATGTATAAAGACAACCACTTACTGGGTTCCTGACTTGGGATATGAACATGGTCCTAATGGAGTTTTTACTAGTTTTTTAAGCACTAAAACCTACTAGCAGTTGAAATTTTTGTAGATCTCATATAGCAACTTAAAGAACAGACAGGAAGACATGATCTTGTGCATTTTATGCTCCCGTGAAAGATTTGTATTACCACTGACTGAATACTTAACAAATCACATATACAAGCTCAACATATGTCTCCTAATGGAACATCTACCATGCTCAAATGCAGACATTTTACAAAGTAAGGATTATTTTTGCAAGGGGGTCCCTTTCTATATACAGGTATAGTGGTATACACAGACATTTCACTGGAATGGGTCTGCATTTGTTCAAAGTAATTGTTATATTCTATGTGTAATGAATCTACCTGCATCCGTTCATAGTTATTGTTATATTTTATGTGTAATTAATTTACCTGCATCCATTCATAGTTATTGATATATTTTATGTGTAATTAATTTACCAGTATCTGCTCAAAGTGAATGTTATATTTTATGTTTTATGAATTTACCTGCATCAGTTCAAAGTAATGGTTATATTTTATGTGCAATGATTTAACCTGCATTAGTTCAAAGTGATTGTTATATTTTATGTGTAATGAATTTACCTGCATCTGTTCAAAGTGGTTTTGAGCTAATTCATTAACTTCATCATTAGAATACGTCTTGACTGCCTCATCCATTTCCTCTCTTTGTCTATAATAACAAACATTGTAAATATTATAAGAAAAAACACAATGATTCAATTATAAAAAATTGAAGAGCTGCACCATGAGTGTATGCTATGCCTGTAGCTGTTTCAATGGATAAAGTTCCATAACTCCTCAATGTCATATCAGAAATTTATAAATTAAAAAAAAATACATGGAGGTTATTTTAATAGTTATAAACAAGTCATCAAAGTTTCATGAAAACTGCTTACAGTTCTTTTGAGTTTTTGTACAAAAACTGAAATATCCCCTCTTTTTATCAATAAAATCACATATTAATAACCTTGGAAATGTAAAATCTAAAATTTATACAAATCATAATCTAGCTTATAATATCAAATAAAGTGGTTATTGCATTTATTTGTAAGTAACTTGTCACTTTGTGTAAAAGTGGAAATGTGTGTTCTAGTCTTTTTTTTTTAATCATTAATACCATTTTAATGATTTGTTTACCTCCAACTAACAACATTGTTGTCCCTACCCTTCTTAAGATCTGTAATCAATTAACTACATATGTAATCACTTGAATACAGAGCCATACTAGACACATTATGTGTTCAAGAGAAATGAAAAATTATCGGTCAAAAATATTGTGTCATTTACTTAGAGTTGGAGGATTGACAGAGAAATTGCCTGGACCCAGCAAGAAGCAGTCCCTTAAATCTCAAATAGTATGAGCTACAGCAAGTCAGTCGAGAAAAAATAAAATTGCTATTTTCTATATAAATTCAATGCAATAAACTTTTTTGTTGAAATGTTAGTAAAGTACAATGCAAATGCTGAAATCTAAATGGCAAAACTTTAACATCCAAAGTATGCAAAAGTTTCAAAGACCATGGACCATGACTGATCAGGCTGGCCCAATGAATCCCTTTGAAAATGAGATCAGCCTATGATTGCACAACTGTATACCAAATATCAATGACTCATCTTAAGAGTTTTTCCTTTAACTGATATAATCACACATTTTAACATGAAAACAATGAAAAGTTTGAAAGTCAATAAACTGTTACTGAGGTACGGTACCATAGCCAGATAGTCTCATGAAAATGAAATGTGCCAATGCTAATACAAGTGCATACCTCTGTTGCAGATGACCAAGATCAGCATCTCTTTGGCGTAACAAGTCTTCTACTGTCAAAGAGTATGTATGTTCTAGATTTAGTAATGTATCTAATGCTGGTGAATGAATCAGAGCGTGATAAACTTTAGAGAACTTTTCTTCCTGGGTCTCTGCCTCTACTTTGGCATATGTCTTCACTTCCTGCAAAAAGAATCATCAAACTGATAAGAAATTAATGAAAACATATTGAAGTACCAGTATATGTTCTAAAGTATTGATGTTGGTAGTTTTTACTTCTCTACCTTTTTATCTTAATGCAGTATTTTAAGTAACAAATAGATATAAGAAGATGTTGTATGAGTGCCAATGAGACAACTCTCCATCCAAGTCACAATTTGTAAAAAATCAAACCATTATAGGTCAAAGTACAGTCTCCATTGCGGAACCTTGGTTCACACTAAGTGCATGATTTGGCTGCATACTTAGATACCCTAACTCTTCCAGTGATGGACTTTTTTTCTGCTTTCCCTACATTTATACCAAAACCTACCCACCAATCAATTGATTATTCCATCAATTTTCTATATCACATAGCCTGTACAAGATACAGAAAATTTATGATATTCTAATAAAAAATTCTGATTTTGAAGTTGCAAGCTACTAGAACAAACTAAAATTATCATGATTATCACCTTTAACCTTTTGTTCAATCTATCTGATTTTGAAGACTACCAAGATCCTGTTTTACAGAAGATACAGTCATCCAGTCTTCATTACATGGATATATTTCCCAAGATAAAGTCATCCAGTCTTCATTACATGGATATATTTCCCTAACAGTCATCCAGTCTTCATTACATGGATATATTTCCCTAACATTTTGAATGTTTGTCCTATGAAATGATTTACTCATGGATCTTCAACTGAAAATCCTTACCTGTGTGAAAGCTTTTGACCATTTATCAACCAAACTGTCCACAGATGCTTGGTCAGCCTTCTTTATTTCATCTATCTTTTTCTGTACATTTTTTTCATAAGTTTGTTGTGTGTGTTTCCACACAAATGCATCTAGTTTTTCTTTCAACTCTGAAATAAATAAAGTAAAGTACACATACATACATACATACAAGACAATGCTTTAAATTATTTTACATTTAAAATATGACAAAAATTCTGTCCACCTAGTATTCAAATGATGAAAACTTTAGACAATCTTGGCTTTTCTGTTTCAAGCTTTATCAAAAACTATCAAAGCCAATAATGTTTGAAAGCTAAGGATGAATAGAAACTGTAACAGTTAAAAAAAGGGGGTGTAAAGGAGGGTATCTGCCAGGCATGGGGTAATCGTAATCAGTAATCGTAATCAGCTGTAATCGATTACATTTTGCAGTGTAATCCTATGTAATCAGTAATCATGCCATTTCTGATTACAAGTAATCATGATGTAATCGATTACATTGCAAAAAACAGGTGTAATCATGAATACTTTTAGATTACTTTAAGATTACATTCATATGATTACTTGCTGATTACAAATCTTGTATATAATTACATATGAAAATGGTATTCACAATGATGGGACCTTGTTTAATGTGATAAATTGTATCATCTATATAACAAATTTGTTTAACCTAGTGTTTTATTTTGTTAACAGTTTACTAAAGGAAATTGCCTCTCCAATATTTTGTTGTGAGATTAAGCTCTTATGATACAAGAATATGCCTTGAAAGCATTGTTTTCCTTGATTGAAAACTTCTGATATTAACTCCAATTTCATATAATTTAACCAATATTTTTACATAACTACATTGAAATTCAAATGCAGAAAACATTTAGTTCCAATTTTACTTTGATGGTCGACATAAATATATTAGCTCACTTAATTCAAAATGGAAGTTAAAACCAGATTTCATTTATTGACAAATTGAATAAATTTTGTTTTCCATAAATTCGTGTATAATATGTGCTTTCTAATTTTTGTTCTTTATTAACTTTGAGCCTTACGGCTCATCAGTACAAACAAGTACATGTACAGTGTATACATATGGCATAATATTACAAACAATATGCATAGTTAACAACAGGTGACGTCAGAAGTTTCATTAGTACAAAATATATTTTATTAAAATAAACTGTTTTTTAATTTTAAGAGAAATGTATATACTTTCCTAAGTTACACAGCTGTTTTGTGTTTTCACCTGACAATAATTATTAATTAGATCAAGTATTAAAAAATTTCAAATAAAATAATGACAATCAACCACTTTTAACTTTATTGATACTGTTATTATGACAATAAAATTTTAATACCCAAGCTCACCTATTGTTTGTTAAAAAAAATGGAAGTGGGGATTAACACCTGTAAAAACATTAATGGATGTGTCAATTATGAGGTCAACTATGTCCCAACAGACAATAAAATTATACTTAATTAATTTTTCCTTATTTGTTCAGGTTTTTTGTTAATTAGGCAGTTGGTTAAAATTTGTAGAAAAAAATAAAGTTATATCTTTTACATAG
The DNA here is from genome assembly GCF_963676685.1 of Mytilus edulis. Taxonomy (NCBI): domain Eukaryota; kingdom Metazoa; phylum Mollusca; class Bivalvia; order Mytilida; family Mytilidae; genus Mytilus; species Mytilus edulis. Next base: position 21,423,413 of record NC_092352.1, on the reverse strand, counting down.
AGAAAGGACATGCACTTGTCTGTAATAGCTATTTTATCAAATTACACATGTTACACTGTACTTGTCTATAAATTCTTTTAATTAAGATGAATAATTTAAAGCTTTTAAAAAAATCACCAAAATTAGCTTTTTTGTGAGGATAAAAAATTATAAAAAAAACTTTGATATTGCAATTTACAATGTAATCATAAGTAATCTAAAGTAATCATGATTACTTTAAAGAAAAGTAATCTAATGTAATCGATTACATATGAAAAAGGGTGTAATTGTAATGTAATCGATTACATTTTATTAGCAAAGTAATTGTAATTTAATCGATTACATTTTAAAGTAATTGACCCCATCCCTGGTATCTGCACGGAAGAATGCGAAATAGAATTACCATTTCACGATGAACGACCAATTAAAAAGTTCTTGCACGTTGATTTTATTACCAGTTTCACGAAATATGGTGAAAGTCGAACCCTTTGCACGTCTGCACGTAAAATAAAAATGGCAAAAACACATTGCACAAAAATAACCCTTTCCCACCCTCTTAAAAAGTTACATAACCAAAAAAAAACTAAAAACATAGCCAAATTCAACTTATGCAATTTTGCCAGAGATAGTTGAAACCTTAGTTTCCTTATACATTGTGCGTACCGTAATTTCTTTTATGAAAGAAATGAAACAACAATTATAGTTTTTTCTGATAGGTATTTGTTAAATTGATGCTTCAATGAAACTATGATTTAATACAATTGTCTGGCCAATGAAATAATCTAGTGAATGTTAAGGGAGGACATAAAAAAATCAATGAAGGATAAAAAAAAACTTAATTCAAATAGTTTGGGGGTGGGGGGTGGGGAGAAGGGGGTCTTAATTGCTGCAAGTTTTGTTTAATTGACATCGATTTTATACATCCTTATTGCAATTGGTCAATCATTTTTTCCCAAATTAAGTAAAGCTCAGTGAAAAACCATATGAATTAAGTTTTTTATCCTACATTGAACTTTTGAAATCGTAAGTGATACTTACCATTCTCTATAAAACATGGCAAATTATGAGCAGTAACTAATTGACCAATGAAATCATTCAGTGGTTGCTTCAGTGGTATGGGAACAGGAACTTCTAATGTTGATACTAAATCTTTACTGAGGAATGTAAACTTGAAGTCTTCCTTAGACATTCTGAAACAATATATTTTTATTAAACAGATATAAAACAAATAACCTATATTTTTTTATTATTTGCATTGATGGATGAAAAAGAAGAAGATGTGGTATGATAGCTAATTACAAGGACCACTTTCCCCAAAACCAAAAGGCAAGGTTGTAAATAACTATAGGTCACAATAGGTCTTTCAACAATGAGCAAAAGGCATACTGTTTTGTACAAATACTACCATAATTTTAATATTATAATTGAAAATAACATTCCAACTTTAACTGGACAATATTCAACAATTCTGGTTAATAAACATACAACAATCAACTTACAACAATTCTGTAAGAAACAATATCCACAAACAATCAATAATCTGCAGTCTAACTGACCGTTTGTGATATGAATAAAGGTCAGAAAAACAACCTTGAATCATGGGCAACAATTTAATGTGTGAATGATTACATTGCAGTTTTTCTAACCAAGAATTAATACAAATTAACACTTGATATCAAGCCAGTGAAAATCAATTTTAATAATGTGTTCATAACTTCATGAACTTTAAAAACGCCAACATGAGATTTCAAATTAACAGTCTTACTGTTTTAATATCAAAACAAAATTTAATACAACAAAATTTAAGAACAAGATGTACAAAATAAGGTAAATATTTCTTTTTGACCACAACTGTTCTGTGAATGGTAAAGAATTATATAACTAATTGAACAAAAGAGCATGAATTTATAAGATTATAAAATATGATTGCCAATACAACAACTTTCCAAAAGGGTCAAAATAAAGAGGATGTAAGCAACTTTAGGTTACTGTAGGGTATTAAAAAATGAGCAAAACCCATACAGTATTTAAATTTCTATTTTAATCAAATGGTCCTTTGAAAAATTAAATAATTATCTGATTGAATATCTATTTGCTGTAACTCATATCAAGCCTTCTTCTGTAATGAAAAAGGTAGATGTGCTAGATACATGTACATGTATAGAGAATATCTAGCACATTTAACTTTTAAAACTTACTGGAGCTGTGACCAGATGATTAAAATTGTAATTTTTCTCTTTGACAATAGCTATGTGTGTTTCAGCAATACAGTATGTTGAAGATAATATTTTGAATGCCACTTGAAAATGAGGGAATATTGGATAGGGACAGAAAGTGGTTGGTTCTCTAACTCATGGAGAGCCATGATGTAGTGGTTAGTGTATTGGACCACTAACACAAAGGTTCCTGGTTCGATTCCCATGCAGGATTAAAATTTCAGGGACTGAATTTTCGGCTCTACCTTGACACCATTTGCAAGTATGGTCTTGAGGAAACGATGATAGTTTGTTGGAAGGGGATGATAAATGGCTGACCCGTGTTATAGCCATATCTCTTGCACGTTAAAGACACCCTTGTAGATTTAAAAAAAAAAAGCAGGCTTATGCTGCTACAAGGCAGCACTCGCACCCGCAAAGTGGAAATATAAGTTGCAAAACTTGTTTCCCAATCCACTATAAATAAATATGTTTAAACTAACTAACCCATAATTTTGGCCTTAAGAATTTGAAAATTTTAACTGACATCATGAAAATAGTTTAAAAAAAATGACAAATCTCTTATAAAATTGACTATATAAATGTAATATAGAATTGAGAATGGAATTGGGAATCTGTCAAAGAGAAAAACAACCTGACCTAAGAGCAGACAACAGCTGAAGGGTGAGAAAATTTCACACCAAGAGGTGGTCCTCAACTGGTCCCTAAATAAAAACTTTCCTATTTCAGGCTTATATACAAATTTGAAGCAGATATACACATGATACACTTATCTTATTAAGCTTTAAAAGAAGAATACATTTTACAATACATTCACCTAAACCTAGCCACATTCTTTGTGCCTGTTAGAATTAAGTCATTGAGGAGTCAGAGGTTCAGTGGTTGTTGTTGGCTCATGTCTGTTACAATTAAGTTACTGAGGAGTCAGAAGTTCAGTGGTTGTTGTTGGCTCATGTCTGTCATATTTGTTTTTCAAAGATTGTTTTGTTACAAATAAGGCTGGAAATTTCTCTAAAGATTTGTTTCAAATTTTTCATGTCAGTGCATTTTATAGCCAACCATACTGTGTGGATTGTCTCATGGTTGAAGGCCTTATAGTTGCCTCTTTTTGCTAACATCCCGTTCTTTTGAACTTTGTTAGATAGTTGTCTCATTGACAATCATACATTATCTCCTCGTTTATACACTAGATTTACTCAAACAATTAAAGTCATAAAAATACACCTTTTACAGGGCTTATTATTTGGGTTACTGGCTTTATTTCTTGATCCCTCAAAGAGTTGTAGCAAGGATTCTAATATGCATGGCAATATGCTTGCAAATGTTTTAATGTCCCCCATTCTGACCACTAGTGACTATGTATAGATATCTGAGATACATTTTATAAGATATCGTTTCAATAAATACTTAATAAGATATCTAGTATAGTTTATAAGAGGGGGGTCAGACCTTTATTGGGGCTCCAGGATCGGGTGTTTGTAAGCTTGGGATTTGGGGATTGGTCCTTTTGAGATCCAGAAATTCTTTTTTCAAATATTGGGATGTCAGGATTTAAAGAGAGCCGTGGTGTAGTGGTTAGTGCATCGGACTACTAACACAAAGGTTCCTGGTTCGATTCCGGTTTGGGATGAAAATTTCAGGAACTCAATTTTCGGCTCTCCCTTGACACCATCTGAAAGTATGGTCTTGAGGAAACGATGATAGTCTGTCGGAAGGGGATGATGAATGGCTGACCCGTGTTAAGAGAGAGCCATATCTCTTGCACGTTAAAGACACCCTTGTAGATTTCGAAAAAGAGTAGGCTAATGCCGCTACAAGGCAGCACTCGCACCCGCAAAGTGGAAAGGGATAAATATAAGTTGCATAACTTGTTTCCCAATCCACTATAAATAATATGTTTAAATAAAAAAAAATTAAAAAAAAAAATCTTTTAATATATTCCATGTGTATTCGGGGCCTCTGGATTTCATTTTTTTAAGTCTATGATTTATAGATCAAGACTCCTCTGATCCCCTCATATAAGAGATTTAAGAAAGTAATGTAAGAAATCTTATTTATGCAAATTATTTGTGTTTTTTTAAAGTTACAATTAGGGGGGGGGGGGGATATATCATCAGAAGATACTAAAAACCTTAGTCCCGAGCTTGTTGTTCCTATATGTTTAACCTGAATGTCAGTGTTAAGAGCATTATAAAAATTAATTGTATAGTAAAATAACCTTGTTCAATCTTGCCACCTAATTATAAACAAAAAAGAAATGTATAAAATGATCAGCCGCCCACTTCATGGGCGCAGACATCTTGGCTTTGCTGTGCATTATGGGATTTATTGGCCTAATTAATATAACAGACAGTTGTAACTCGGTCACTAGAACATGTCATTTGTGACTATTTCAGAGGTAAATTGTGTATTAGGATGACGGTATGAGTAATGTCAATAACCATTGTAGCTATTTAATTCCATAGAGTCATATTTAACGTTTTGCTCTCTGAGATTTTCCGCATTCCTTTCAGACATGTTTTGTATTTTCAGGACAGGATATATAAGGTCAAAATGTGCAGACGTTTTGGAAAAGCCGGTTAACAGGAATAATCAGACATGTCTGAAAGGCGTGTTTTGCAACTCGCGATTTTTATTACCACGACAGCTAAGCACAGGATAAAAATAAGGAGCACGTAGTCATTGGTAACACAACCATTTTTGCTTGGGATGTACAAATATGTATATAAAATGATAAAAATTCAAAATATACACATAAACATGATAACCTGGATTTCCCATCCTTGTATGTTAATTATCCACCTAGTTGCATATGATAGGTCTGCTGTATCGTGTGGAATTACAAACATCAAAGTTACTTGTGTGCATGTCCCAGACCGTATGAGTATTTGCATGGACCGTACACGTACGATCTGGACTGTTAGCATACTTTTTCAAAATATGTATACGTTCAGACCGTACGCGTACTGTCTGCCTTATACACCTTATCGCTATTCCCGGCTGACCCGTCCGCTTGAACTTTTGACGTCAACAACAATCACTTTTCCATTGTGGCGTCAGACATTTTGTTTTATGACGTCAAAATTTTACTGGAACCTGTGTGATTTCCAGCAATGGCGGACAAATAGCGATAAGGTGTATTAAGAAGTTGGTAAGTTTATTAGATAAAAATGTATATAACAGATCAACATAACTTATATCTCAAATTAATATTAAAAAGTTCAATAGTAATTGAAATAAATAACTGTTTGTCTGTCTGTCCGGCGTCCACATGTCACACCGTAACTTGAGAACCGCTTATCCAAAATTCATGAAACTTAAATAGTTGTTTCTTATGATAGGCAAACGATCTGTATAATTTTTTATGAAAATACAATGATGGATTTGAACTTTTTGAGTTATGGGACTTTAAAACTAAAAAAGGGGTGTGCATTTTTCTCATGTTGCGCTGTATCTCAAAAACGATTTCTGATTATTGCTTAAAACTTCACACACTTTTAACTTTATCACCAAATTCCAAAGACCTGTATACTTTTTGGTGATGATTCCAGTGATATTGTTTGCCTCAAATTACAGCCGAAATTCAGCCTTTCCCCTAGAGAAAATTCCCAATTACTAAAAAAAATGACTTGAAATTCCTCCCAAAAAGTTTTACATTTCCCCAAACAGTGATGGCATTGGTAGTAATGATTGTGAATATCGTATTCATGTTATTATTTTGATATTAGAAAGCACTTTTGAGATCAGGTTTTCTCGCTACACAAATCTGTTAATCTCCTGTATTTAACACGTCAGTATTACATAAATACATGAAATTGCATATTTCTCACTGAATTAAAGTTATTGGAAGTACATAATGTAGGAAGAAACGTTTTTATATGCCAGTCAAAAATTTTGACAGGACGTATAATGGTATACAAATGTCCAGTGTCCGTCCGTCTGTCGTACCGTCTGTCTGTCCGGCGTAAACATGTCGCACCGTAACTTGAGAACGACTTATCCAAATTTCATGAAACTAAACATAGTTGTTTCTTATGATGGCCAAATGATCTGTATACTTTTTGGTGAAAATAAGATTAAAACTTTTTGAGTTACGACACTTTGTAACTAAAACAGGGGTGTTTTTTTTTCACATGTCGCACCGTATCTCAAAAACAATTCTTGATTATGGCTTAAAACTTTAAACACTTTTTAGTTATATTAATCTTAATATCTGTATACTTTTTGGTGATGATTCAAAATTTTAATTTTGAGTTATTGAGTATTTTGTAAAAAAGGGGGAGGGTTTTTTTACATGTCGCACCATATCTCAAAAATGATTTATGATTATTGCTTAAAACTTTACACATGTCTTTTTTATATTAATCTAAAGATCTGTATACTTTTTGGTGATGATTCAAAATTTCATTTTTGAGTTATTGAGTATTTTGTAAAAAAGTGGGAGGTTTTTTTTACATGTTGTGCCGTATCTCAAAAACAATTTATGATTATTGCTTAAAACTTTACACACTTCTTTGTTATATTAATCTAAAAATCTGTATACTTTTTGGTGATGATTCAAAACTTTATTTTGGAGTTATTGAGTATTTTGTTAAACAGGGGAGGTTTTTTTTACATGTCGCGCCGTATCTCAAAAATAATTTATGATTATTGCTTAAAACTTTACACACTTCTTTGTTATATTAATCTAAAGATCTGTATACTTTTTGGTTTTGATTCAAAATTTTCTTTTAGTGATATCTAGTTTTTTGTAAAAAAAAAAACAGGGTTGGGGGTTTCACATGTCCCGCTGTGTCTCAAAAACAATATATGGTTATTGCTTAAAACTTTCTAAGAAACTATTTATGATTATTGCATAAAACTTCCACACAAGACGTCGGGCGTATCATGCGCTCATGGAGCAGCTGTTTATTAGAATATTCAGGACCTTGACTATACAAACCATCAAACCAGAAGTTTACTTGTGAGAAAATTGACAGAATTAAAACATGTTTTGATAAGTTGGAGATGCAAATGCAAAAAATGTAAATGTAAGAAATCTGATGTTCTTTGTGGCAGCCAGGGCGATGTGCCAAAATAGGCTTTAGATAGACAATTAAATACAGTATTATATAATTTCGATTGATATAATGTTTACTTATTCACTTTATTCATCTAATTGTAATAATAATAATTTGAAAAAACTCAATAAAAGTTTTTTGATAAAATAATATTTGTCTGAATAAACCCATATGGTCAAAATATGTGTCTGATTCAGCTCGTACTAGACGGTACGAGTATACGCATACGGTCCAGACCGTACGCATACGGTTTGAATACTCATATGGTCTGGAACATATACATGTATACAGCATCTCTGTTTAATTTACCCATAGTTCTGAACATACTGCACAGGGACATTTACAATCAAAGACAGTGAATTGTCTATTATGAATATATATATAAGAAAATTATTAAAAGATAATAAGAGTTTCAATGCATCACTTTTTTACTAGTACTTTCACTGCTTCCACAGATCTTCAAGTAATATGACTTGTATATATATAAAATAATATTTATATATATAAACGAGTCTAAATTGAAAACTACGTTCAAACCTATGAATGCATTGGATAAAAACCGCAATTTTTATATGTGTGCATGTAAAACAAATTTCGTTGTAGAAGGGTCTAAATACAGCACATACAACATTTTCCAAAAGACAAAAAAAGTGAAGAAGTATATTTAAAGAAAACGCATTTGACTAACAGGTCGAACAACTGATGTTCTTTAACCCTGCTGACTGCCATTGGCGATTGCCAAATAAAATTGATCACAAGATGTAACAAAATAGATCTTGATATTAATTTAATATATATATATATATATATATTATTTCGCTAAACAAATTAGCTTCATGGGGTGTGTGCATCTATCTAGGTGCCATTTTTGTTCCCAATTGCTGAAGCTAGTGCTTGAAAATAACAACTTTGTTTTCAACGACAAGCACTTTTTACAGATTGACGGAACTAGTATGGGAACAAAAATGGCACCTTCTTTTGCCAACATTTTTATGGGGAATCTTGAAGAACGCATCCTTTTGAGTGTGCCATACAAACCCTCGTCATGGCTCCGTTTTATTGATGACATTGACATGAAATGGAACGATACTGCAGAACATTTGCAAGATTTCTTAAATCATTGTAATCAGTTCCATCACTCAATTAAATTTACATCTGAATTTTCAAGCCAGAAAAGCAATTTTCTCGACAACACCACATTTAAAAAAAACGGGGTTATGACAACTCATCTTCACACAAAAAAAACTGATAAACACCCTTTTCTTTCTCCAAAAAGTTGTCACCCGAAACACTGCTCCAGGAGTATACCTTACAATCAAGCCATCAGACTAAAGCAAATTTGTTCTTCAGAATCCAAACTTAACTATCGTTTGGAACAACTAAAAACACAGCTGGAGGATACAAAACCAAAAACATCACAGATAAAGCCCAAGAAAAAGATCGAGCTAGCCTCATGGAATACAAAGATAAGACGACCTGTGCAGATAGAATTCCGTTTGTTGTAACCTTCCATCCTGATTTGTCAAATATTTCATCTACTATCCGAAAGCACTGGCGTCTTATCGAAAATGACTCTTCCTTAAAAGAAATTATTCCATCACCTCCTGTATTGCCTATCGTAAACCCAAAAATCTCAAAGACATACTTGTGACATCAAAAGTAAAGAAACAAGAAACTTCTAAATTTAGGTGTTACAAACAATGCGGTAGAAGCAATTGTAAGTGCTGTAAAACCCCTAACACTGACCACTCTTTCAGCAGCACAGTAACAAAGCAGCGATACAACATCTATGTTACATCTAATTGCAAAACGGAAAATAGTATTTATATTCTTACTTGTGGAACTTGCAAGCTGCAGTATGTTGGTGAAACAGAAACTAAATTCAACATCAGACTTAACAATCACCGGTTGTTCTATACAAAAGGAAGAAACTGTCCAATTACGAGACACCTCTTATATACAGGACATACTTTTGATAATATTACCTTTCAAATAATTGTGGTAAACCAAAATTGGGACACCGAAAGAAGAAAATAGAGAGAAAGGTTCTGGATGCATCATCCACGTACTCTTGAACCTGATGGACTTAATGAGAGGGATGAAAAACAGTTCTACCCAAAACCAAAGGAATAAATCATGAATTTCATTCTATTTAACTAAAACAACTATTTGTTTAGATTTAAAAATTGTTATGTACAATAAACGGCAAAAATATGTTTTATATAGACCATCAATCAATATATTAAACTTTTACACAAATTTTGTGTAGCTCAAGCTACAAAGATATTTTTTGTCATGCATCCGATTTCACCTAGATAGATGCACAAGCCCTATGAAGCTAATTTGTTTAGCGAAATATTGCGTGAATAATATATAAAATATAACAACTAATTTTATAACACTCATTAGTGTGTTAAGTTACATTCTTAGACACTTATATAATTTAATTTAGTAACTGCATCAGTTTATTTACAAACTGATCCACACCTAGATAGATTGAATGTTGATTGTTGCTATTTTTAGACACTATATATATATATATATATATTGATATATTATTGTCGTGATTGTATACCATATGAACGCAAATATTAAAAAAATTTTGGTCGTATATATATTGGTATCACGTTGGCGTCAGCGTCGTCATCGTCGTCTGAATACTTTTGGTTTTCGGACTATAACTTTAGTTCAAGTAAGTAGAAATCTATGAAATTTAAACACAAGGTTTATGACCACAAAAGGAAGATTGGGATTGATTTTGGAAGTTTTGGTCCCAACAGTTTAGGAATTAGGGGCCAAAAAGGGCCCAAATAAGCATTTTCTTGGTTTTCACACTGTAACTTTAGTTTAAGTAAATAGAAATCTATGAAATTTTGACACAAGGTTTATGACTACAAAAGGAAGGTTGGGATTGATTTTGGGAGTTTTTGTTCCAACTGTTTAGGAATTAGGGGCCAAAAAAGGGCCCAAATAAGCATTATTCTTGGTTTTCGCACAATAACTTTAGTATAAGTAAATAGAAATCAATGAAATTTAAACACAAGGTTTATGAACACAAAAGGAAGATTTGGATTGATTTTGGGAGTTGAGATCCCAACAGTTTATGAATTAGGAGCCAAAAGGGGGCCCAAATAAGCATTTTCTTGGTTTTTGCACCATAACTTTAGTGTAAGTAAATAGAAATCTATGAAATTTAGACACAAGGTTTATGACCATAAAAGGAAGGTTGGGATTGATTTTGGAAGTTTTGGTCCCAACAGTTTAGGAATAAGGGGCTCAAAGGGTCCAAAATTAAACTGTGCTTGTTTTTATCAAAAATTGAATAATTGGGGTTCTTTGATATGCCAAAAATAACTGTGTATATAGATTCTTAATTTTTGGTCCCGTTTTCAAATTGGTCTACATTAAGGTCCAAAGGGTCCAAAATTAAACTTAGTTTGATTTTAACAAAAATTGAATTCTTGGGGTTCTTTGATATGCTGAATCTGAAAATGTACTTAGATTTTTGTCGAGCCTGCAACTTTTGTTGCAGAAAGCTCGACATAGGGATAGTGATCCAGGGCGGCGGCTCCGGCGGCAGCTTCTTAAAAGGTTTATATTTTAGAAGGTGAAAGACCTGGATGCTTCATACTTTGTATATAGATGCCTCATGTTATGAAGTTTCCGTCAGTCACATGTCCAATATCCTTGACCTCATTTTCATGGTTCAGTGACCACTTGAAAAAAAAGTTCAAAATTTTTGTAATGTTGAATTCTCTCTTATTATAAATAATAGGATAACTAAATTTGGTATGTGTGTACCTTGCAAGGTCCTCATGCCCGTCAGACAGTTTTCACTTGACCTCGACCTCATTTCATGGATCAGTGAACAAGGTTAAGTTTTGGTGGTCAAGTCCATATCTCAGATACTATAAGTAATAGGACTAGTATATTTGGTGTATGGAAGGACTGGAAGGTGTACATGTCCAACTGGCAGGTGTCATCTGACCTTGACCTCATTTTCATGGTTCAGTGGTTATAGTTAAGTTTTGTGTTTTGGTCTGTTTTTCTCATACTTTATGCAATAGGTCTACTATATTTGTTGTATGGAATGGTTGTAAGGTGTACATGTCTAGCGGGCATATGTCATCTGACCTTGACCTCATTTTCATGGTTCAGTGGTCAAAGTTAAGTTTTTAAGTTTTGGTCTTTTTATCTAATATTATATGCCAAAGGTCAATTATATTTGGTGTATGGAAATATATTATGATCTATATGTCAGTCCCGCAGGTTTTATTTGACCATGACCTCAATTGCATGGTTCATTGCACAGTGTTAAGTTTTTGTGTTTTGGTCTATTTTCTTAAACTATAAGTAATAGGTCAACTATATTTGTTGTATGGAAGCTTTGTTAGCTGTACATGTCTGCCTGGCATGGTTCATCTGACCTTGACCTCATTTTCATGGTTCATTGGTCTTTGTTTAGCTATCTTGGTTAATGTTAAGTTTATGTGACTGTTGTAATCAAGCTTTATACTTAGGACTATCAACATAATATCAAGAAGGCGAGATATTTCAGTGTGTGCACTCTTGTTTAATATTGGCCCAGTTTGCAAGTTGGTCCAAATTGGGGTCCAAAATTAAGCTTTGTTTGATTTCATCAAAAATTGAATAATTAGGGTTCTTTGATATGCCAAATCTAACTGTGTATGTAGATTCTTAATTTTTGGTCCCGTTTTCAAATTGGTCTACATTAAAGTCCAAAGGGTCCAAAATTGAACTAAGTTTGATTTTAACAAAATTGAATTCCTGGGCTTTTTTTAATATGCTGAATCTAAACATGTACTTAGCTTTTTGATTATGGGCACAGTTTTCAAGTTGGTCCAAATCAGGATCCAAAATTATTATATTAAGTATTGTGCAATAGAAAGAAATTTTCAATTGCACTGTATTCAGCAATAGCAAGAAATCTTCAATTGCACAGTATTGTGCAATAGCAAGAAATTTTCAATTGCACAGTATTGCGCAATAGCAAGAAATTTTCAATTACACAGTATTGTGCAATAGCAAGTATTTTCAATTGTACAGTATTGCGCAATAGCAAGAAATATCTAATTGCACAATATTGTGCTATAGCAAGAAATTTTCAATTGGAGTTATCTTTCTCTGTCCAGAATAGTAGTTGAATCAACTTAAATCATTGTTTTATACAATATACAATGTATATATTCACTTTTACTACCAACTGATAAATTAAAACAATCTTTACCATTCAGTGATAACAAGCACTTTTTTTACATTTTAATATTTTATCATGTATTTAAATGAGTAGTTATTGTTGCAAACTCCATTAGTAATTTGAATTGAGATCAGTTTTGGAATAAGGGAAAGGGGATGTGAAAAAAAAATTGGGGAGGGGGGTTCAATTTTTCTCATTTCAGATTTCATCAATAAAAAGAAAATTTCTTCAAACATTTTTTTGAGAGGATTAATATTCAACAGCATAGGGAATTGTTCAAAGGCAAAAAACAAATTTTAAGTTTATTAGACCACATTCATTCTGTGTCAGAAACCTATGCTGTGTCAACTATTTAATCACAATTCAAATTTAGAGCTGAATCCAGCTTGAATGTTGTGTCCAAACTTGCCCCAACCGTTCAGGGTTCAACCTCTGCTGTCGTATAAAGCTGCACCCTGCGGAGCATCTAGTTACAAATATTTATACATAAACTATAATATATATAAATATAAAATTTATTTGTATGAGCTTTAGAAACAGGATGAAAAGAGAGGCTCTGCCGAGCTTTTCTCCTGTTTCGTATTGTTTTTATCCTGAAATTTACACCCAACAATCGAAACTTTTGTTTTTGAATGTACATCATATCTCTAATGATTCAAAGAAATCGACAGTTTAAAACGGACCGCGATGAGAACACCTAAAATGAACTAGATCATAAAAAGAAAAACCCTAATTACCCTGTGCTCAACATGGAAGAGGGTTACAGGAGACTTTATTTGTACATGTACAAATAAAGCAAAAATTTATTTGTATACCTGTTATTTGTACAATAGAAGCCTGATTGCAGGATAAAAAGAAATTATTTATACTTTTGGTTGTAATAAACCAGTAAAAAATATTGGACATGTTAATATGATTGAATTTATGTATATAATATTTTTAAATACTAGAAACATGAAATAAAACTAGCTAATATTATAATATATGTAATAATATACATGAAAAATTATTGTGATAACTTCCTTATCATGAATTCAGCATTAAAACTTTAGAAATCAAATTCCATTTTTTTCAAAAGCTATACCTGCACATCTGAGACTTACAAGTAACTCTATAAAGTAAATTAGTCATATTACTGTTAAGATGCAGGTACTATCAAAAGTTATTGTGAATATACATCATAGCACATTTAGAAAGACTTTTACCGGTAGATTACATTTTACTTATGTTGGTGGCAGCAGTGACAACTTTTCACAAGGAAGTGAGCCAACTAATACGTCTTATTTTCACTCATACCACTTCTTCTTATTTATATTCAGGAGGTTATATGGTCGTTGAATGATGGGAAAACATCATTTATTTAATTTCTGAGCAATAACTTACATGTATGAAACATTCAACTAATACATGTAATTGGGACAGTTTATACTAAAAAGTAGAGTTCAAGAGTTTGTATGGTCTTTGAATGATTGGAAAACATCATCTATTTAATTTCTGTGTAATAACTTACATACGTGTATAACATTAACCCATTCAACTAATACATGTAAATGTGGCAGTTTATACAAAAAACAATATGTGGTATGAATGCCAATGAGACAACCCTTCACAGGAGACCAAAGACACATAAACTAGTGTGTATTTATTGATGACAAAATTGAAGTCAAGTTCGATATTGGTAATTTTCACTTCTTTTCCATTCAGGTGTTATGGTCCTTTATTAATTGGTTAATAGCACTTCAAATCATAAAAACAAGTCTTTTCTGAGCATTAACTTCAGAACCGTTTAACCAATACCCTTCAAATATTGATATGATGTTATATATAATTACTTATAACAAAGTTTGAAATTAATGATTTTCAGAAATTATGTTTTCCTGGATTGATTTTTAATTTACATTTGAAGTAATTTCCATTTTCAAACTGTTTTATTAATGCTTTTCAAATTTTTCAAGTATGTTGATACTAATGACAAAATTGAAGTCAAGTTCAATATTGACATGTTTTAACATTGGTATTATTGCCCTTCAATGTATACAATGATACCAAAACATGTTATTTTTATGGCCCGCAACGAAGTTGAAGGTGCCATATAGTTTTACCCTTGTCTGTAATTCCGAAAATACCATAATTCCGTCATTCCGAAATCCTGTCATTCCGTCATTCCGCAACAAACCATTATATAGAGTTTTTTTCTAAACACCTTCAGATATTGGGCTGATTTTTTGCATGTGAGTTAATCAAGATGAGTTACAGATCAAGTTCAAGTTTGTTCCACTCAGCTAATTTTTGCCGAAATTAAGGGCTATGGACTTTGATAAATTGTTAAAAATCACAGTTAAACTGACTTTTTTTCTTAAAGCTTTCAGATATTGAGCTGATTTGTGGTATGTCAGTTACTCATGATGAGTTACAGATCAAGTTTAAGTTTCGTTCCGCTCCGCTAATTTTTGCCAAAATTAAGGGTTTACAACTTTGAAAATTGTTGAAAATCACAGTTATACAGACTATCCGCCTCTAGATTTTGAGCTGATTTAGGATATGAGAGACTACCATCATGTTTGTATCCACATGTATTATAGAAAAGCAGATTTTGCAACTTTTTGAGACCGGACCATTTGTGTCGCTTTGACACATCTAGTTTTTTATAATGTATTGTAATTTTATAAAATAAGTCAAATTTGAAAAAAAAATGACATTTTTTTCTTCTTATTTTCAGTAATTATGAAGATTCATTATTTTAAAGTGCTATAATTGGAATATGGCGGATAAAAAAATACACAATTTCATGGACGATAAACTACCATCGTTTGTTAATGAGGACCAGGATTCACAAATCAAGGAAGCAGATAATATCAATCTCCTTACTAACTTGCCATCTATAATTGGAGGTAAAGGGGGAAAAGTCTCAGATGAACAAATACTGTCTCAGATTAAAAAAGAATACATACCTCCAGATGAACAGCATACAAACATTCCATCAATTGTCTCAGATAATATGTTCCCAAAGTGTGATTGGGACAACAATAGATTCAGGTTTTACATGGAAAACGAAGAAAATGAGAAAAAAAAGGTGGAGGAAGAAAGTAAGAAAAATGAAGACAGAGTAGGTATTTATGACTTTCCTGTAGAAGAAAAACCAAAGGAAAAGCCACCAAACAGAAGATTCTCCTTTAATAAGAAAATCAACAGAGTTCTTAATCGAACAACCGCTGATAGTCAAACGAAAAGTTCGGTGAGTTATTCTGCCACACCTTTTTCTAGTACTGTGACTAAATCTACATGTCAGACAACTACATCAGAGGAGCAGGATGTGAATATAAAGAGGTTGTTAGGAAGCCATATTAAACTGCCTCTAACATTACCTATCAGTAGTGGTGCTGACAGCACTCCATACAATGTCTCAAGGGATTCTGATTTTAGCAAACATTTTGACACGTTTACACATGTTGGTGGCAGTAGTGACAAACCTTCACAAGGCAATGAGCAAAATAATGCAGAAAATCGAAATTTAGAGGGATCTGATCTCAGTAAGCTACATGAAATGTTAACAAATGGCGCTGATTTCTCTAAATTTCTGCATAATCAAGATATCGAGAATACTTTAAAGTCTGCAAAAGCTTATGATCCAAATACATGTAATACTGTAAAAAGTTTAGAACAGGAAATCATTGCTGAAATGATGAAAGGAAGGCATTCGTCCCAAATGAGGGTAGACAACTCATTCAAAAATGATCACACAATTAATAAATCTATTAATCAAAGTATGTCACAAAATTGTTCCTTAGACAATATGAAAGATGATCTGTCATTTGGTAAAAGCTTGGATAATATACCATTTAGCAGAAATTTGGATAATATTCCTTTTAATTTTGTCCAACCAAACAACAATGGTGGAAATTCTAGTAGACAACTACAAAACACGAGAGAAGGTGATAATATGGGTATATCACATACACAGAGTGATCACAGTAGAATGATGTCACATAGTGATGACAGGAAACCAGTCAGTATACCACAGACAGTCAATGCTCAGACTGATGACGATAATGAAACAGGACTACAAATAGTCACAAACCCAAACAGTAAGTTGCTCAGTTATGTTGAAGATGAAGACATTTAGTTTTACATATTAAAGTTTAGTTTACGGTTCCACCTACCTTTGCTTTACTTTCTTCTGATTTTTAGGAAAAAAAATATAAAATTAGATTTTTTATCAATTTTTATTCTTCTGGACCATAAAATATTCCCTATCCCTGAAATATGAATTAAAATTATCTGCATAGTTGTGGAACCTTTAAATTATGTGTTGTTTACACCAATTTGGCAAAACAGAAATGATTACAGGTCGACAATTGAAAATGTGTATTTGTGTTTTAAAAATAAAAATCCAAAACCATCATTGCTGTCAACAGCATCTGATTAGGAAACTTAGTTTAAACAATAAGTTTACAGAACAAAACTTATGTAAATAGTCCATTACAACAAGTTCATTCTGGTTTTTTTTCATAATTCAGTAAGATTTAAGTTGAAACATTTAAATCAGCTGTTTCAAACATTAAATATAAAAGTAAGGAGATGTAGTATGATTGTCAAAGGGACAACTATCCACCAGAGATCAACCAAGGTACATGGAGTTATTGTCATCATCAATGGAAATTTTTCTGGGTATTGATTTTCTTCTATACAGAAACAATTGTATATTCCTGGTTACTGGATTTCATGTTTTTCAAAAAAAAAATTCTATAATAATGACCTTCATTGTATCGCTCTGGATGAAAATCATATTTACTGGTAACTTTTAAAAAAGGAATACATTCAACAAGTTAATTTGGTAAACTTTGTTTTACATCTTATATTATTAAGCATAAACATTTTGTTTTCCAGATGCTCCAAGAAAGCCAACATACAGTAGCACTACACTTAAATGTTTAGTCTGTGGAGATAGATCCTCAGGAATTCATTATGGTGTATTAGCATGTGAAGGCTGTAAGGTATGTACATGTATGGTATATAATTTTTTTTTTTCTTAAAATTGTTCTTGAATAGACAGAACTGTATATAACAAAAACCATCAGCACTATAAAATATAAAAAAAAATGCTAAAATTGCAGAATTCATTTATTGACTTTTTATAGGAATTCATGACCTTAAATGGTTTTTTGTCGAGTCTGCAACTTTTGTTGCAGAAAGCTCGACATAGGGATAGTGATACGGCTGTAGCTATGGCGGCGTTGTTAGCTAACTTTTTAAAAGCTTTATATTTTAAAAGGTGAAAGACCTGGATGCTTCATACTTTGTATATAGATGTCTCATGTTACGAAAGTTTCCATCAGTCACATGTCCAATGTCCTTGACCTCATTTTTATGGTTCAGTGATCACTTGTAAAAAGTTCAGATTTTTTGTAATGTTAAATTCTCTCTTATTATAAGTATTAGGATAACTATATTTGGTATGTGCATACCTTGCAAGGTCCTCTTGCCCGTCAGACAGATTTCACTTGACCTCGACCTCATTTCATGGATCAGTGAACAAGGTTAAGTTTTGGTGGTCAAGTCAATATCTTGGATACTATAAGCAATAGGTCTAGTATATTCAGTGTATGGAAGGACTGTAAGGTGTAAATTTCCAACTGGCAGGTGTCATCTGACCTTGACCTCATTTTCATGGTTCAGTGGTTATAGTTAAGTTTTTGTGTTTTGGTCTGTTTTTCTCATACTTTATGCAATAGGTCTACTATTTTTGTTGTATGGAATGATTGTAAGGTGTACATGTCTAACAGGCAGATGTCATTTGACCTTGACCTCATTTTCATGGTTCAGTGGTCAAAGTTAAGTTTTTGAGTTTTGGTCTTTTTATCTAATACAATATGCCATAGGTCAACTATATTTTGTGTATGGAAATATTTTATGATCTATATGTCAGTTGTGCAGGTTTTATTTGACCTTGACTTCATTTTCACGGTTCATTGCTCAGTATTAAGCTTTTGTGTTTTGTCAGTTTTTCTTAAACTTTAAGCAATAGGTCAGCTATATTTGTGGTATGGAAGAATTGTTAGCTGTACATGTCTGCCTGGCACTGTTCATCTGACCTTGACCTCATTTTCATGGTTCATTGGTCAATGTTTAGTTATCTTAGTTAATGTTAAATTAATGTGACAGTTGTAATAAAGCTTGATATTAAGGACTATCAACATAATATCAATAATTAGAAAAGAAGGCGAGACATTTCAGCATGTGCACTCTTGTATTTGTAATCCTGGCTTTAAAAGCTTAATCTGACGGTGCTGAGACAATCCCAGGTGGAAGAGCATTCTAACTCTTAGATGGTGCATGGGAAAATGAGTGTTTCAGGGTGTTGATGGTCACTTGAAGTTGTCTTACATGTATTTCTCTGAGCTATACCCTTTGACAAATTTTGAAGTTTGCCTCCTTAAAAACCGGTTGGGTAAGGTGAAAAACTGCAAACTGCAAAACTGGTTAGAAATACAAGATCTAAAACATACTAAATGACTGAAACCATTAATCCACTTTTTAAAGGATTTATTGCATGGTTTTGTGAAATCTTTGTGACTAGTTTAAGCATTTTTATTTTGAAAGCTATTATTGCTAAACAGCAAAACTGATCAGCAATAAAGATTTTTGTTAATATCAATATGGGAGATGAGTGATTCATGATCCCTTGATGCCTCAAGTTTTATTAAGCAAGACAGCTTGCTGTATATATTTTTTATCATAGATCTTAGACCATATTAATTTGTTTAATTATGTTGTTAAACTTCATAATAATCTGTTTCTCTCCTGTTGGTATTTTTTTAGCTACTTCCTACATGTCACCTTGAACATCTGTTACACATAATACAATTTTTTTTGCGTTATGTACATATGTAAGTTATTGTTTTTTTTAATTTTAAAGGTCACATAGTGCAAAAAAATTCTTTTTTAAAAAAGCAACAGTATCATATGTACCTACACTGACACACTTATAGAATAAAAAAATACAAAATCCTTTATTAATTAAATCATTTTCTAAATTCTTCATTATGTCAATGCATTTTCCTTGTGTAGAAGCAGACCTAATTTTTATACGACCGCAAAAATTTTAATTTTTTGGTCGTATATTGCTATCACGTTGGCGTCGTCGTCCGAATACTTTTAGTTTTCGCACTCTAACTTTAGTAAAAGTGAATAGAAATCAATGAAATTTTAAGACAAGGTTTATGACCACAAAAGAAAGGTTGGGATTGATTTTGGGAGTTTTGGTCCCAACATTTTAGGAGTTAGGGGCCAAAAAGGGCCCAAATAAGCATTTTCTTGGTTTTCGCACTATAACTTTAGTTTAAGTGAATAGAAATCTATGAAATTTTGACACAAGGTTTATGACCACAAAAGGAAGGTTGGGATTGATTTTGGGAGTTTTGGTTCCAACAGTTTAGGAATTAAGGGCCAAAAAAGGGCCCAAATAAGCATTATTCTTGGTTTTCGCACAGTAACTTTAGTAAGTAAATAGAAATCTATGAAATTTAAACACAAGGTTTATGACCATAAAAGGAAGGTTGGGTTTGATTTTTCGTAGTTTTGGTCCTAACAGTTTAGGAATAAGGGGCCCAAAGGGTCCAAAATTGAACTTTGTGTGATTTCATCAAAAATTGAATAATTGGGGTTCTTTGATATGCCGAATCTAACTATGTATGTAGATTCTTAATTTTTGGTCCCGTTTTCAAATTGGTCTACATTATGGTCCAAAGGGTCCAAAATTAAACTTAGTTTGATTTTAACAAAAATTGAATCCTTGGGTTTTTTTGATATGCTGAATTTAAAAATGTACTTTGATTTTTGATTATTGGCCTAGTTTTCAAGTTGGTCCAAATGGGGGTCCAAAATTAAACTTTGTTTGATTTCATCAAAAATTGAATAAATGGGATCTTTGATATGCCAAATCTAACTGTGTATGTAGATTCTTAATTTTTGGTCCAGTTTTAAATTGGTCTACATTAAGGTCCTAAGGGTCCAAAATTAAACTAAGTTTGATTTTAACAAAAATTAAATTCTTGGGCTTATTTGATATGCTTTATCTAAATATGTACTTTGATTTTTGATTATGGGCCCAGTTTTCAAGTTGGTCCAAATCAGGATTCCATATCAAGTATTGTGCAATAGCAAGAAATTTTCAATTGCACAGTATTGCACAATAGCAAGAAATATCTAATTGCACAATATTGTGCAATAGCAATTAATTTTCAATTGGAGTTATCTTTCTTTGTATAGAATAGTAGTTGATAATATAGGTTGGAAATTTGCCAGACATGACTATGATGTTATTTTCTATTTTTATTTGCCAATAACTTTATGTAAATAACTTCATTGGAAATTTGCCAATATAAAATGTTGCTGATGAAGCTTTTTTTCCTTATCTTATCTAAAATGTTTTTAGATAATGTATGTTGGACATTTGCCAGACATGACTATGATGTCATTTTCTATTTTTATTTGCCAATAACTTTATGTAAATAACTTCATGGGAAATTTGCCAATATAAAATGTTGCTGATGAATTTTTTTTATTGTTTTATACAATAAACAATGTATATTCACTTTTACTACCAACCAATCTTTACCATTCGGTGATAACAAGCACTTTATTTTACATTTTAATATTTCATGATGTATTTAAAAGAGTAGTTATTGTTGCAAACTCCATTAGAAATTTGAATTTATATCAGTTTTGGAAAAAGGGAAACGGGGATGTGAAAAAAAAGGGGGGGGGGGGGTTAAATTTTTCTCATTTCAGATTTCATAAATAAAAAGAAAATTTCTTCAAACATTTTTTTGAGAGGATTAATATTCAACAGCATAGTGAATTGCTCAAAGGCAAAAAAAAACTTTTAAGTTCATTAGACCACATTCATTCTGTGTCAGAAACCTATGCTGTGTCAACTATTTAATTTTAGATTTAAAAAGTTTGAAGAAGAAATCTTTAATTGATTTGTAAAATCTTGACATTTGTTTTGTGTAAAAAAAACCCCATGTAATGTCAAAAATTTGATCACAATCCAAATTCAGAGCTGTATCACGCTTGAATATTTTGTCCATACTTGCCCCAACTGTTCAGGGTTCGACCTCTGTGGTCGTATAAAGCTGCGCCCTGCGGAGCACCTGGTTTTAAACTGCAACAATCTTACGCCTAATCAAGATTGAAAGATTTAAGATTCTGCCATCTGTGTCATCAAAATTAAGGTCCATTCTATGGTTCAAGTTTTTAAGGACATTAAAATTTTTTATGAAACTTGGACAGAAGTTTTTTATGATCATGATGATCAAAAGTCAGTAAATTTTGAAAATACATTTGTTCATTTCTTCCATATTTGACTGATTAATAGACTTATTTTTTTGGCAGTTAAAATTTATATCATACAATCTGAGATTAAATTTTTAAAGACATCAATGACTTGTTCAAACTCTCATGGAATTTTAAATGACCGGGCTTCTTCAAGATAAAAAATTAACATATTTAGGAAAAATTAAATGAAATTACTTGTATATTTTGTCCATATTTTTACTGGCAAATTTGGTTTCCATAATGATTGAACAAGTAGTTCACGGAATTGAGTAGGCCAAAGAACTCTTAAATCTAACTACCCTTGGTGTGTAGAATAATTGATAATACCAGTAAACACATACTTAAGTGAGGATGTAATGGCATTTTCAGATGTGAAGTTTATGCATTCACTCTTAAAACATTTTTGTGATCTATATTTGATTTTTTTCTATAATTGTAATAATATTCATTTGAATATGACAAAAATTATAATTATTTTTAGTATCGTGTTGTTCAATGGTAATCTTGAAAACATCTACTAGAAAAAAAAACACATATTGGATCCCATTAATTCAATTTAGGAGAGTTGATTGAAGATAGTTAAATATCTCAGACATCTTATAAGTTAGTAAGGGAAATGCATGACTACTCACTAGTTTCCTGTAGGATCTTTTGGGTATACCAGTTAGTATTTTATACAGTGAAATTTGTCATAACCATTAACTCTTAAGTAACCTTGTATTGACAGGTATTTCTCTAATTTTTTATTACATTTTTTTTCTTCAGGGTTTCTTCAGAAGAGCTTTACAAGATATTGGTGATCCTGCACGGAAGAGATGTTTTTATGGAAAGAATTGTCAGATTACAGTCCTTACTCGCAACAGATGTCAGTACTGTCGTCTGCAAAAATGTTTACAACTGGGCATGTCCAGATCAGGTAATGTCATGGAACTGTCATCTATAGACATATATTTACTTTTCCCTATTATTTTCAGCTTCAGTGTAAAAGTTGAGGTTATGTAATGGGAACAATTATATGCACATATGTTTTCAATTGGGGTCATGTCATAGCAGCCATGTATACATTTATTGGAAATAAAGGGATATGGTGTAATAACCTACACTTCTTTCAAGTTCAAGACGACCCTAGCACAGTTTTAGGCAGTTGTTTTTTTCTAGCCTTGTCAAGTATGATCAAATAGAAACACCAAAAGGCTATACATTTGGACCATTGATTAATATACCTTATATATGTGTAATAAATGTGTATGTATCTCTGTTTATAATCTGAATGATGTCAAAGATAGTGGGTTTTTGTAATGCTACATTCTCAGATGTTAAGATCATGAAAATAACCAATTTGTTAGAATGAGATTATCAAAAGAAAATTTGGAACGAAGAATTACATCCTTGTCTTTCAAATAATAGACTATAAAACGGGTAAATCTTTTTTATTGTGAAAATTCATGAAATTTTATTATGATTGTAGCTGCAAAATTGGGAAGAAGATCCCGTAAAATGAGAGATATGATTAAGTGTATGGAAGATTCTGTGATGGAACAAGCTCTCCATGGTCTGTTAAGTCTGAATCCAGACATTTCATCAGAAATCATGTCAACGGTTATGAAACAGAAAACAGAAGACACATCACAAGAAAATAAATTATCACAGAAGTCTGACTCTCCACCATTGGATTTATCTCCCCCTACTTTAAGATCACCATCTCTTTCAAATGATAGCCTGATGAACTCACTAAGTAGATCAAATTTGCCAACACCTTTAGGTTCAGTGAATCATTCACCTGTAAATTCACCTGGTTTACCTGTACGGAATATAAGTAATCCCCCAACAAGTTTGCCATTAAATGTTGGACCTCCAAATCCATTTGCCAATCCTATGTTTATGTCACTAGGACAAGATATGATAACCTCTGCAATGTATTATGGTGCTCCACAACTTTTCAGTCAGCAAGGCTATACATCTCCAATCAATTTGGTGAAATCAGAAAGAAAAATTTGTGAAGATAGATCTCCAGTCAGAAGTCATGAACATATGCTATCAAAAAGTCAATATCTATCTGTTGATGCTATGAATGCTCCCAGGAACAGGTCATCAATAGATTCTGTTTCAGCAATGTCACATCAGTCATATGATAATGAAGATTTAGAGTCTCTCGATGCTATCAGTCGTAGGACATCATATGACTTCAGTGATGAAGAAATTCAAGTATTAAATTCTAGACATTTTCAAAATCAGATGGCTATGGAACATTCAAACATGTCACAAATGAGGAATAAAATTCCTGGTTCAAATTTTTTCAGAAAGCCACAGTATCAAACATTGCAACACAGAGCAGGTGTTAATCCAGATACACGTCCTCCTTCTCTAGAGAGTGGTGGTGGTGATAACAGTCGCCCTTCTTCAGTGTGTTCTCAAAGGAATTCTCCATATCCAGGACGTCAAAACAATCCGTCTCCGTTTCAAGGAACTTCAAATAATCCCTCGCCATTCCCAGGACCTTCCAATAATCCATCTCCATTCCCAGGATCTTCAAACAATCCGTCTCCATTCCAAAGGAATGAATCAGTGAATAGGTCTTTAACATCACCATTAGTAATGAACTCACCATCTCCATATCACATGACACATAGTCAGCCAATGACATCGCCTCCATTATTCAATACAAGAACAAACATGTTGAAACAAAATACAACAGATATATCAAGATCAGACAAAATAGATCAGAAACAAGACACAGGATGTGTGAGACAAAGTCCTGTGGCAGAGTTGGATTCACATGATGATAGAAGAAAGTTCTTAAAAGTGTCATATGAGAATTCTATGAAGACTCAGAAACCCAGAGAGACTGCAATTGTTAGTCCTACTGTGAAAGTTGAGGATGAAAGTCAGTTATCTGTTGCATTTTTAACTTACAAAGTCCATCAATCATTCCAAACAAATTTTCGATCTCGTGCTGATATAGACGCCATGCAAGAGAAAGTTATAGAATTTAAACAGAGAAGTATGCTGGCAAAACAAGATGTGCAGTTACTATTCCAGGTACTAACTTTAACCAAATGTGTTGTTTGAAAACTATTGTCTTAAAAACATGACATCCTGAGGTCCTGATTTAAAGAAATTTAATTCCTGACATCCCGAAAATTTGAAAATAGAATTCCCAGATCCCAAAAGGATCAATCCCGAAATCCCGAGCTTAAAAACACTCGATCTGGATATCCCGAAAAAGGTCCTGCCCACCCTCATTTATGACTTATAAGTTTTTCATGAGTAATGTAGAAAAAAAAATCAATAGAAATAAGGAATTTGATTTGATACAAACAGCATTTTGATTACATTTTTTGACTGCAAAAGACAATGAAACGTTGTTAAATCTTTATGCAGATAAATTATCTCACTGAAACCTAAATTGGAGTGATTCTAGTTCTGTGAAATTATCCTGGTCTATGAAATTACAAGTTAAAGAGAAATCAAACATATCTTGAATGATAATGAAGAATCAAACAAAAGTAGGTTGTCAGAAAACAATTCAAAGTTATAGATAGGGATAGTTTATCAATGGATACATCCTAGTTATATTTATGAAGTATTTGAAAATTAACTGCTTTTTGTTTTTCAGGATGAACTAGGTAGAATTTGCTCGGCTGGTGAAGTTTGTTGGCATGGATTCCAGAGTTTACTCAATACTACTATTCAGGATACAGTCACATTTGCAAAGAAAATTCCAGGATTCTCTCGGCTTGAGCAAGAGGATCAAATCAGTTTGATCAAAGGAGGTTGTTTTGAGGTTAGTAATGATCAGTTTATATTAGAATTCCTAATATAAAATTGTGAATGGAAATGGGGAATATGTCAAAGAGACAACAACCGAAGGCCACCAATGGGTCTTCAATGCAACAGAAACTCCTGCAGCCATAGGCATTCTTCATTTGGCCCCTAAACATAATGTTTGCTAGTTCAGTAATAATGGACGTCACATTAAAATTCGAAATACACACGAAACTAAAATTAAAAATCATACAAGACTATCAAAGGCCAGAGGCACTTGACTTGGGACAGGCGCAAAAATGCAGTGGGGTTAAACATGTTTTTTGAGATCTCAATCCTCCCCCTATACCTCTAGCCAATGTTAAAAAAACACACAACAAAACACACAGTAAAACTCAGTTTAAAAGAAGTCTGAGTCCAATGTCAGACTAGGTATGCATATTTAAGAACAGAAATGCATTATTCTATAATCTTAGTATCCAACTGACCGCAAAGGTTAAAACTAGAACTACTTACTTGGCCTGTCATTCTTATGGATCCCAAAGGTAACAGTATTTATCAATTTATTTAACTGATCTATTCATTTGTAATATATTAATATATAATTTAACAAAACTAAGATTAAACATTGCACAACAATTGTTTAAGTTATTGAGAGATTTCACAAAATAGCCATATTTCTGTATAAATAGTTTAATTGCTATTCTTTTCAGGTTGCTTGTATTGTACACTCTGTCTTTATAGACACGGAGACTGATGCTATGTTTGTTCCTGGTAAGAACTTCCTAGTTACAAGAAAAGATATGAAGGTTGGATTCCCTTTGGGAGAACATTTTGTTGAATTGTTGTTTAATTTATGTGTACGTCTCAATGCCTACAATTTGGAGGATACAGAAAAAGCATTGTTTAGTGCTTTGGTGCTCATTTCTCCAGGTTAGTAGACAAATATGTAAAAGGCTTTAAGATCAGATAAGTCGGCAACCAAACAACATTACTTTACAAAATCAAACACCTGATTAAAAAGAAAAAGCTTACTTTAGTTGTATAAAAACTTCGGTTTGAATTAGTTTGGAATATGACAAAGACTTTAATATTAGTTGGTCACCAACCAAACAACATTACTTTACAAAATGAGACACCTGATAGAAAAGCTTACTTTAGTTGTATGAAAACTTAGGCTTGAAGCAGTTTGGAAATAAATAACACTTAAGGCATTAAGTAGCCATATTTGGACTGGTATACCCAAACAGTTCATCCATAACCTTGTAAATAAACAGATATACTGCCAAAATAACTGATGAACATTTTATATTTGAAAATACAGTTCAATGTCCAAGACTTTCAAATAATGTATATATAAAAATAGCAAGATGTGGTAATGAAACAAAATATCAAATGACACAGAAATTAACAACTACATGTCGCTGAACGACCTTCCACAATTAGCAAAACCCATACTGTATAGTCAGCTATAAAATGCCCTGACATGAAAAATGTAAAACAATTTAAATATAAAAACCAACAGCCCTGATTTATGTTCAAAATATTGATACTGATTGATAGACAAGTTTCATGGAAAATTGTACAACAATATTGATTTAAGGTTCAAAGGATGAAAGGCAATAAAAATAATTACACTTAACTAAAGAAATCTTTTTTCATCATGAATTTTTACATATACAGTATGCAGAATCTATTCAGACATGGGTGCACCTTTTATTTGATGCTTAGAGACACAGAAGTAATTAGGAATGCTGATAGTTCAATCAATTTTTAAAACTTTTCAGATCGTCAGGGTTTAAAGAAAAGGGACAATGTGAGTAAACTGCAAGAGCTTTTGATACAGTCACTACAGAATCAAGTTACAACATGCCATCCAGATTATGCTGGACTTTTTCCTCGATTGCTGATGAGTATATCAAGTTTACGGGAACTTGGAGTAGAACATAGAAGAAAGTTAGAAAGCCTGAAACATAAAATGAAGTTTGCCCATGACTTATATGCTGAAACTTTTGATCTTATAACATGATAATAATGTGTGTATTGTCATTATGTTCGTAGGTACGTTGCACCAGTGACTGTTGAGGTTGATGAAAAACTTTTTATTATACTTTACTGAATTCAAATAACATTTGTCTGCTTCCTAATCTAAGTGTGTACATACTGAAAAATAGCAATTCTTTTTTTTTCTTTTTTTCTTCTTCAAAAAATAGAATTCTTGTTCAATAAACCATTCAAATATTAGAAATTAAAAAAAATTCAAAGCACACAACAAAATTTCAAATCATCACAATCTGTCTATCAAATATTTATTTATTTACATAATTTATTGAAAAATGCATGATGGTCACTGGTGATTGATATGTGAAGTGTTATTTGTTGTAGATGTTGTTAAGTTCTAGTTGTTCATTATTTATGTGTTTTGTTTTTTATGTTTGCTTAAAGCATTTTAACATTGTTATAATTTTAATGTGTGTAGAATGACTTTTTATTTTATAAAGATCTTATGATCAATTTTCTATATTGAATATTTTACTCTTTACAACTATTGCAATAAAAAATTAATTGAAAAGATGATTAATTGAATATCAGCATTGTTACTGTAGGTTAGTGTGTAACATGCCTATGAATTGTGCATGGTGCAAATAAGGCTTCCAAATCATAATGGTTTTTTTTATGGATAGGTGTGATATTGTTAACAAATTGCTCTACAATGAAATGATAAGTACATAAATATTGATGTCATCCCTGATAGTTTACTCTCTAAATTTTAAGCTTGAACTTATCGATTAAGATTTCTGAATTATTATGCTTTGGCACTATTTTGAAAATATTAGAGCAAAATGATACTTACAATTCATCTTTAAAAATGCCTTTCCTGAGTTATAAGCTTATAATGTAACATTAGACCTGTAAAACTTGAAATTGTGTCACATATTTAACATTTCATATTTCCTAAATACTTGTATTGTATTTGTGATATACATGGTTTCTAAATATGACTTCAGTCTGCACCAAAAAATTTTTCAACTACTAGTCCAAAGACCAATATTCAGACATTTTTCTTATTGGTCCAAACAAATTTTTGCAAAAACTTACTAGTCCCAATGAAATTTTACTAGTCTGGGGCATCCGACTAGTGGCTAACCATGGCGCAGACTGTGACTTTAGCTATGTTCATCCACCAATTTATCTTGTTTAAAATTGGTACAAGGTAGCTTAAATTAAGAAATAATTCCTTCATGTCATGCTCTATACTCATTTTAACATGGGTAGGCATTATATTTGTCGATATTTTACACTGAGCGTTAGCGAGGTGTAAAATGTGGTCAAATATAATGCCTACCCATGTTAAAATGAGCATAGAGCATGACATGAAGGAATTATTTCAATTCTAATAGGACAAATACTGTATTTTTATAGGTTGAAGCGTACGAAAATACCGTAAAAAATCTTTGGCTATTCCCGTTTCCTCCCCGAGGAGTCTGTACATTACCTTTCAAATTTGATAAGTTTAAAAACTACGTGCAGGGAAAATACATGTTGTTTTATGAAAATATACAATAAAAGTTTATGTTAGCTGCTTAAATGTATATATTTTAATGGATAACGATTGAAATAACGTTAATATAAACAGTAAGTTCGTGCGCATGTGTCAAACATATTTTGTGCTCATTAGAACACGGCTTTGTTTACAAAGCGTAATAAGGACGTCATATTAGAATACTGTTTAAGTTAATGGTAGTTTACTATATGGCATAAAGTTGTCACACCATCTTACACATGTTCAGAATGATGCAAACTTGAAACTTTTAATATCAAATTAGGGGTTTGACACAGATTGAGCAGTTCACTGGACATAGAAATGTGATAGTTAGGACAATGCATGGTGTCCTTCGGTCATGTTGGACACACATTCTTGCTATTTTTAATATTTGTCTGATCATGTTTATTATATTTTACCATTGTGAGGTTCTTTAATGATTCAAATATGTGTCATTCATTTGATTTTATATATTTCACAAACAATGAAGTTTTGCCTGTGTACAAAATATTTCTGATTAGAATATATGCTTTTCAAATTTTAATCTATAGATAGTGCTGAAAAAATTACAATGCCAAAATATTGAAATAATTGTTATGTTTTATGAAGCTAATTTTTTCTTTAATATTAGTGCTAAAATTAAAAGATCTCCTATATATTACACAGTTCAATTTTAATGACTTGTTATTTTATTTATCAAATATTCTTATTCTTAGCAGTTGACAATTTCATTAATCTGTTATTGAACATGTTTTGTTTTTTGTAAGCAAAATATGTGTTACTGGTTCTCAACAAATCTGATTTCAATATTTTTTTGCAGTATGAAATGTAAATGCTCTAACTCTTTATTGATATAAAGTAAGTCTCTTAAAACAGAGAATATTTTTTACCATTCCTTAAATTATTAGTTGTGAGTACATCTTCGAGAATACAAATTTTTTAAGTTTTATATTTAAAGAAAATGCAGTTCATAATTTCATAATGTTAATAATTTTACAATACATTTGCACTAGTTATTTTTAAATTACTTAAAGCATTTGTCATTTTCAGTTCTGGTGATTACCTTTCAATCAGTATATGCATGATAACATATGAATTTGATTTAAATGGAAATATTTTATATGCATTATCAGAAAGATGGCATTACATGTTGTTCAATAGTTTATATCCAAAAATTTGGTAATTGACCCTGAATATTAGAGTTTCTTTGATATGAATTGTTTTCGCATTCAACCCTTTTTTTAGCTCACCTGGCCTAAAAGGCCAAGTGAGCTTTTCTCATCACTTGGCGTCCGTCGTCGTCTGCGTCCGTCGTCGTCGTTAACTTTTACAAAAATCTTCTCCTCTGAAACTACTGGGCCAAATTAAACCAAACTTGGCCACAATCATCATTGGGGTATCTAGTTTTAAAAATGTGTCCGGTGACCCGGTTAACCATCCAAGATGGCCGCCATGGCTAAAAATAGAACATAGGGGTAAAATGCAGTTTTTGGCTTATAACTCAAAAACCAAAGCATTTAGAGCAAATCTGACATGGGGTAGAATTGTTCAACAGGTGAAGATCTATCTGCCCTGAAATTTTCAGATGAATCGGATAACCCGTTGTTGGGTTGCTGCCCCTGAATTAGTAATTTTAAGGAAATTTTGCTGTTTTTGGTTATTATCTTGAATATTATTATAGATAGAGATAAACAGTAAAAAGCAATAATGTTCAGCAAAGTAAGATTTACAAATAAGTCAACATGACTGAAATGGTCAGTTGACCCCTTTAGGAGTTATTGCCCTTTATAGTCAATTTTTAACCATTTTTCGTAATTCTTAGTAATATTTTACAAAAATCTTCTTCTCTGAAACTACTGGGCCAAACTAATCCAAACTTGGCCACAATCATCTTTTGGGTTAGTAGTTTGAAAAATGTGTCCGGTGACCCTTCCATCAAACCAAGATGGCCGCCATGGCTAAAAATAGAACATGGGGTAAAATGCAGTTTTGGCTTATAACTCAAAAACCAAAGCATTTAGAGCAAATCGGACATGGGGTAAAATTGTTTTTGAGTTCAAGATCTATCTGCCCTGAAATTTTCAGATGAATCGGACAACCTGTTGTTGGGTTGCTGGCCCTGAATTAGTAATTTTAAGGAAATTTTGCTCTTTTTGGTTATTATCTTGAATATTATTATAGATAGAGATAAACTATAAACAGCAATAATGTTCACCAAAGTAAGATTTACAAATAAGTCAACATGACTGAAATGGTCAGTTGACCCCTTTAGGAGTTATTGCCCTTTATAGTCAATTTTTAACCCTTTTTCGTAAATCTTAGTTATCTTTTACAAAAATCTTCTCCTCTGAAACTACTTGGCCAAATTA
Source organism: Mytilus edulis (assembly GCF_963676685.1). NCBI lineage: Eukaryota > Metazoa > Mollusca > Bivalvia > Mytilida > Mytilidae > Mytilus > Mytilus edulis. The sequence goes on along the minus strand of NC_092352.1, from coordinate 21,391,923 downwards.
ATCCAAACTTGGCCACAATCATCTTTTGGGTTATTCGTTTGAAAAATGTGTCCGGTGACCCGGCCATCCAACCAAGATGGCCACCATGGCTAAAAATAGAACATGAGGTAAAATGCAGTTTTTGGCTTATAACTCAAAACCCAAAGCGTTTAGAGCAAATCTGACATGGGGTAGAATTGTTTATCAGGTCAACATTTATCTGCTCTGAAATTTTTAGATGAATCGGACAACCCGTTGTTGGGTTGCTGACCCTGAATTGTTAGTTTTAAGGAAATTTTGCTGTTTTTGGTCATTATCTTGAATATTATTATTGATAGAGATAAACTGTAAACAACAATAATGTTCCTCAAAGTAAGATTTACAAATAAGTCAACATGACCGAAATGGTCAATTGACCCCCTTAGGAGTTATTGTTCTTTATAGTCAATTTTTAACAATTTTCATAAAATTTGTAAATTTTTGCTAACATTTTCCACTGAAACTAATGGGCCAAGTTCATTATAGATAGAGATAATTTTAAGCAGCAAGAATGTTCAGTAAAGTAAGATGTACAAACACATCACCATCACCAAAACACAATTTTGTCATGAATCCATCTGCTTCCTTTAATATTCACATAGACCAAGGTGAGCGACACAGGCTCTTTAGAGCCTCTAGTTTAACGCTTTGCAGCAATTTCATTTGGCACTATTCAGATGTACTTGATATACATTGATAACGGAAGATCCCAGTTTCAAATGATAATTTATACTTTTGTTATTTTTGTCTAGTCGTGAAAATAAGTTGATATACAATAATCACATAGCTGCTGTCCAAACTTGCCTAAAAAGCTTTATATTGTAGCTTTCAGCTTGGATTTTGCATAATCGCTATTTTACAAATTTTTCCTTTGATCTTGCTGACTGATAATTTCCGCTCTCAGGGGAGACAAGTGATATAAAAATTATCGCTAGAAACTTATCGAACACATGCTGTTTTCAAGGAAATTAACAATGTCTTCATAGGTAAAATAGCAATAAACAGATTATCATTGGTCATCTCAATGAATGTTAATAGAAATAAACACTTGTTCAATATTTAAAATACTTATCAATGTACCTGTAGACCTGTAGACTTGTTTACACTAAGGGCTATACCATCTTGTTATAAAGACACCTGATAGGCATTTGTCTCTGGAAAAATTATCTATATACATTGTAATATATAATATAAAGTATAGGTTTTTTCGGAGACTAGCCAATGACCTGATATTTGTTTTTCCCTTTTTTACAACAAAAATAAATGTTTAAAAATTTCAAATATTTTCAAATATTTTTAAATCTTTATGACCTTTGTACAAGGACAATTTAATTTTTGGAATTAACCTTACTGAATATTAATTTATTCAAAAGGTTTTATAATGTACTATGTTGATAACTTTTTTTATAGTATGAGCCTTCAATGAGAAAGAGTATTTATTAGCATAGTGAATAATTATGTTATCAGATAAATCATGCAAATATAGTTAATTTATGAAATTGTTTCTACACTACTTCCTTGATAGTGCTAATATTTGTATTGCTTCATTTTAAGTGCTATTGTTGCATTGCTTTATTCAAAGTGGGTTTTTATTATTTTGCATAGTTTCATTCAAAGTGCTATCTAAACATATCTGCAATGATTCTGTAAATCTGCCTTTGTGATATGGTTTGACAGTATTTTATATTAATCTGTTTTTTCCCACTAAACTAGTCTCTACTTATTTTTTCCAATTGGTTGAATCTTAAACAGCATTGAGAGTAAATTTGTTTATAAGGTCATTTTATATCTAAAATAAAAAGGCAAAACAAAGGGTGCATAGAAAGATGCAAAGGTTGTCTTGTGAAAAAATGTAAAATGTAAAAATTCTTTCAAAATCATTTTCATTTTACTAATAAATAAATAAGATTGGTATGATTTAGTTGCTTAACCCTTTCCTCAATGGCAATCTTTTCTTTTGCATACTTGATTTGCATAGGATTTATCAATAAAATGCTGAAAATATGCTTTTAAGTATTAATGGATTGCGAAAAACAAAGATTTCACCAAATAAATTAAAGTTAGATATTCTTATGAATATCCTTTTCATATTGATTACAAATTTTATTAAGTTTGATACAGACATTTCTTAGTCAAAGTGTTTTAACTTAGGTACAACACAGACATCAAAAGGGGTCATTACGGAGTAAAGGGGGTGGCGTTGAAAGGTGTCAGTATGGAGGAAATGGTTAAAATAAAAAATGGCAATTTTGCAATCTGTTGCTCTTATCGAAATATTAACGAGAAAATGAAAAAAATTAAGTAGTTTTGTTAGTTCATGAAATATATATGAAAATGCAAGAAGGTTGAAGGTCTAGAGGGTGAGCAAGTTTGTAAAACAAAAATATTATTACAATATATATTAATGTTAAAAATTGAAGATTTGAATTGCTATATGATTTTCAAATTCCAGGGATCATAAAAGAGGCTCTATTATGCCTTCTGCTTTCAGATAATTGAGTTCAAATAGTTGTCTAATACATTAAAGTAAGACTGCATGAAAATAGTGAACTTAGACCTCAAGATAATAAATTCTTCTACAAATATATTATAATAAATGTTCTTCTTTCATAAAAAAAATTCCAAGATTTGGTTGCTTACGTTCACATTAATTGGATTCATGTGGCTAGTTTTCTCATTGGCAATCATACCAAATCTCCTTATTTTTAAATTGTCAGGAGTAAGACTGATTAAGGGACGACATCAAAAGATCGATGTAGGATAAAAAACTTAAATCAAATAGTTTGGGGGTGGGGGGGTCAACATTGCTGCAAGTTTTGTTAATCTAAAATCGATTTTACATATATCCATATAGGTAAATCAATTTTTCCCAAATTAAGTTAAGAAGGGGGGTAGGGGGGTCAGCGAAAAAACTATGTGAATTAAGTTTTTTATCCTACATTGAACTTTTGATGTCGTCCCTAAATTAAATAAAGGATCTCTGGTGTATACTGTGTTGTGCAAATTACTTGTTTTTAACATTCTATCTCATTTACAGAGTAAATCATTCATCGTTTTTCCATTATTTTAATGAGTTCTGCTTTTGAACTAAAATATGTTCATTAGATACTTCTTGCTTATTTTAATATAATTAAAATAAGATCTCCACACTGGTTCACTTTTGTTGCTTGGTGGACAAAAGATCTCATTTTAAGTAGTTTATGCTTTTTAAGTAGTAGTTTATCTGAAATATGTTGGTGTGTGATCCCTTATGTCAAATGCTGTTAAATTTGGCATATTTATAAATAATAGTATTTGACAATATCAGCCACTTCAAACACTGAATTTTCAGCAAATCTGTAAATAAAAAAAATACTTTAAATGGCTTTGATACTTTGTCAAGTTCTGCAACTAACATATTAGAACAAATGTACATCTTCATCATTTTTATATCATTTGTTTATTATATTAAGTGCTTATTGTTTAATTGTAAAGTAGTAAATTTTGTTAAGTTTATTATTTATTTATTTTTGTCTTTGTTGAGCTAAAGAATAAAATAAATATTTATGGTCTTTTCTTGTTTAATGTATTAGACAAACACATTTGTTGTTTATATATGCAATCTTGTTTAATAGTTTGACTAGTTTGTGAACAGTTGGTAAGTTAATTCTTTTCGCTTTTATTTATTGTGCACTAATTTCAATTTTTGATAGAGGTCAAACTATTTATGATTTTCATTTTACATTGAGATTAACATGCTGTTGACCCAAAGGTTTGTTTTTACGGTAGACTTTAGTATATAATCAACTTGATTTTACTAATCTGATAGTTAACCACATGATAAAAATGGTCTTTTTAATGAGTATAAATACAGAGCAACATAAAGCCAGAAAAGGAAATTTGATATCTCACATAAGGAGTATGCCACATTCTCTGTACTTTAAGGAACTCTTGCAAAAACTCCTTGGATGAGTCCATTTATAACGAGTAACAGGACCAAATTATCTTATCAAATGATAATTTAAATTATCAGCCCTTTATTCAACCCATCTTGTAAAACCTATTTATTGCAATAATTGTTTATTTGTTCTAGTCCTTCAAATGCATGGAATATTTCCCAAATCAACCTTATTCAAAGTCACTGCTGTACAAGTCATTATACTTGTTTTCTGTACCAAGACAGAAATATGCATGTTGTTTTCCACTTGTTTTGTTGGTTGGTAACTTTATTTTGTAAGTTTTTATGGACATCCCCTTTTTAGCTCACCTGGCCTGAAGGGCCAAGTGAGCTTTTCTCATCACTTGGCGTCCATCGTCTGTCGTCCGCCGTCGTCGTTAACTTTTTACATTTTGAACTTCTTCTAGAGAACCACTGAATGGAATGAAACCAAACATGGCAATGATGGCATAAATGTTCCTTATGAGGTGCTGACCAAGTGTTGTTACTTTGTAGCCGATCCATCATCCAAGATGGCCGCCAGTGGAGGACTTAGTATATAACAAAGGACCCTATGGAAAATGCATACAAATGACTTCTAGAAAACCAGTGAATGGAATGAAACCAAACATGGCATGAATGTTCCTTATGAGTTGCTGACTACTTTGTAACTGATCCATCATCCAAGATGGCTGCCAGCGGGGGGGACTTAGTATAACATAGGACCCTATGGGAAATTCATGCAAATGACTTCTTTTAGAGAACCACTGAATGGAATGAAACCAAACATGGCATGAATGTTCCTTATGAGGTGTTGACCAATTGTTGTTACTTTGTAGCTGATCCATCATCCAAGATGGCTGCAAGCTGGAGGACTTAGTTTAACATAGGACCCTATGGGAAATGCATACAAATGACATCTTTTAGAGAACCACTGAATGGAATGAAACCAAACATAGCATGAATGTTCCTTATGAGATGCTGACCAAGTGTTGTTACTTTGTAGCTGATCCATCATCCAAGATGGCTGCCAGTGGGGGACATAGTTTAACAAAGGACCCTATGGGAAATGCATACAAATGACTTCTTTTAGAAAACCACTGAATGATATGAAACCAAACATGGCATGAATTATCCTTATGAGTTGTTGACCAAGTGTTGTTACTTTGTAGCTGATCCATCATCCAAGATGGCTGCAAGCAGGAGGACTTAGTTTAACATAGGACCCTATGGGAAATGCATACAAATGACATCTTTTAGAGAACCACTGAATGGAATGAAACCAAACATAGCATGAATGTTCCTTATGAGATGCTGACCAAGTGTTGTTACTTTGTAGCTGATTCATCATCCAAGATGGCCGCCAGTTGGGGACTTAGTTTAACATAGGACCCTATGGGAAATGCATACAAATGACTTCTTTTAGAAAACCACTGAATGGAATGAAACCAAACATGGCATGAATTATCCTTATGAGTTGTTGACCAAGTGTTGTTACTTTGTAGCTGATCCATCATCTAAGATGGCTGCAAGCAGAAGGACTTAGTTTAACATAGGACCCTATGGGAAATTCATACCAATGACATCTTTTAGAGAACCACTGAATGGAATGAAACCAAACATGGCATGAATGTTCCTTATGAGGTGCTGACCAAGTTTTGTTACTTTGTAGCCAATCCATCATCCAAGATGGCCGCCAGCTGTGGGACTTGCGTCGGAACTAAACACATTTATTCAAAAACCAGTTGTTTGCATGACATGGGTTATGTTCTTCTCATATATGTTATGATGGTATGATACTCCACCCCTAACGGGAAGGATTGTGCCTGATGTTCATATGATGAAATCATAATCTTTCAGTCAGTTTAATTGAAGTCTGGAGCTGGCATGTTTGTTAACTGCTAGTAGTCTGTTGTTATTTATGTATTATTGTCATTTTGTTTATTTTCTTTGGTTACATCTTCTGACATCAGACTCGGACTTCTCTTGGACTGAATTTTAATGTGCGTATTGTTATGCGTTTACTTTTCTACATTTCCTAGAGGAATAGGGGGAGAGTTGAGATCTCACAAACATGTTTAACCCCGCCGCATTTTTGCGCCTGTCCCAAGTCAGGAGCCTCTGGCCTTTGTTAGTCTTGTATTATTTTAATTTTAGTTTCTTGTGTACAATTTGGAAATAAGTATGGCGTTCATTATCACTGAACTAGTATATATTTGTTTAGGGGCCAGCTGAAGGACGCCTCCGGGTGCGGGAATTTCTCGCTACATTGAAGACCTGTTGGTGACCTTCTGCTGTTGTTTTTTTCAATGGTCGGGTTGTTGTCTCTTTGGCACATTCCCCATTTCCATTCTCAATTTAATAGATCGAGTATAGTAAAACGAATATCATTTTTGGATAAACGTCTGATGTATGAAAAAACTTAACATTGTTCAATAACCCTTTTAAATGACGTGAGGATTAGGAGGCCCTGTCAAAGAGACAAACACCGATTGCAGTCATCCAATAAAACAAATTTATTTAACCTTATACTAGTATTTAAGTGGCATAAGTAAGAGAGAAAATAGAAAAAAGATAAGCAGTATGAGAAGGTGCATAATCCAGAGAAAGCCTTAAAAGCCTCATTAACAGTAAAATAACATCAGATGCTGAAATGACTGTTCAAACATGTCTTGTAACAGTCACACATTAGGGTTTGAAAGGGGCTAGAATTAATGTGGTGTTGCACGGTATTTTTGTAAAGATAAGCCATATGGGTAAAAAAGAAATGAGAATGGCGGACATTTTCATTCAGGGAATCAAATTCATACCAAAGCCACCACTATTTGATACATTGGAAGTGATGGGTCAAAAGATAAATAGTCCAGCGGATATCAGAATAATTGATCACTTTATGGTAAATGCATGAAACTTGGCATAATGAAAGTTTAAGGGGCATAGACATAATTCAGATATTGAGCCACCAAAAAAAATCCAATATGGCCGCCAAATTCACGATGGCCGACATAAGTATAACATCATTCACTGGATGGAAGTCTCCCAAATTTTGATACGTTCGTAGATGTCACAAACTTGAGGAAATTCAATTGAAATATGTCAATTATTATTATTTTAAACCTTATAATACAGAAATCATCAAAGTGGCGTCCAAATTCAAAATGGCGCGTTAAAATGTTCGAGTTCGACAGTATTAGTATGTATACACCATCATTATGTGATAAAAAGTGATCAAATCCGTAAAACTGATCATTTTATATCGACAAATGCCTACAATGTATCATTAATACCTAGGTGGATATATTATATTTTAAAAATGGCTGCTATATTCATACTGGTGCTGTTTGAGACTACTATAACACTGTGTTATAGTAGTCTCCTGTGTTATAGTAGTCTCCTGTGTTATAGCAGTCTCAGGTGCTGTTTAACATGTCAAAGTTTGATATTTTTTAAGGTATGATATAAAATTATTTAAAAAGTAATGGATCATTTATTTCAATACAAGCACGTCTATACAAACATATTATTGTTTAATGTAACATGTGGCATTAACTATGAAATTAAAATTGCCGATAAAACTCACAATTGCGTCTTTGGCGAGTTCTTATTTTTCACAGTTACAGGTAACGACTAGAATTCACAATTTTCCTGCTCACAACACAATTGCCGCCAAGGAATGCTCTGCGGGTGTCTGGATTCGTTTTGGGTAAATGAAACATATCGCGCAGATGAATTGGCAGTCATCGTGAACAGTTGGTGTGATGTAATTCAAAGAACCAAGGGATGATCTTTGAGAGAGCTTCAATATATAATAAAAAGTTAGTCTCACGTATGGATTATAGATATTAATACTGTCAATTCAAATTGAAGGGTTATATACCAGATTTTAAAATGAGGAAATTCTTTAGATCGTTTCAAACACAACTCTATATTTTAAGATATTCTCATCATCCCTCAAAACATCTTTGTACTGGCAGTAAGCGTTTGACAATAGACGATAAAGTGTGCACGCTGTAAGTTGGTGTGCTCTACGTGTTTTTGTAACTTCATAAGCCTTTGGGAATGAATCAGCTGTACCTCGTGATGTAACCTGTGCATTTATCAAACACTAGTTCATCCACTTTCTTCAAGCCAACTATCAAGAGCTTTGAACGTAGCCATTTCTATGTGTAGATCACAGAACATCATGATAAGAGTTTTCCTCACCACAGACCTGAGGCCAGTTCCATTGTATTACTTTTGGTACTGTGAAAAGGGGTTGATCAAAAGCAACAACTGGAGTTTGGCCTGGATTAAGCTTTACTCAATGCTCTTCAACTTTGTACTTGTTCGGATTTATAAATATTTTGATATGAGCGTCACTGATGAGTCTTATGTAGACGAAACGCGCGTCTGGCGTACTAAATTATAATCCTGGTACCTATTATTACATCGCTACGAATAATGTTCAATGAAAATTGTATAATTGCAATAGATTTTGCTTGCTCATGAAACAGGCAGAAGGGCGAACACTGCTGGTATTTTTCCCCCATCTGGCAGTACTGCATTATGATAGGCGGACCATGAAATATTTGTTCCCACTTTAGCCTTAACACTTGGATTTTCGGCAACATGTTTCAGCCATTTGAATTCCCCTTTTAATGCAGATGGAAATGAGGACATCTGACTGGAAGTTATCTTCAACTAATTGGATATCTGGTTCGCTCAATGTTAGTACAGCTGGTAAAAGATTTGAGTAACTCTTAAACTCTCTTCGACTGGCATTTCAATATAGGTTTAGATTGGTCAAATGTTTGAACAACGACTTAAACATTAACTGAATATTTTTGAATAAAGATATTCCTTTACCATGGAATAAATCTTTTTACGATATACTGCTTGGATTGTGGTCAATGTTGTTAACAGCAAATGAAGTAAATACAGTTTGTAGTAGATTGGCAGGGCAAACAATACATCATTGGCCATTGAAGTTGAAATTTCTAACACTCGGTTGTAGGAGACAGAAAGTCCATGTTTGAAGAAAGTATCTTCTAGATCCCGTTTTCTAGTCTTGCAATGGATCATAATTCCCACAACCTGGATGTTCATGATCTTTCATGTGACGGTTGGAAAGTTTCTTTCTACAACTATACATCAGAATCTTTGCTATAGTTAATGTAGACTGAGAATATAAACGATCATGGATGTTGGGTCCAAACTGAATCATACTGACCAAAGAAAGCAATGACTGGGGTAGAGATACTTCCTAACATTTCTTTGGGAAGGTTCCTTTCAATTCCGAATTTAATTCGAAAATAACGTTAAGAACAGACGTAGCTGCTTTTAATATGTTGACAAACTCATTATCAAAGTCTTCTAAAAAGTAAAATAAACAAAAATACTGAGCTCCGAGGAAAATTCAGAACGGAATGTCCCTAACCAACGGCAAAATCAAGTCATAAAACACATCAAACAAATGGACAACAGTTGTTATACCCCTTACTTGGTACAGGTATTCTCAAATGTAGAAAATGTTGGATTGAACCAACTCTCTTCAATGTAGGACCAATGTCATCTTTGAAAGCAAGAATGTGTTGACGGCCTTGTTTGTAAGCATTTAAGTGTGGGAAATTAAATACCACTCTGTCTTTTGATCGGAAGCTATTAACTCGAAATGAAACATCTGCACCTAGACAAGTTATTCTTTTCATATAAAGTTTACATAGATCTGACATTTTGCAAACACTTATGGTCTTATCGCATGACATTGTTTCAATTATATAAGAGACTAGTTCTGAAAATGCAATACCATGGATTTTTCTTCCCTTCTTAGATTTTTAATTTCATTTTGAGAAGCTCGATTATATAAGGAAAACAAACATTAAGAGTGGTACGTTGCTTTCTGTGCAAATGTATCACCAGCGCTTTTCTTTGCAAGTAACAATCTGTCATTTAATTCACTGCTCATTCTCTCACACGTGTATCTTGTCAAAACGTTGAAATCTCATGAAGGGCTTCTTGCTCATTTTTATTATAGAATCACACAGATGGGCTATTGGTGGACTGAACGGAAAAGCTATGTCAAGTTTTCTTTTTAGATGTGGTTGCTTTATCACATATTATCTAATGTGAGGTTCGTTTTTCTGCCCTATTCAATGTTGTCTTGTCGAGTTTAAAGTTGAAAGATTTGTGCCAACATACTTTGTGGTCAATGACAGACTGTGCTATTCCAGATCTCTCATCTAAGTTTTTCAATGCACACATAAATACCTTCAGGCATCAATTGTAATTCATGAATCTTCTTAATATTGTCAGCTGGACTATATAAAGTGATCAATTATAAAAAAAATTTGGACTATTCCTTTTGACTTTTGGCGGCCATTTTAAATTTTTCAGCCATTATGGAATTATTTTTTATTGTTCCATATTGAGAACAGATAAATTAGCATCATAACTAGCAATATGTAAAGTTTTGTGCCTTCATATCCAAATGATATGGTGGGGTTCGTGTTGTTTATTCTTTAGTTTTCTATATTGTGTCATGTTTACTATTGTTTTTCTGTTTGTCTTTTTCATTTTTAGCCATGGCGTTGTCAGTTTGTTTTAGATTTATGAGTTTGACTGTCCCTTTGGTATCTTTCGTCCCTCTTTTAGCAAGTTTGAGAAAGCCAACTCTGACTTAGTAGTCTATGTATGGAATCGATAAACATGAGATATACCTGCTACGAATTTCAGATGTAGGTGAAGAACGTGATAGATATATTACCGTGTTGTTACTGATGGAAGGTGTAATGGTCGAAAACACTACTGCTGGATATAGAAAATATGTACCGACTAGTTTCCAGCAAGATATTAGAACAGAACGGTAAAATTCTTTTTTGCTACACTCGGCTGCTTGAACCACTTTCACATCAAGGATATACTTGAGACTTATAACCACAAAGCAGTTAAGACTGAAATGTCTTGTGAAGGACCCTACCAAAGCTTTCAGAATAACGCTAAATATTTATGATGAGTTTCTCTATCATTAAGAGTTCCTTTTGTGGTTTATGCAGATTTTGCGTGCTTCACTGAAAAAGTAGAATCCAAACTGGAGGAAACTATTGTAGACATACTATATATTAAAGCCTATCAGAAACATACGCCGTCAAGATTTTGTTATAACATCAAATAAAAATGTTTTACTATGGAGTCGATACTTTACACTATTCATGTGGCAAACATTTTTGTTGAAAGATTTGAGAAAGGAATCAAAGCCATTTACTCCGAAAATACCTTAAATTTACCGATTGTAATGACGAAAGAATATTAGAGTTACTATACAAGGCTGCAACACAGCGCTTGCTTTTGTGACAACGCTTCATAAAAGGACAAAGTGAGAGATCAGGGCTACTTTACCTACAGAGGCACTGCACACATTGAGTGTCATTTGATACGCAAAAACTGCTCCAACGGAGTTAATCATGAGGAGGAAAGATTAAAAATGACAATCTTTAATAAATTTTATAGACACCATCCCGAATTGGTTGCTTTATACGTTGTTTCCGTGTCTAAACTAACTATTGACATTTTCACCACGTCTCAGATTGTGGTTTAAAATCTATGTCGTCTGTCTGCTAAGTACATGACCTATTGCCGAACATGACTGTGATATATACCGAGAGTGAACTTGCATTGCTGTGCGGCGTTTCTTGGTGTTTTTTTCATCCAAAATTATTTTTTATGTTTCAGTTATGGTTTCGGTTGGATAATAATCTGTAATGTCTTATCGTTTGTAGTCCAAATAATGTAGAATTGCCTTTCCATAACATCATTGACAATTGTTTAATTTAAATGAATATTGTATAAATAATTGTATAATTTTCAAGATTACATGTTAGTTACATATACGCGTCACTGTTTTTGATATTCTGTGGTGTTTGTCGGTGATGGAATATGTGCGTTGCTGTTCTGTGGTTTGCATGTTGTGTCGACTATTATATTACTAAGTAGTTGTGTGTGAGTTTCTCTATTGTGAATGTTCTTGTGTGTGTTTGTGCTGTGTTTCTGTCAAGTAGTGTTTTAGCAATATTTCGAAACATTGACATGCCATTAAACCCGGTTCAACACACCATTTTATCTTCAAATATCCTATACCAACTGAAGTCAATTATATGGCTGTTGTTATCAATACGTAGTAGTTCGTTTCTATTTGTGTTTGACGTTGGTTTTTGCTGCACTTAAGTGTTCCCGTTGTTCTTTTGTTTTCCTCTTATAAATGAAGTATTTCCCTCGGGTTTGGTTTGAAAACCAGATTTGATTTCTCTCAATCGATTTATGAAATTTGAACAATGGTATAATACCAATACCAATGCCAAATTGTTTACTATGTGTGTTTTATGACAATATACAATATTTAAATAAGCAGTTGTAATTACATGTATGAACACCCGGCCCTTTGGACATATACGTCACTTTAAACATTTATACATAAAAAATAATAATCATTTAACAGCGGGCAAAATTATAATTCATGTTTGATTGTTCCTATACAAAAAGTTTTTTTCTCTTATTAAATGCATTGTTAAAAAATTTAGCAGTTTTTCTAGGATATTTGCAGCTAAGCAGTTTAAATTGTCCATCGTTAGAAATGTATTCAAAAGAGTGTTCTATATTCAATATAATTTGATTTCTTAGATCTTAGTCCATCAGGAAGTGGCGTTCATTTTCAACTTAACGTGAGTCACACATTTTGCAAATGCGGTCAGCTTCTGCTTCTCCGACGAACCGTACGGTTTCGATCCTCAAAGGAAGTATACCGCATCTAAATTGTGCCAGTATAGAAAAACTCAAAATGAATACCAAGACTAAATTAAGCATATACGCCAGATTTCGTCAGACTCATCAGTGACGCTCGAATCCAAAAAAAAATAAATTAAAAGGCCAAATAAAGTACGAAGTTGAAGAGCATTGGGACCAAAATTCCTAAAAGTTTTGCCAAATACAGCTAAGGTAATCTATGCCTGAGGTAGAAAAGCCTTAGTTTTTAAAAAAATTCAAAAAATTGTAAACAGTAAATTTATAGATATAACCATATCAATGACAATTCATGTCAGCACAAAAGTGCTGACTACTGGGCTTGTGATACCCTCGGGGAAATAAATCCACAAAAGCAGTGGCATCGACCCAGTAGAACGTTCAGCACGAGTGAGGTTCAGTCCAACATATGTTTCACATTTATATTCTGAATTGAAGGCTTACCCTTCCGGAGCACCTGAGATCACCCCCCCCCCCCCCCCCCCCCAGTGTTTGGTGGGGTTCGTGTTGCTTAGTCTTTAGTCTTCTATGTTGTGTCATGTGTACTAATATGTGTCTGTTTGTCTTATTTTTTTAGACATGGTGTAGTCAGTTTATTTTCTATCTATGAATCTGAATTCCCTCTAGTTTTCTTTTGTCCCTCTTCTATGCGATATACCCCTGAACGCATCAACGCAAACTGATTCTGCGAAAATATGTTATCCATATGATTATATGGATGGGTTGGAAAAAACTCCTGGACTATGACCACGCACAGAGAGTGTGGTCTGAAATGGGAATCACCAGTATGATAATGTACCTGTACCTGAAGATGGACGAGCTCCTACTATGAGGAGATACAGATTCAGATATGGTTTAGGGCGGCAGTGGTTGAACACATCCAATAATTTTAACCAAAGTGTATCCTTCTAGCATGAAGATGGGGATGAACACAAAAAATAAATGGGATGTTTAAAGTCAAATGTGCTGGATCATCCATGACTGAGTTTGTAGGGCTGTTGCCAAAGATGATGCCTTCGAGGTTAACAAAAGTTAATCAAAAAGGGCTGAATGAGGGCCCTCATGGGGTTTTTGATTATGTGATTACTTGGCCGTTTTTTTAATGATTATTTGATTATAAAGCCAAATATTTCATGATTATTTGATTACCTAGGACTGTATTTTTAGTTTATGATTATTTGATTACTAAAGATAAGCAAATATTTAATGATTATGTGATTATATTGGCAAAAAAATGGTGATTATGTGATTACTAGGACCCCCCCCCCCCCCCCCCATGAGGGGCCTCCTGAATGATGAAAAAGAGCACTGTGAAATTCGAACTCACCTTCGTCGACTACCATACATGCCTACAGATCTCATCGGATGACGACACATGTCTCATTTACCTGGTTGAATACATACACTTGCACACGGACGTTACAAAATTGAAAAAAAACCACTTAAAAAGTTTGAGTTGATAGAAGTATAAAGAATGCCTGGATCAAACAAAGCTGCTAAACATCATAAAAATTCAATGTGTGTAGACAGAAAACTATTTAACAATAGTAAACAGAGGCTGGATGATTGTCTAAAGATAATTGTAACACTATATAGTACTTCCCACAAAGGCATCGGACATACATCTGGAGAACCCTGTCAACACTTTAGATATTCCCCAGCAGTGTGTATGCTAGACGCCGCACATTTCATATTAAAAGACAAATTGAAAGAGTTGGTATTGCTTTGTTTCATAAAGAATGGCCAACGTATCTCGTCTTAGGAAGGAATAAATCCTTCAATGTCTAGGATCACTCTGATTAAAAACAAACAAATCTCTGAAACTGACATTAGGAAGATGCTTGATTTCTTGATTGACAACATAATTGGTTGTATGCACATTGAACGACAAATTTATGTGACGTATAAAATTTTCTGACGTCTGACACTCAATTCAATGAATGTGTTTGTAGATAGATGTTTTTGTTTTCTGTTAAATTGTTCCTTTTAAAATTGTTATACGATGATGACTGATAGTGGAATTAACTCTTTGTGGATTATAAATTCTATATATACATGTACAACTTTCAATCTCGGTCTATTTCTGATATTTATTCTTACATACTTTTGATTTATTAACCCTACATGATAACATTGCCTATGTAAATTTTAAAATTGATTGCACGCACATTGAACGACAAATTTATGTGACGTATAAAAAAAATTCTCACGTCAGACACACAAATCAATGAATGTGTTTGTAGATAGATGTGTTTGTGTTCTGTTAAATTGTCCCTTTTAAAATTGTTATACGATGATGACTGATGTACCCATATTTTGACTATTTTATTTATTGTTTCTGTTTAGTTTATGCATCAATGTAAATATAACGGAAATCGACGAGACTGCAAAGTGAGAGGGTTAGCGCTATAAAACCAGGTTTAATCCACCATTTTCTACATTTGAAAATGCCTGTACCAAGTCAGGAATATGACAGTTCTTGTCCATTCGTTTTTGATGCGTTTTTTTTATTTGATTTCCATGTGATTATGGACTTTTCGAATTGATTTTCCTCTAAGTTCAGTTTTTTTGTGATCTTACTTTTTCTTACGTTTAGAGGACGTGTTTTTCAACAGACTGTTGATATTCCAATGGAAACAAGTGTGCCCCTCTCCTTGCTGAATTATTATAAGGCTAACTTCATGCATGAACTTCTTAGGAAGAAAGATAAGAAGTAAGCAATATAATTTAACTTTACTTTCCGCTGTATAGATGATGTTCTCTCACTAAATAATTCAAAATTAGGTGACTATGTACGTTGAACACATCTATCCCATCGAAATAGAGTAAACAGATACAGTTGACTTTGACTCATATATTGCCTTACATCTAGAAATTGACAATGAGGATCGGTTGAAAACAATACTTTACGACAAAAGAGATGATTTCAGCTGCCCAATTGTGAACTTTCCATTTCTTTGTAGCAACATTCCAGCAGCGCCTGCATACAGAGAATATATCACCCAATTGATACGATATTCCCGGGCTTGTATTTACTACATGATTTTAACGATAGAGGGTTGCTGCGCACAAGGAAGCTATTAAATCAAGAGTTTCAAATGGCGAAGTTGAAATCTTCCCTGCGTAAGTTTTAAGGACGCCATCACGATTTGGTTGACTGTTATGATATAGGATATGTTCCTTACGTCGTAACTACAATCCCCTTCCCTTTTCATGAATGTGACCTACCGAATTATACTATTTATCGGGTTTGTAATATCAAGAGCAACAGGACGGGTGTAACATGTGGAGCAGGATCTGCTTACCCTTCCGGAGCACCGGAGATCAACCCCAGTATATCGTGAGGTTCGTGTGGCTTGGTCTTTAGTTTTCTATATTGTGTCTTGTGTACTTTTATTTGTCTGTTTGTCTTTTCATTTTTAGCCATCGCGGTGTCAGTTTATTTTCGATCTATGAGTTTGACAATCCCTCTGGTATCTTTCGCCCCTCTTTCCAAACCACACAGTGAGGAGTGTGGTGTTTTAAAGCATGACACAACTACTTACAACTGGAGATCTACTACAACGCCAACGATGATCTACAGGAGAGAGGAACATATTTCGTTTGACACTTTTGTTTTAATGTATTAAAATTGTTGTCGAAGGTTAACATTTTAATGAAGTCGTGTTTTGCATTGTATCTATAAATAAAACAATGACAGATTTGCATTCTACGGAGAGAACAAAAGAGTATAAGTGGTTTGTTTGAAGAGACTTCAACATGAACGACAATCGTATTAACAACCTGAGACATCCGAGTCACGGTGTAGCTGCTGCAACAAGTGCATGATGGACAATACGAGACTATTATAATTATGATTACAATCCGAGTGTAACCAGATGAAAACGGGTATAAAACGATTAGAAAAAGGATATGAAACAACAATGAAAGAAGTGGATACGGCTAAAACATCCATGCAAGAAAACAGGTTTTCAGGTTCATTGCTTGACTTGCGACCACGGGAGTCATTTACATGGATTTGTGTTTGAAATCGTTGTCCTGGCGAAAAAGAGCATGCAGCACTTTAATTTAGGTGTGCGTTATGTTGGCTGAAAAGTATTTGAACATTTTCTCCTTATGGTGCGGTTACAGTGTTACAACACACTCGACTTTTTTTCTTCTTTTAAAACTCATAAAACAGTACCTTTATTTGTCTTGGCTTCTTGTGGATGTGTTATAATTTGAACACCGTTTAGAAGGAATCTCTGACTATTACATCTTTCTTGTTTTGAGCGGTATTAGCCAATTGTATTTGGAGGACATATAGTTAAATCTGAAAATGAATTAAAATCCTTTGTTATCGCGAGATAATGAGTTCATTTCGACTAGATCTGCATTCCAAATTTAACCCACATATCCAGTAACTGTTGTTGATGGTCTACTCAGTCAGTGGTATTTTCTTATCCCAGGAATAGATTACCTTAGCCGTATCTGGCACACTTTTTTGGAATTTTGGGTCCTCAATGCTCTTCAACTTTGTACTTGTTTGGCTTTACAACTATTTTGATCTGAGCGTCACTGATGAGTCTTATGTAGACGAAACGCGCGTCTGGCGTAATAAGTTATAATCCTGGTACCTTTGATAACTATTGATGCGTTTTTCTTTAGACAAGGGAATATGTATCAGACCCTTGAGAGCTTGACACCTATCGTAAGAACTTAATGGTGTTTGATGATTTGTTTTTGAGCAAGCATAACAAATGAGAAGACTTCTATGTCCGAGGTTTACACAATAACTTGGACTTCAAAATCCCAAACCAGTCAATCCGGTATATGTCTTTATCATCAATACGCCAAGAAATTCAACACATTCACTGTGATCATTGTTCAGTTCTAACCTTTGAGAATTTTAAGAATACATGCAATCACTGTTAGTCTAAACCTTACAGATTTTTCACATGTACTAAGGAGAATGAAGAACCTCTAAGAATATGGTGTGTTACACATAATAAAATTGAGAATGGAAATGGGGAATGTGCCAAAGAGACAACAACCCGACCATAGAAAAAACAACAACAACAGAAGGTCACAAACAGGTCTTCAATGTAGCGAGAAATTCCCGCACCCGGAGGCGTCCTTCAGCTGGCCCCTAAACAAATATATACTAGTTCAGTGATAATGAACGCCATACTACTTTCCAAATTGTACACAAGAAACTAAAATTAAAATAATACAAGACTAACAAAGGCCAGAGGCTCCTGACTTGGGACAGGCGCAAAAATGCGGCGGGGTTAAACATGTTTGTGAGATCTCAACCCTCCCCCTATACCTCTAGCAAATGTAGAAAAGTAAACGCATAACAATACGCACATTAAAATTCAGTTCAAGAGAAGTCCGAGTCTGATGTCAGAAGATGTAACCAAAGAAAATAAACAAAATGACAATAATACATAAATAATAAGTTCGAACGCTTTGGCCATACGCCAAACGTGTGTTGCAAATGTGGTCTTGTACGGGGCGCCGAATGGGACTCTTGTGGTTTTGTACTCAAAATTCATTTTTGTACGGACAAAAGTGACTTTTGTTCAACAAAAATAAGTTCAGTTTAACAAAATTTGTATCATACTACAAATTTAAAATTTTGTCATACAAAATTATCTATCAGCGGACAAAAGTCACTTTTGTCATGACAAAATTCATTTTTGTTACACAGACTTGAATTTTGTTACCTAATTTGAAAATTGGGCGACAATAGTCAATTTTGTATTCAAATTAGTTTAGTTTGGTTTCTGTGAACTAATTTGCATACAAAATCGACTTTTGTTACACAAAATTGACAAAAATGAATTTTGTCTCAACAAAATTGACAAAATTGACTTTTGTCTCAACAAAATTGACAAAATTGACTTTTGTCTCAACAAAATTGACAAAATTGACTTTTGTCTCAACAAAATTGACAAAATTGAATTTTGTCTCAACAAAATTGATTTTTGTCTCACGAAAGTCAATTTTGTCTCACGAAAGTCAATTTTGTCTCATAAAAGTTAATTTTGTCTCACAAAAGTCAATTTTGTCTCACAAAATTGAATCTTACCTCACACAATTGACTTTTGTGATTTAATTTCCATATCAGGTAACAAAAGTCAATTTTGTATGCAAATATGTTTATATTTGCATACCTTTTAGACAAAATTGACTTTTGTCATGACAAATATGAATTTTGTCTACAAAAATGAATTTTGTCTACAAAAATGAATTTTGTCATGACAAAAATGAATTTTGTCTACACAAATGAATTTTGTCATCACAAAATTGAAGTTCTCACAAAACAAGTCTGTAGCACATAGTTTTGTAAGACAAAAATGATTTTGTTATGACAGAATTGAATTTTTTACAAAACCACAAGAGTCCCATTCGGCGCCCCGTAGTCTTGTACGAATCTACAATGTATTTGACGATAATGATAAAAAATCAAATCAAATCAAATCAAACTTTTTATTGCCATATGAACCAACTTACACGATTTGTGACAAAAACAACATTAACATAATGACAAGAAAAAAGCATGTGTAATCTTATTAAACAAACTAATGAAAATAGTTCAAAATTCAATAACGATACATGGAACGCCTGCGGGAATCGGGTGGGGTGTAAACAACTCTAATGTACACTAACCAACAGATGACTTGAATGCACTCATTGTTGTCAACCGAAGAAAGACCTTTTTCTCAGACACTTGAATGTATAAAATAGAGTAGTCTATGCATCACCTCTTCAAAGACTATTAAAACGCGAATCAAACAATATTAAACGACTAAGTGGTGTTTTCAAAAACGCTATCAAACGTTTTAGCTCTGATGGTGTTTTCACAAACTGTATAAAACGTTGTGGATGTTTTTCACAATTGCTATTAAACGCTAAGGGGTGTTTCGTTAACCGTTAGGATGTGTTTTCTTTTCAAAATTGTAAAATTACGTTTGTAAAAATTACCTGTCCTAAGCAGTGTGAAGCTCTTGCTATGAAGTTTGATGATGTACAACTTAATACTTTTTTTTATAATAGTCGTACAAGCAACAGAGAATACGGTTTCTCGGATCATTAAGACAATTGACGACCTTCCAGCGACCCTACCGCTACCCGCATTGCCTCCTTCAACTCCTGAGCTATTCGATAGCAGCTCCAGTTATATAACTGTTGGATCTAGAGCAGCAATCTAATTAAAAACCGATCTCTCATCGCTCCTGTTTCTGATATGTCGCGTGGGAGATCTAACGAAACCGGCTTTGAGGTCACATGTGAGTGAACTAAAAGTTATGAATTTATAAAGATATGCAAATGAGTTGACGACCTATTAATAAGCCAATCAAAAAAGTTTATGAATTATTTTGACTGACGATTTCGTCGTAAATAAAATGAGTTACATCCCTTTGCCTTACGTTAAACTTCCAAGATCGTGGAAGACTCAATTTCATTGGTCGAAAAAGACACACCTACGAGGTCACTCACATGTGACCTCAAAGCGGGTTTCGTTAGATCTCCCACGCGACATATCAGAAACAGGAGCGATGAGAGATCGGTTTTTAATTAGATTGCTAGAGCAGGTGAGTATTTATATCTCAGTATTAAAAGGATTCTGACTACACCTTCTGACTAAAATCTGAAAAATGCGGTATTTACATTGAAGATTCTACAGTAACCTTTACAGGAGATAAAAGATACAAGGGAACACTAGGATTGTGGAAACTCAAGGTCAAGCAACTGCCTAAAACTTTCGAACGAGAAGACTTACATGCCTAAGATTAGTTTGAAAGGTACAAATGCAATGTATAAACTTCATGATCAAGCAACTGGTCGTAAATCAAACAGAGGTCTCAAATGGAAAAAAATATCCTGTCGGACTTGTTTAAAAAAAAAAGATAAATTTGGTATTGCACTGCAAACCGTATCTCGATCTAGCTATCATCAGACTTTAATCACTGCTTATATCAGTTTAAACTGTGCGCCGCCTCTCATCGAGCTGGAAACAATGGTGCACGAATAAAATCGAACCCATTTTCGGCGCCATGAAAAAGAGCGGCTTCATCACGTTGAGGAATACAAACAGATTCATCTTCGACTACCTTTATTTCGCAAAGACTCTAAGAAGTGAAGCCATGACCACTGCAACTAATGCAGCTTTGTAAATATTTTGAAAAAGGAGCAACCAAATATGTGGATCATGTGGTTTGTAAAGTAAGCTTTAAACAAAAACAAAAACGACTTATCAGCAACCAGTTCGGTTGGACAACATCATCTCACTCAAAAGCAAAAAGACTCCTTTCCAACAATCCCGTATGAACAACATCATAGGCAGTTGTATTGAAGCCTTTCAAAAGTTCGTCAATCGCTGTGAATAAATACCAAATCCATAAATACTACATGCGAACCTCACACTGGAGCATCCTTGAATAGTACCAGCACTAACATACGAATCAACATCGAAACCAAGGATGATCTGTTTGTCCGTCCGGCTGAGATTAATCTTTTGGTTGGACGAATTATGAAAAAACGACAACACAGCTTATGCAAATGCAGATGATGTATCATTGGTATCACGAATCCCTTCAAAAACATCGGTTATAAACTGTTCGGTAAACAGATTGAATACCTAAATGGTCCAGGTATAGATACTACTACCTTCAGGTTGTTGACTTAGCATACCTCAAGGTCTTAGTCAATGGGGTTCAATGATTCAATGGTCGAGGCTCATACAGACAACACTGGCTTTGCGACTCTTCATGGTCACACCATTGCAAGGCCTGTAAACCAAAGGAACGTTCTCATTCACCATATCTTCGGTTTCGCGGAGGATTAGTGCAAGATTGTATATGGATTTAAACACGAACTCACAATCTGAGGATCAAGCAAAAATTGTATTAAGTCAACTATCCTAGTTCGTTCCTTCTGTTATTCCCTCCGATGAAAACAATATGTCTCTGAACAACAAAATATAGAGCAAAATTAATTGTGGTTTCCTCATAAAGCAAGTTCGATTCCATGTCTGTTTTTGAAATATTAAGGCTTTTCTACATCAGGAATAGATTACCTTAGCTGTATTTGGCAAAACATTTCGGAATTTTTGGATCTCAGTGGTCTTCAACCTCAAAATTAATTTGGTCTTTTTAACTTTTCTCTATTTGAGCACTCACTGGTGAGTCTTTTGTAGACGAAACGCGCGTCTGGCGCAAATTTCAGTCTTGGTATCTATGATATGAGTGTATTTCCCTAAAGTAGAGAATTCACTAGGCGATTATCTACCAAGAGTGCAGACAGGAGAAGCCTAGATACATCAGCTTTGCCTTCCAAACCAACACAAGTAACGATCAAATGCATTTCTAGTATTATTCGATCACTGTCAATTGCAAAATATTCACGTCACCCAAAATGCACAACGTTAAGCAGCCATAGAGTTCAACACCACTATCACCCAGCTCAATGGTTCACCTCGAATAAAAATTATTCAACCCTTCAAAAAAAAAATTAATCTATTGAATGTAGGACAAAAAGTCACAGACAAATATTCACGGACAAAAAGTCACAGGACAAGAAGTCACAATTCAGCTTTGGGATTGTTTTTCTTCGATCAAGAAAAAACTAACTTTAAAAAAAAATTGAATTTTTATATTTGAAGCAACTTTGTAATTATTTATCAATAATGATCAAATAATTGTTATGGAAACAAAATGTCAAAGTGGCTTAGTATTTATATCGCTTCATTGTACCAACAAATATATCCTATGCATGATTAAAATTTAATAAATTTTGAATTATCAAGGCTTATTAACAATTTCTTAAACTTAAAATAGGATATATGCAATAAAAAGAAAATATTTTCAAGATCTTTCTCTTATATATTCAACCAATTATCAATAAAATTATTTGTGCCTTTTTGTCCTGTGACTTTCCGTGTCCGTTCACCAATCTATTCACCTCAAACACTAAGAACCATGCACCAATCGCACGAGTACTACTCTGACGGATCAAGACGGAACACCAGTCGAACTCAGAAGTGACACAAGGTCAAGTTTAAAAATTACAGACGGCAGCAAAGAATGGTAGTAACAAATCTCTGCTCGAATTTAATCTGAGTATATATACTAACAAACCTGTGCATGTAGGATACTTTTAAAGGGATAGCATGCCCTACATAAATAAATTTCAAATGCATTTTAAACTTTTTATGTTGTTGAAAAATTAAACCTGAAATTGATTTTATAAGATAAGATACAAAACCTGGGAACAGTTTGTTTTACACCCTATATATGGTCTTGACAAAACTGAATTTGCTATCCGACTGCAAATTGCTTCTTTTCGATGAAAAGTTAACTTAACATCTTTGAGGGCCTAAACAACAATGACACAAAGCGTTTTGGAAGTACATTAAATCCAAAAGCCAGGACTCAGGAGGAATAGCACCATTAAAAAAGGGAACTAGTCTTGTCAGTGAGAGTAAGGAAAAAGCTGAACTCCTACTAGAACAATTCAAGTCCGTATTCACAATAACAGACACAAGCCTACCAACAACAAGAATACGAGCTAAAATCACCATTAACGATCGACTGGGAAAACTATTGAAAAACACCAACCCAAACAAAGCCTCTGGACCAGACAACATCCCAAACCGCATACTCAAGGAATGTGCTGAACAACTAGCACCCATCCTGCAAATAATAATGCAATGCTCGCTAGACACAGGTGAACTACCAAAAGACTGGAGAGACGCGAACATATCCATTATCGTCAAAAAAGGAGACAAACATATAGCAGAAAACTACAGACCTGTATCATTAACATCTGTCATCAGCAAATTTTTAGAACATATCGTATGCAGGCACATCCTAAAACATCTGGAAAAAACAAAATCCTAACCAATTTAAACCACGGCTTCAGGTCAGGATACTCATGTGAAACCTAGAGGAATATCCTTATGATTGTTATTAATTCATTGATTCATTGTTTCAGATCTCCATCATTTCTGGTGTCAATTAAAGATATGTAACGTGTAACCGGGTGATCAATGGATCCGTATCTGAATAAATCAGGATTTCAAGTGTTCAACTCAATTTTCTCACCACAACAAGTTGTCCTATCTAAAACAATTAACACACCCTTAAATGAATTCACAAGGTCAAATATATACGCCACACAATGCACAATTTAATCAAAATGACGGGTGAAGTTCCTCATTCATAATATATAAACACACTAAATCATAACAAAACATATATACACAATGTCACTATGTAATCACTATGCAACACGTATCAGACCGATTTATTCACCATGTCACCAACAGATTACTTTGCAACATGCATCAAGAAAGTATCACACAAAACGTATGAACACAAAATCACATATATACAACTTTACAACGTCCACCAATATATAGTATCACCTTGTTAGTCTGCAACTAACCACAATAACACAATGACACAATGACACTTGCACAGATCCTTCAATGCACAATGAATATATATGTAAACACAGCTGAACTCACGCACTAACTATCCCTTTGAGTTCCCACACAATGAATATTATCCAAACTGGTAAGGTTTAACACAGTGCAC
This sequence comes from Mytilus edulis, assembly GCF_963676685.1. Taxonomy (NCBI): domain Eukaryota; kingdom Metazoa; phylum Mollusca; class Bivalvia; order Mytilida; family Mytilidae; genus Mytilus; species Mytilus edulis. The sequence continues at coordinate 21,367,632 of NC_092352.1, read as the reverse complement.
TTTCACTAATACACTTCCACAATATTACAACTTGCAACACCAGCAAGTATGCACCTTGTATTCTCACTAATACAAATCTATGAAGTATTCACACTTCCACATAGTACAACTTGCAACACCAGCAATTATACACCTTGTATTCTCACTAATACAATAACTTATCATATATTTAAGTTTCACTTTATACATTGTATCACAATCACTATTGCAATATCCACGTAAAAATCCGAACACTATTTATATAGATATCCTTTTGAATCACCGAATTCACTCTACTTACCAGTTAGAAAATAATCCCTGAAGTTTACCCTTCAATGGTCCACATAAAACTGACAAAGTTTCTCTGTCTTGAGCTGGTTTATATACTACCATATGGAACGGTCCATTATACTTGAAGGGGTGAAAAATAAGATTATATCAACTTAAGGGGTTTTTTAACAAATAGACGGTGCTCCAACTATGGAGAAACTTATAAACATATAGAAACACAATTAATAGGGAAAGACAACTGGTATTTCACATAAAAAAATGAACTATGACCGATTTTCGTTACAAATATAAGAAAATAGTGTTATACTCATTTAAAGATGACTCAACACTTTTGAGAACTATTGACGTAACATTACAACATGCCTGCAGTGAAGTGCCCAGTACCGGATTGCCAATATGAGACAGATGATCTCGACGCTGTTGTGGTTGCAGCATTGCTAACAACTCATGCAACAGTTCACTCCGCAGCCGCTGGTGCCATTGTCTCAGCAAAAGTAGAAAAAGTAAAACGTCCAACTGTTTCATCAGCTGGTTCCAGTGAAGATTAGACATACTTTGTCTCTCGATGGAAAGACTACATACAAGCAACTAAGGTGAGTGGCAAAGACCTTATTATAATGTTGTGATGAAACTTTGTGACGAGACATAACAAGATCTGCTGGTGGATCACTAGTTGACAAATCTGAACAAGAAGTACTTGCAGCCATGCGAACTCTGGCAGTGAGAGAAGAAAACACTATGGTAGCACGTGTTTCTCTCCATGGCATAACACAGGATCGCGATGAGACAATTCGTTCATTTGGAGCCAGACTTCGAGGCCAAGCCAGTGTTTGTAAATTCACATTACAATGTACAGGATGTGAACAAAATGTCGACTACACAGAAGCTATTTTACGTGATGTACTTACCCGTGGACTAAGTGACCCTGATATTCAGTTAGATCTCTTAGGAGACAAAAATCAGGTGTAGATAAAGATGAAAGACATACCTTTTTTCACCATGCTTGGTCATCTTCATCACAGATTGATTATATATTGGTAAATGACAAAAAACTTATCTCAAAATATAATATAGATGAAAAATCAAGTATCAATCTTTCAGCACATACTTCAGTGACAGTGAAAACTACAATTGAGATACCAGCAAATACAAAACCTGCAATTAAGAACAAAAAAGCAAAGTTCAAACTCCAATGGGATAAAATAGATAAGAGACAATACAATAACCTCATTCAGCAGGATTCTACATCAATTATTGAAGAAAACAATGTCAACACTCAGATGGATATGGTCACAAACAGCCTTATAAGAGCAGGGAACATTACAATCCCAAAAAAACTACTACAGCTGAAGGGACCAAAATGGAAAGCATCTCCAGAGGTACAAATACTGCTAAGATCATGCAGAGATTTATATAAGCAATGGCAAGAAGTTGGTAAACAGAAAGATCATCCTATGGCTACAATGTTAAGAAATGAGAAAAGAAAATTGCGTAGTAAAGTAAGAATGGAACAAGCACTTAGTCGGCAAAATCTCTACCAGCAGATAATGGACAACCCAAATTCTCAACTTTTCTACAGACTCATAAATAGGAATCGCAGCAATCAACAAACCTCAACAAATTGCTTGAAAATTGATGAAAATTATAATTATGTTCCTGAAGAACAAAGGAAAAGTTTTGCCAAATACTATGAAGATCTTAGTGTACCAAAAGAGAATATATATGAAAATGGCTATCTTAATCTCTGCAAAATTAGGCAGCAACTGTACGAACAAGCAATAGACAAAGCTGAAGACCCAGAACAGTTTACAGAGTCTGAAGTCATGAAGGCAATTGGCAAGCTCAATACTAAAAAAAGTGCAGATGAATCTGGAATAACAGCTGAGCATCTACAAAATTCAAAATCAAGCGTCTCTCCTGTGCTAACCTCAATATTTAACAACATAATATTGAAAAGAACAGTACCAGTATCATTTAAATTTGGCATACTTACACCAGTACTGAAAAAACAAAAAGATCCAACTGTTATGGGCAATTACCGGGGAATAACAATAACACCTACTATTGGAAAAACTTTTGAATATGCCTTTCTGGAAAAGCTTAATCTAAAATCAGAAACACTCCTACAGTTTGGATTTACAGAAGGACTGTCACCAATCATGTCAAGCCTGCTCATATCAGAATCTCGATATGAAATAAAAAAACCAACTGAAAACTTCTTTATATCTGTTCTTGACGTACAATCAGCATTTGATGTCGTACAGCATATCATCTTAATGGATAAGGCTATTGACCAAAATATGCATCCAACTTATTGGAAAATACTAACAGAACTATATGAAGGGCTTACTTCCAAAGTAAAATGGATGGATGGACTTAGTGAACCATTTAAAATCAAGCAAGGTGTAAGGCAAGGCGGTATACTTTCAACACACTTATACAAAATATTTGTACAAGACCTATTAGTAGAGCTAGAACAGAACTCTTTGGGTTATCATTTGGGAGACATATATGTAGGGGCACCAACTTGTGCAGATGATATAGCCTTTATCTCAAACAACGAGTATGAGCTACAAGTAATGCTGAATGTAATAGACAGATATGCTAAAGAGCATCATTACAAAATACATCCTACCAAAACAGAAATAATCGACTGTTCAAAGCGTAAATCTAGCTACAGCTGGACAATGGGAGGCAAAGTTGTAAAAACATCTGATTGTAGTGAGCATCTAGGAATAAAGAGAACAGATGGAAAAGAACATAACTTCAACATCAAAGAAAGAATACAAACAGCTAGAAGAACAAAGTATGCACTTATGGGTTCTGGTGTGCACGGTACAAATGGACTTAACCCTGCAATCTCATACCAAATATATAAAACCTATGTAATACCAAGATTAACATATGGTTTAGAAGTACTACCTTTAACAAAATCAAATATAGAGGAACTAGAGATATTCCATAGGAAAAACTTGAGGCACCTACAGTCACTACCAGAAAGAACATCAAATGCTGTGGTACTACTACTACTTGGAGCATTGCCTATAGAAGCTGAAATACATAAAAGACATTTATCACTTTTATACTCTATATTATCATGTGACAACAGCAAAATTAAAGATGTTATGATTAGACAAATTGCCACTAACTATGACAACAAGAAAAGTTTTTTCAGCAGGATACTGAATATACTTGAGATGTATGATCTTCCTTCCATCAACTATTTGCAGAAAAATCTTCCAAAAAGAGATATATGGAAAGAAGAAATAAAGAAAAAAGTAAACCAATATTGGAATGCTCAATTAAAATCTGAAGCTCGTAATAAAACCAGTCTAAAAAATATGAACATAGAAAATTTAGAAATTGGAAAAACAGCTCAAGTATGGAATCTACAAAATCAACCACGACTTGAATTAAGAAAAGCAATTATAAAAGCCAGAATGATGACGGGAGCATATATCTTACAGTCGGACAAACACAAGTTCACACACTTTGTAGCAGAACCGTTATGTCAGCTGTGCAATACAGAAAATGAAGACATTATTCATATGGTTACCTCTTGTCCAGTGTTAAGTACTATAAGAGAGAAATACTATGTAGAGATGAAAATGGAAATATTGGATAATATTGATCCAATTAAATGGAATACTTTCTGCTGCAATAAGATGGAAATAACACAATTGATACTGGATTGTAATAATTTCAAAGAAACACTGAACATAAGTAGTGAACTCATGACCAAGATAGAAGAAAAATGTAGAAATCTATTATTCCAACTTCACGCAAAGAGAATAGAAGTACTGGATGCATTAAACAACAAATAATATGTGCCAATGAATATATACATGTAGTGACAGTTATACGTGTGTAGAGGTTTGAAACAAAAGCCTATATTCAAAGTGAAAAAGGACATTGAAGGATATATTCTGATAATAATATCAACATGAAGGTGAAAATCACCCGTTTGCAAGCACAACAACCATATATAATGATTATGATTTTGTGAAAGTAATTTTAAAAACTACAAGTGAAGCAGATAAAGTCTTTACTTTTAACATCACCATCATGGCTTTTAATCTTTTTTGTAATAATTTTAATTTGTTTTTTTGTTGTTTTTTTTTTTTTTTTTTATTTCCTCTAGTCAATATTACGTTGTTAATACTTTTATCCATTTTAATTTCCTATTTTTTTTAAGGTAAACTGAATAGGATTTTGTTTTTACAGAATAAACCATTGAAATTTTAAATGGTACAAACATCTTAAAATAAAGCACAAAATAATTATATTAAAATCATAATGTATTTTTAATATGAATTTTGTTTTATCATACTGAGCAAAGTTGGATATCATATCTAGATGAAATGAAAGATATGTTTTAGATTTTAAGCATTGGCTACTATGTTGATATTTTAACAAGTTTTCTTTTTTTCTTTTAACATCATAAACTCCCTATGTAAATTACACCCATGTAAGCATCTATTATATAGGTAATTTTATTGTCACTTGCATGAATAGGAAAAACACATCATTGACACATGTAAATAAGATAAGCATATGATAATAAACCAGTTAAAAAGCAATATCTGTATATATAACTTTAAAAGACACAACAAAACCAAAAAGTACGTATAATAACAAACATACACATAATGTGCTGTACATAGTTGTAAAGAAACAAAAACAAAAAATTATCCACAAAATTACCCTCATATATACTCTAATATCATTAGAGGTGTTCCTGTCTATAGGAAGCTTATACAAAGAAGAAGAAGACAAAAATCAGGATGTGACACTGGAACAAGTCTTCAAATTCGTTGATGCCAAGCAAGCCGGTAAGCGTTCTGCATCACGCTTTCTTGATTCACATGGCGCTGAAGCCGCCTCTAGTTCATATCGTCGAAAAAGAAATGCCAATGTAGCCAAAGACACAAAAAAATATGATAACAACAAGGTTTATTTATGTGGTTACTGTGGAAAAAAGGGACACGGAAAAAGTGTTCCACCTAAAATTAGGCAGAAAGAATGTCCTTCATACGGACACACTTGCAAAAACTGTGAACGTGACAACCATTATGAATCCGTATGTCGAAGCAATACTAGTAAGCCAAAAGTGAAACAAAGTGAAGAATCTGAGAGTGCTGTATTTGATTCTCTTTGTGCGGCAACTGTGTCCCCTTTAGGGAAACGAACCATCCAACTTGATCATCATCTTTACTCGCAGATGTATAACACATGGATTAAACGACCATCACAACCCCATCCGTTCATCAACATAGTTGTTAAAGTAGTGGAAGATGATTACAAGCAGCTTGGTTTTCAAACCTCTTTAGAGTCTCAACAGAGAAGTACAGTCATACCTGCAATGGCTGACACTGGTTGTCAAAGTTGTCTTGCTGGAATCAAAGTGCTTTACAAAATTGGACTAACAAAACGTGACCTAATACCGTAAATATGCAGATGCATGCTACTAACAATAAAGGCATTGTTATTCTTGGGGCCGTCATTCTCAGACTATCAGAAAGGACCAAGATAAGAACGAACTAGAAACTAGACAAATTGTGTACATCACAGACAGCTCAGACAAATTCTTTCTCAGCAAAGAAGCTTGCATTACACTTGGAATAATATCAGAGAACTTTCCTACTATTGGTGAAATTACCGGAAGTGTCACTGATACCTCCCCACTGACAAACGATGAGAACAGGTTCACAACACAAATTGACTGCAACTGTCCAAAGAGGCAATTACCTCCTCCGACACCAGTGAAACTTCCGTTCCCACCCACAGAGGAGAACGTTCCTAAACTCCAAAACTTTCTACTTGAACACTACAAGTCAAGCACTTTTAACACTTGTGAACACCAACCACTACCACTTATGGAAGGTCCACCTTTGAAACTTATGATTGACCCTAAAGCAACGCCAGTGGCATGTCATACTCCTGTTCCAGTTCCCTTGCACTGGCAGGATGACGTGAAAGCTTCATTGGATCAGGACGTCAGGCTTGGTGTTATAGAGCCCGTTCCAGTGGGCGAACCTGTAACATGGTGTCATCGTATGGTTATATGTTCTAAAATGAATGGAAAATCGAGACGCACAGTAGACTTCCAGGCTCTCAACGCCCACGCAATAAGGGAAACACATCATACACAATCCCCTTTCCATCAGGCAAGATCAGTCCCTCGAGGCAAGAACAAGACTGTATTTCACGCTTGGAATGGTTACCATAGTGTACCCATCAGAGAAGAAGACCGACATCTTACCACCTTTATCACTCCATGGGGAAGATACAAGTACAAGACTGCTCCTCAAGGATACATTGCATCAGGTGATGGTTACAGAAGAAAGTTCGACGAGATCGTGGCCGATGTGCCACACAAGACTAAATGTGTCGACGATACTCTTCTGTGGTCTGATGATATTGAAGAAAGTTTCGTTCAAGCTTGTCATTGGTTGGAGCTTTGTGGAAAACATGGAATAACTTTAAACCCCGAAAATTTCCACTTCGCACAAGATACAGTTGAGTTTGCTGGATTCAAAATAACAAATGATAGTGTGCGCCCTTGCAAAAGATACCTGCAAGCAATATTGGATTTCCCTACACCAAAGAACATAACAGACGTTCGATCGTGGTTTGGCCTTGTTAATCAGGTTTCGTATGCATTTAGTATGGCCGATCGCTTAAAATCATTTCGTCAATTGATCAAACCTGGAACACCATTTCGTTGGGATATTCAACTCGAAACTCTCTTTTAAGAAACAAGGACTGTAATTGTTAGCGAAATCGAGGAAGGGGTACGCATATATTAAAAAAAACGACTTGCTTCGCAACTGACTGGTCAAAATCCGGACTTGGATTCTGGTTATTTCAAAAGCATTGCAATTGCCAAAAGTTTCTACCATTCTGTTGTAACGAGGGTTGGAAAATTACACTGGTAGGCAGTCGCTTCACTCATGGTGCTGAATCACGGTATGCTCCAGTAGAGGGTGAAGCTTTAGCTGTTGTTGACGCACTGGATAAAGCCAGGTATTTCGTTCTTGGTTGTGAAGAACTTATTATTGCCGTAGATCACAAACCACTACTCAAAATTTTTGGTGACAGATCACTTGACCAGATTTCAAACACCAGGCTACGAAACCTCAAGAAAAAACATTGCGTTACAAGTTTAAAATGATGCATGTCCAAGGAGCAAAACATCGTGCTGCCGATGCCGTTTCACGGATCCCAACAGGATATAATTCAGAGGAACTCAAGTTAATTGATGACATAGCATTGATTACAGAAGACAGCAACCAATTTGATTACTTGTCTTTTCAGACTATTCAACACAATTTTTTGTCATCAATCATGAAAGACGATTGTTGTGATGCATGTTCAGATGAAGAACTTCAACTTGCCGCAGCCTCGTTAATAAACACCTTACAATCAATCACCTGGAACATGGTACGTGTTGCTACCAACAGTGACGATGATATGGTTAAACTGGTAGAAATAATCGAGAATGGAATGCCTGAATTCCGTCATGAAATGCCAACCAAACTTCGAGAATTCTTTCAATTTCGAGAAGAACTCTACACAGTAGATGGTGTAGTCATGTATAAGGATCGCATCGTAATTCCTCCTGCACTCCGCAAAAATGTATTGACTATACTCCACTCAGCACACCAAGGTGTCACATCAATGATGTCAAGTGCAGAGTCGTCAGTCTTTTGGCCTGGAATAACCCCAGACATCACTACTTTACGCAATGAGTGTTATCAATGCAATCGAATGGCACCATCACAACCATGTGCTCCACCAACACCACCTGTGTACCCAGATTATCCTTTCCAATGTTTGTGCGCTGATTTCTTCCATTATAAAGGCGTAAATTACCTGGTAGTCGTAGACAGATATTCTAACTGGTCAATCATTGAAAGGGTCCACAATGGTGCACACGGTCTAATTGAGTGTCTACGAAGAACATTTGTTACTTACGGAATATCCGATGAGTTATCTTCAGACGGAGGACCAGAATTTACTACCTCTACAACAAGACAATTCCTTAAAGTATGGGGAGTGCATCATCGCCTTTCATCGGTTGCTTTTACGCATAGCTATTGCAGAGCTGAAGTTGGCGTAAAAACAGTCAAACGTTTAATCACTGATAACACTGGATCAAATGGTGAACTTGAAACAGATTCTTTACAATGAGCAATTCTACAATATCGCAATACACCTGATAGAGAAACAAGATTATCACCAGCTATGTGTGTGTTTGGACGTCCAATTCGTGATTTCATCCCAATTCTTCCTGGTCGGTATAAACCGCATGACACATGGCGTGACACTTTATCGAAACGCGAGGAGGCTTTGAGGCATAGACACATGAAAGTAGCCGAAAAACTTTCCGAACACACAAAACAACTACCCCCATTGACAATTGGCGACCATGTCCGAATCCAGAATCAGATTGGTGCGAATCCATTGAAATTGGACAAAACAGGACAGCTTATTGAAGTAAGACAATTTGACCAATATATAATACGGGTTGATGGATCGGGTAGAGTTACTCTTCGCAACAGAAAATTTATTCGGAAATACGAACCAGTGAACAAATACCCAGAAAGGATATCAATTGACACTGATTTGAAATTAATAGCCAAACAAATAAAGCCAGTGTTACATGAATCATCTCCTAAGGGCAAAACAAAGCTCTCTAGTGCTCCCTGTGCAGAAAAGAACGTGCTCACTGAAGACTTGTCTACTTCACAAGACGAACAGAATCTCGAGGATCGAGACTCTTGTCAAAATGAGTCACACCCTACAGATATTGCGTTGAAAAATTCACAATTACCAAATGTGCCAACAGCAACAGAGGGTATGAAAACGCCCATTTCACAAAGCACTCCGTTGGATTTGACACAAACTAATTCTTCGCCGCCTAAAGAAGCTCCAACTCCAATCAGACATTCCTCTCGTGAAAGAAAGGAACCGTTATGGCTCCAAGATTACGAACATTAGTTTGAACAATACATTTCATATAAACACTTTGTTAATACACTAGATCATAAGAGAGGTCTACTATTCATCAGTTATCGTTATATTTCAAATTGACATACCAATGACTTGTGGGGGATAGAGAAATATCTTTATGATTGTTATTAATTCATCGATTCATTGTTTTTTCAAAAGCTTTCGACACAGTACCACACAACAAATAATTACACAAGTTAGATCAATATGGAATTAAAGGAAACACACACAAATGGCTTAAGAACTTCATAACTGCAAGATCAATGCGAACCATCGTAGAAGGCGAATCATCTAGCGAAACAACAGTTGACTCTGGGGCCCCCCAGGGCACAGTCTTAGGACCAATCCTGTTCCTGTGCCACATCAATGACCTACCAGACAGTGTAACATCATCAGTAAGACTATTTGTCGACGATTGCCTACTATACAGAACAATTAAAAATAGCCAAGACCAACAAAAACTACAAACAGATTTGGAACAACTAGAAATCTGGGCCGACAAAATGGGAATGCGTTTCAATGCCAAAAAGTGCTATGTTCTATCCACAAACAAAAAAGCCGACCTGAAATGGAGTTTCCACATAAATAACATCAGCAAGAAAGCCAATGCCACCCTGGGCTTTCTTATGAGGAACTTGAGGAACGTATACAAGAGGCATGTAGGAAAGTTGCATACATATCCATACGGTAAGATCGACAATGGAATATGGCGCAACAATCTGGAATCCATATATGAAAGGGGATATTGACAAATTAGAACGTTTCCAAAACAGAGGCATACGATTCATCAAGAAAAATTACAGAAGTCTAGAAACAGGATCCATAACAAACATGAGACGACAACTTGAAATAGAGACAGAAGACACAGCCTCCGTCTTATTCTGATTTACAAGGTGGTTGAGGGACTGGTGCCGGCTCTGCCAGCCGACAATGTTGTCATACCAGCACAACCTAAACGAACGATAAAAGCCAAAACGTATTCAAATTGTGAAACTGACAATATCATCGAACGACAAGTCATCAATAACACCAAAGGACTAAAAGTACCAAACAGCAACAAACCACAGTATAAACATTCATTCTTTGTGGAAACAACTATTTACTGGAACCAACTACCAGATAAAGGTGTGCATGCAGGTTCTGTAGAGGCATTTAAGACCGCTCTACAAGAACACCGCTCATAACAACGGCGCTCTTCTCCACCGTGTATAAAAGCCTGCCTAAACAGGATTCCACACGTACCACTACAGATACAGAACAAACAAAATACCAAGAAATTGACATTAAGTATAATTCTATGACACAGGCATATTAAGGTAGATAGGGTGAAATCAGATACAGATGGGCGGATCCAGCTATTTTTAAAAGGCAGTGGCTATTTGACCGGCACCGGCAAAATAGCAAATTTGCTATTTGACCGGCACCGGCAAAATAGCAAATTTGCTATTTAGCCGGCTCTGATTAAATTCTATTTCACTGGAATTAAAATTTAAGAATAATAATTAAATATCAAATTTTATTTTAAAAACTTTTGTTACTGTTGCTCATATAAACACTTAAACTTCTTATCTTAAAAAAAAATAAGAAACTATGTTGCGTATACACATACAAAAAATTGACAAAAATGAAGAAAGAATAGAATAGAAGTAATAAGATATATTAAAAAGTGAAATACAAATATAATAGTCACTTTGTAGCTATACTACATTCCAGAACTAGTATACTCTTTTTATGTACGGAACCAGCATTGTGATTGTGTTGCCGATGCAATTACAGAATGGTCTTTCAGTACCATGAGAAGACTTGAGAAATACAATTATAATCAAGCAATTATCTGGCTAGTCTTTTGAACATAAACCGTGAAAAAAAAATCATCTGACACATTTTATTTCAGTATAAGGAAGAAAAGAAAATGGTCCTTGATTTTATAATTATATTTGAGAATTAAAAGTTGAAAAAAGACTAAAACATAGAGAAATTATTTTTTTCCTCAAATTTATTTATCAAATATTTAGTTTCAAAAGTGGATTTTTAACTGCTGAAAATATGATTATTGTGAGGTCATGTTAAGTCCCAGGAAATTGCGAGAATGCAGGATTTTCCCCTATTAACACCATAGCGGCCCCAAGACCCCTCGCCATATGACTTACCCCCGGCTTTGAGTACACATCATTTTGGCCACATGATGTAGATTCAAAGGAAGCCAGTGTAATGTGTAGTTCCTGTTTGGAGTGGCAAAAATTTTCTTGAGCTAGACTAAAAAACTTCCAAAGGCAAAGAATTGGTTTTATAACAATTGCCAATATTAATTCATGTGTCCAATTAAAATTCATAGCAAACAAGTTAACTATTAATATTGTCTGTCATGTCTGTTTTATGATGTAGTTTTGCATAACAATAGTGTTATCACTGGCAGGATATTTAAACCATAGATTTTACACAGATTTAAAAAATCAACTTTTTTATAAATATTTTAGAAAAAAATATTTTTAATAATGTATTTACAATTGTGTTTTCATGCTTTAAATTAATATTATAAAGTTATAAATTATTTGTTTAAGAACATCTTCAATATTTTATTTTTGATTGTACTGTATTTTTAATGCTTGATATTGTGATAAAATTATTTTAAATTATTATAAATCTTTTTTTTTTCTACTAATCACATCAATGAACAGTATTATTCAGTGCCGGTTAAATAGCCACTGCCTTTTTAAAAAGGGGTTCCCAACCCATAGGCAAGGATAGAGCCTGGGGTTCTAACCCCAGGAATCCTCTCCCTGGATCCGCAACTGGATACAAGTGCCTCGGTGATCCTCAGTGTGCTCTGTGATACGAATTCATGATTAAACCAATGATTTTAATATTATACAAATTATACAGATCCTTGATAAAACCAGAGACATATAATACAAGTCTTCATAGTGAGTATATGCATAGATGGGGTCCGGTAGGAGGGGTCATAATCCCGCAATCCCGGGCTTAAAAACACGAATTCCCGAGGTCCCGAAATTAGAAAAAAGAATTCCCGGATCCGCAAAGGGTCAATCGCGAAATCCCGAGCTTAAAAACACCCGATCCCGGAGTCCCGATATAAAGGTCCTATCCCCCCTGATAGATCATGGAATATGGGTATTTATAAGACAAGATATAAAGATAAGATAAGATAAGATGAATTTTATTTTTCAAATTAGGTTTTACAAAAAATATGATTTAAAAGATGCATTCTCATATTCAACAAAGCAGGCAGACACATTTGTGAAAAATTTACTTATGAAAATATGTTGATTGATAATGTTAATAATTATAAATATCTTGGTTTGCACTTTAGTGCATCAGGGTCATTTGCATATGCTCAAATGAACTGTATAAAAAGTCCTTATAATAAAGGCTTAACAGAACCTTTGTTTTGGTGTGATTTACACTTAACAAGGACCTAAAAAATATGAGAATGCATCTTTTAAATTATTTTTTTTGTAAAACCTAATTTGAAAAATAAAATTTAGCTTATTTTAATTTTAGCAAATTAGGTTTTACAAAAAATATTTTGTGTAGTACAGTATAAAATCGGGGTCAGACCTATAATCCGATAGTCTGACAGTCCTTTAATCCGACAGCCCGATAGGCCGACAGTCCTATAATCTGACAGCCCAATAGTCCGACGCACGGTCACTTGTCTCTGAAAAGTATGCCTATATAGACATGGAACGTTTGTAAATTGGTATATTTTTTCACACAGAAAATTAATCTGTCAGTATGACGTCTTGTACAGGACCACAATAATCCCATACGAATCGGAAATGAACGGAATAGAATGTTTTGGTCGAGTCGCTGGGTGTATGCTGAACAACTAGGTGGAAAATATATTAAACATATATACAGATCTTCTGTAAAACCAAAATAATTCTTTTGCAAAAGTACCCATTGATAATCTGGATTTGTATTATTTAAGATTTTAAGATATGGTTTTAATTTGTCTTTAATCAAAACTGCTAAGCCTCCAAAATATCTATTATTATGCTTAGATTGTTTTCTGCGAAATTGAATGATAGTGAAAAGATCCCATTCTGTTCATGTGTTTGTTGAGACCTGTATGTGTTTTTGCTAAAAAGACCATGTCATATTTTTCAATATTTTGTATGAAATGAGGATCATGTGTTTTACCATTATATTTTGAAATTAAGCCCCCGACATTCCAGAAACACATTTTAATGGAGGATTTGTTTGAAAATTTTGACATTATACTTTAACAGTAATTTTAATAAAATAAAAAATTTGTTGAAAGAAATATATGACTAAAAAAATCAAAATAATCTATAAACTAACAAAGACCTCTTTCTTGGAGCTTGCTTATAATCAGAGACATATTATACATTGTATTATATGTCTCTGTTATAATTAACAAAAATATAGCTTTTAAGGTAATTTGTTAATAAGTACGGGGCGCCGAATGGGACTCTTGTGGTTTTGTACAAAATTCAATTCTGTCATAACAAAATCATTTTTGTCTTACAAAACTATGTGCTACAGACTTGTTTTGTGAGAACTTCAATTTTGTGATGACAAAATTCATTTGTGTAGACAAAATTCATTTTTGTCATGACAAAATTCATTTTTGTAGACAAAATTCATATTTGTCATGACAAATGTCAATTTTGTCTAAAAGGTATGCAAATATAAACATATTTGCATACAAAATTGACTTTTGTTACCTGATATGGAAATTAAATCACAAAAGTCAATTGTGTGAGGTAAGATTCAATTTTGTGAGACAAAATTGACTTTTGTGAGACAAAATTAACTTTTGTGAGACAAAATTGACTTTTGTGAGACAAAATTCAATTTTGTGAGACAAAATTCAATTTTGTCAATTTTGTTGAGACAAAAGTCAATTTTGTTAATTTTGTTGAGACAAAAGTCAATTCTGTCAATTTTGTTGAGACAAAAATCAATTTTGTTGAGACAAAAGTCAATTTTGTTAATTTTGTTGAGACAAATGTCAATTTTGTTAATTTTGTTGAGACAAAAGTCAATTTTGTTAATTTTGTTGAGACAAAAGTCAATTTTGTCAATTTTGTTGAGACAAAAGTCAATTTTGTGACGACAAAATTCATTTTTGTGACGACAAAATTCATTTTTGTGACGACAAAATTCAATTTTGTAACAACAAAATTGACTTTTATGTGACAAAATTGACTTTCGTGAGACAAAAATCAATTTTGTTGAGACAAAATTCAATTATTTCAATTTTGTTGAGACAAAAGTCAATTTTGTCAATTTTGTTGAGACAAAAGTCAATTTTGTCAATTTTGTTGAGACAAAAGTCAATTTTGTCAATTTTGTTGAGACAAAAGTCAATTTTGTTGAGACAAAAGTCAATTTTGTTGAGACAAAAGTCAATTTTGTCAATTTTGTTGAGACAAAAGTCAATTTTGTTGAGACAAAAGTCAATTTTGTCAATTTTGTTGAGACAAAAGTCAATTTTGTCAATTTTGTTGAGACAAAATTCATTTATGTCAATTTTGTGTAACAAAAGTCGATTTTGTATGCAAATTAGTTCACAGAAACCAAACTAAACTAATTTGAATACAAAATTGACTTTTGTCGCCCAATTTTCAAATTAGGTAACAAAATTCAAGTCTGTGTAACAAAAATGAATTTTGTCATGACAAAAGTGACTTTTGTCCGCTGATACATGATAGATAATTTTGTATGACAAAATTTTAAATTTGTAGTATGATACAAATTTTGTTAAACTGAACTTATTTTTGTTGAACAAAAGTCACTTTTGTCCGTACAAAATTGAATTTTGAGTACAAAACCACAAGAGTCCCATTCGGCGCCCAGTAATATGATCTTAGATATAATGTATACTATATTAGTATCTCTGATATTAGTGATAAAGCAATAAAATACAATTTCAATGAAAAATAGCTATATATAGTATAATATCAGATCAACTTCTTGTTGAGAGTTCTGATGATGACCAAATAGCTACTGGGAGTTACATTCTGCAAACAGTTAGAGCCAAATTTATAAGTAATACAGAACTGTCTATATGCAAACTGTGTAATGAAACAGAAGAAACTTTAGGGGCCTACCACATTTTTTATTAACCTGTAAAAGTTTAGAAGATATCAGAAAACCAATTTTGGAAGATTTAATTAATTCCTGTAGTGAAGAGTTAGCTGTCTTTAATATGAAAGATGAACATTTTGACATTTTACAACTGATCATAGATCCCTTTACTTACATGACAATGTTAAGTTTTCCTCAGTTAAGAAATGAAAAAGTTTTTAAAGTGATACAGAACATTATAGATCCAAAATGTAGACGATTATGTTACAATCTCCATTGTGAAAGGTATAGACTGTTGCAATTAGATGATATAAAGGAAAAGAAAAGAAAGTAGATAATAACATTTTATGAATCCTAAGTGACGATTGGTTGTCTACTCTTAAACAGTGATATCTTTTGATAAATATTTTAGATTTTAAAATATTTAATGAGTTGATGATATTGACATTAAGCCCAATTTTATCGTCAAGAATATGTTGTACAATGTAAATAGTGTATAGTGATATTGGTGGAAGATATTTTTATTCATATTGTGAAATCCAATACTCGGAAGAGGTGTGCCTACATTGGCAGAATTTATATAACAGATTACAGATTACAGATCACAACTATATATGTGTCTCTGATATCATACAACTGTACGGAAATAAGTAGCAAAAAAGTTGTTTTTATTCTAAAACTTGTAATTGAAGCCTTAACATCTCCGACTAAGAAAACTGAGGAGAGGAAACAAAACGAGCATTTAGAGAAAAAAGGGGGTGCTCGAATGAGATCGGATGAAAATAAAAGTGCAACTCAGGGGCAGGTAATCTAAGAAAACATCAGACGGAAGCCATATTGTTTGTAAACCATGAAAAGTGCTCAGCGACCATCTGTTTTGTTTACAAACATTCAAGGCAATGTAAATAAGATAACTCTGCATTTTTAGTTTTTAAAGTATAATATATCTCAATGCATTAATATAGTACAATATAATTGGCTTAGCTTTCGTTTTCATGCATAACTTCTAAAGGTAAAATGAAGTGTGTGATCCGTAAATATTTTTTTGAACGCACAAATAAAAACCTGTTTCCAAATTTTATCAACGTTTAACTCGCCCTTAAATCAAACATTTTCAAACATTTCCAATCATTGCAACATTTATTCAATATTGTGACATTGACATTTAAGGTAAAAGAGCATGTAAAATGTAAACTGCCATGCTCCATGCTCATACCTCATTTCTTGAATCATGTCATTCCTGGAAAAGATTGTCTATTTATGTTGTGCAAGTATGTAAACTTGATTCTCGTAAAAGGCTTATGACTGAGGGAGGTGGACAATCTTATTAGATTTTAATTTCCCAAATATTTTGTGTAGTACAGTATAAAATCGGGGTCAGACCTATAATCCGATAGTCTGACAGTCCTTTAATCCGACAGCCCGATAGTCCGACAGTCCTATAATCTGACAGCCTGATAGTCCGACGCACGGTCACTTGTCTCTGAAAAGTATGCCTATATAGACATGGAACGTTTGTAAATTGGTATATTTTTTTCACACAGAAAATTAACAAATCAGTCAGTATGACGTCTTGTACAGGACCACAATAATCCCATACGAATCGGAAATGAACAGAATCCGGGTCCGTTCACCTTAAAACATGATCGCTCTCATTCTAATTCGCCCCCCTTTCACTTTCACACTGTACATGTTCTTACCAAAAGTCCGTTTGCACCCTATACGTTTGCTTTTGTTTACTATGAAAACAATGATAAACATATTTATAGCAATACTATTACTGCCCAATTAATACTAACCAAAACTCGATTTTTTTTTTCATTATGTCATAATAAATTGACATTCTAAAAACATTTTTGTGTGTTGATGGTTTGGTTAGAGACTTGCAATGACTTATTGACTATATATTTTTTTTCATTGTTTCAAAATAAAGAGGCATTCTGGCAACAGTTTTGTGTTGAATAAATCTAAATCATGTTTTGGTTAGTGTATTTGTCATGTTTGTATTGCTATAAAAAAAATTCATTGTTTCTAAAGTGCCTTTCTTATGTCATGCTGTCATTTTAAAAACTTCAGCACTGCAGTCATAGGTCTTAACCGCTATCTGCTTTGTCTGTGTACTGTCTTCATGTCATTGCCCATCTTCATTCCAATCTTTTTCACATAATTGGTGTCATGTCGTGATGATTCTATGACTAGGGATGCTCAGGTCCTTATAATAATTTACATATAAATCCATAATATGTTATTCATCAGCAAAGAGTTCAGGTTTTGTCAATCTGTAAACCAAAAAAATACAAGATACATGTAGTACAGCGGTTTATTATATTGCCATACAAGCTAGAGCAATGATAAGGTATTATAAATAGACGCAATTTAAGTTAAGATTTCATTCCAAATCATTAACTATGAAACCGTTCTGAAAGTGGTTTTGCATCTTGACTGAAATTTGAGATAATGACACTATTCCTATTTTATCAAAACCAATTGCTTGTTTTAGAAAACAAAAGGAAAGATAAAAAAAAAATATTGATACTTCTATGTTATTCTATCCGAATTAGTCGTTTCATATCTTCGGGGCGAAACCCCTCAGATATAAAAGCATACATCTAATACTTGTGACATATCACGTTCAACCAGATTATACATTACATCTTGGAACAGTATATTTAACAATATATGTGCTCCTGAATATATGCATGCGCTTGCGTATGTACAAAATACCTTTTTGTATTAACCTGTTATGGCCATTTTCAAGGTGTTGTTAACTGTTATCTGAGATCAATTTAAGCTGTTAACTGTTTTCAACCCACTTTGTTAACTGTTATCAGCATTTCTGCATTTTTTGTTAACTGTTTTTGCCAAAATCGAGGTGTTGTTAACATGTTAAAGGACTCCCTATTGCCCTCCCTCAAGAAGGGATTTAATTTATATCTCATTTCGATGCATTCCACTTTTTGGGATACGATTGCTTTTAAGCAATCTGTAGACTTTTACCGTTGACTCAGGGCTCATTCCCTCACGTCAACCGTTTTATTCTAAACATTCAGCAACATCTCAGATTCTTATGATTGTCTTGCTTTAAAAGGTAAAAAGAAGCAAAAGGATTGAACATAAACAACTTTCCTGTAATGTTCTTCTCATAATCTTCATGAATCATGTTTGATTTTCCCCTTGACTTATATGCGTGTTTTTAACAACACGGAAAATCAGAATTAAGCAGTATTTATATTTAGTGTTTTTATAAATTTAGAAACACGTCAGAGGGAATTCCCCAGTTTTGATAAATGCGAGAGTTCTTTGAATTCCGATAATTCTATTTCTGTCATATAAGAACTGAAGTGGAGTTTTCTATATTTTACCGTTATGAAACTGATACTGTACTCTCATAAAGAAATTGAGACTCATTTATCATATAATAAATTAAATAAATGTTCTTGTTCCAAATCGCAAGGCGCGGGTTTGTTTATGTATTAATGCGCATGCGAATAGTGTTCTTGATTTCAAGGGGTATCAGATTGAGTGGTTGTTCTGGATTCCCCGCTTATTAATTAATTTGAAACTCATTGGATTCTTTCAATGTCTGCCTGCTATTGAGGGTTTAATATTATTGTTGCATAATTTATTATCATATGCATCATTTAAATTAAAATCAATGAAGTTTTACCTATAACACCCCTTTAGCCGAAATGGAGTCTTCCATATTATCGTTTCGAGTTGTCTCCCTTTCAGAAGTATTTCCCGTCAAAATCGTCAAGAAAAAATTAACTCGTAAGATGTCGATAAACGTCGTATTATATTAAGAACGATCTCAATTTAAACAGAGGAGTGTGTACGGAAGGATTCATGCCCACTGACCCAAAGGAAATTAATAATTAAAGAGTTAGAAATGGGGTTCCTCCTAGAATTAACGGTGATAAGACAGTGTTCTAGGATTCCCATTACCCGTTACCCGGGGTTAGTGGATTAGGACAACGGGTAAGTCATTTTTTAGCCTTTGTCACCCGGTGGTAAGTCAATTTTCAATTTCGGGGAAGCCGAAAAACTCTTGAAATTTCCCGGTCCTCTTCAATTTTCCCATATCTGCTTTTTATTTTTATTAAATCATGAGAAAAAACTTTGATAAAAGATCGAAGATTTTGTCGATGTCTATTGGCGCTTTTATTCAAGCACTCGTTTACTAGGTGTAATCAAGCGCAAAAGAGACCACATTCTTCTCCTATCATTCTAAAAGTCGGTCACGATGTCGGTAAAATCGGAAAATCCGGATTGATAACTGGTGCTTAAATCGGGACATAAACGATTTTTTTTCTTGTCATCGGAGGAAAATAAACTTACAGTTGCATTTATTATAGCTCTTAATAAATGACATAGTAATAACTATAACATATTTGTCAAATTTAGTAAGAAATCGTTTTTTTTAAATTTTGTACAAAATTCAATCGTATCCGAATCCAGCTTTGTTCAGTAAATTACAATATTCAAAGTTATTATGGCGGGTAAGTATTTTTTTTATTGATCTTACCCTTGGTAAGTCAAGGTGCCAAAAAAATCCTAGAACACTGTAAGATACAAAGTGAATAGTCTGAGATTACTGGGTACAAGTCAAATCGGCACCCATAGAAAAAGTAAAATCGGCACTTGGTTAAATCGGCATCTAGTCAAATCGGCACCTATTTAAAAGTTAATTCGGCATCCAATAATATTTGATATAATATATGGAACTGGGAAATGGGGTTCCTCCTAGAATTAACGGTGATAAGATACGAAGTGAATAGTCCCGAGATTACTGGGTACAAGTCAAATCGGCACCTGGTCAAATCGGCACCCATAGAAAAAGTCAAATCGGCACCTGGTTAAATCGGCATCTAGTCAAATCGGCACCTATTTAAAATTTAATTCGGCATCCAATAATACTTGATATAATATATGGGACTGGGACTATTTAAGTTTGAAATTTAAGTATACTAGCATAAAAGTCCCCCACGGTCCCAGCCGTCGGACATCAGAGTAATCTCGAACTATGAAGTGAAATACCTTCTCTCTCTCTCTCAGTGACTGCTGTGGAAAGTAAACTTGGAATTGATAGCACACAAATAAAACACAATAAGTACATTGCTCGTACACTTGTATCCGGGATTAGCTATTTTTAAAGTTGAGTGACTATTCAGATTTATATTACCTTTGCATGTGTAGTTGAATTAGTTTTGAAAATAATACTATCCAGCTGTACCTTGCGGTCATAAAACTTTCGAGTTAGTTATTTTGTACTCATACTCGAAAATCAACCAATGAAATTGCTTGATTTCTTGTTTCGAGCATGATTTTTGTGCTCCAAGCACTGAGCAAAGTTTTATGCCTTATATTTTTTTTCTTTGAATGAAGCCTTACTTCGACGTCGAAGTAAGGCGTCAAAGAAAAAAAATATAATAGCCTTTCAAGACGTCATTATTATTTGGACTATCAAGGCCAGGGCTGCCAAAAATGCGTGAGACTCACGCATGTTCATGCTTTTTTTGCAGCAGTATCCTTGGATCAATTTTTTTCCTCTTTGATCTTTTCTATTTTGGCCAAATCTCACGAATTTGCTTAATGAAAAGTTGGCAGAACTGCTATACATGTGTCAATGAAAACTATATGGCAATCGTATCCCTCAGAGCATTCTGCTCTTTGATTAAGTTTTAAAAACTGCTCGCGTTTCAGCAGTATGCTAATACGATTTTAAGAAGACAATCATCCTTTGCAGCAGCACGGCTTCGTATCGGATTGTGGGACTACTGGACTGTCGAATTTCGGGGTGTCGGATTATAGCTATGCTCCCATAAAATCATTTTTTTTCACCTGTTTGCTCAACATTGTTAAAAATGGTTAAAAAATAAGTTCTGAACTGGTACCTACATGTATTCTTAACATGTACCTTTGATACAAATTTTGAGCAAGTGGCAAATATTTCAAAATTGAATTTCATTGCAAGTTAGATCAATTAAAAAGAAAAAGGTAAATTACCAAAAAGAACAAAAATATATAGATAAGTTCTGTATGTGTCTGAGAACATGTTAATGAGGTGGATTAACTCACTGACTCTACAACAATGAGAAGAATTGAGAAAACTTATAATACACAGAAATTGCCAAATGGAGTAGGTTCTTGGTAATTTTTATTGCATATCCCGCTAATATCCACTTCACAATACATTCTGGCACATGGTCTGAAAAATGTTGCTGGTTTTGAAAAGGCCCAGCATCAGCAGCATAAACTCGTTGATTAGATTACCTGTTGTCAATCAAATCATCAATTGATAAAAAGTGCAAAAATATCAGTCAGGCATGCATGGTTGGTCACACATGATACTTTATATGTTATTAGTAGTGATAATGTTACAGGTAAAATCGATAATTGCATAATAGACATTTAACAGGCATGAACAGGTTTCAGATCTTGACCTAGATATTATTTGGATTTGTTTGCAACTGAGTTGCTTTCTCATTGACATATTACCATACATAACATCTTTTACTCCTATGTATTCTTGAAAAGTACTTTTTCAAATAATGTTTACACTAGATTATAGGTAATTCCCTGAATTTTATCCATCAAATTTTGAAGATGCCATAATTCTGTAAACTTATTGCAAAGGAAATAAAACCTTTTCACCAGAATAAGGATTTATTTCCTTCTTTAAAAATGAACTTCACTTTTGGATACCATTTAACAAATAAGTCCTCAAGTGTTTTGAAGCTGAGTACAAATAGTTCTCAGATGTTGTTTTGGGAATTCTGTCTAGGTTAAAAAACAAAGGAAGATAACAGTAGATTTTGATAAAATTGTATCTGTTAACATGGTTAAGTGTTACATGATTCTGTCTTATTTTCAGTTGGCAAAGAAATTGTTTTACCCAGTTTTATAGACAAGAAAGTTAGTGTGCCAGAATTGTACTAAAAGGTATGTTCTAAATTAAAACAAATATGATTATATTTTGCTGTTTTTTTAAGTCCCCTTAAGTTAACACTCTATCCCTCTGTCTGTCCATTTGTTAGTCCGTCAAATCAATATTCCACTTTTTACTTCATGCTTGATTTGATAATTGGTGTATTGATTTTATCATGACAAGTTACAGATCAAATTCAAATGTTGTGCAGAGTTATAGTCCTTGTATTTAGAAAATTTCACTCAAATTATCTGTTTTCTTCACTTTTTTTTCGTAATGCTTAAAGATATTGATATATGGTTTTAACATGACAAGTTATGTTCCTTGTTTTTATAATTACCGGTAATCATTTATGTAAAATAAAGTTAGAGAACAGAAACCAATTTTGAGGATGTACAAACTGACAGACAATGGTAAAACTTAATGCCCCTCCACTACAGCGGGTGCATAAAAAGATGTTGATAGCCAATGAAATTTCAGCAACTGACCTAACCTACTTTTTATTTGTCATTATTTTTATCCCCTACCTAGTTATGCCCTACCTAGGGGCATTATGTTTGTCAGTCTGTTCCTTAGTGTATATGTGTATATTGGTAGCATCACTAGAACCGTTCTAGAGTTATGCCCCTTTATAAAAGGAAAAATTACAATAATTTTCATTTCCGTTCTTTTACTTAAGTTTGGCTCAACCAAATGTTATTTGAAACTTATACATAATGCTTATTACCATAAAACTAAGATCAAGTTTGAAGTTTGGTGGTGTTACATTTACCGTTGTTGAGTTTGCCCCTTTACAAATGAAAAAATCTGAATTATTTGTTTCTGTTCTTTAACTCTAGTTTGCTTCAACCAACTGTAGGTAAACTTATACACAATGCTTGTTACCACAAAATACAGGTCAAGTTTGAATTTTGGTGGTGTCACTTCAACCATTCAAAAGTTATGCTCCTTTACAAAGTAAAAAAAAAGGAATCTAATATCTGATCTAAAAATATCAATGGCATAATGGTTGAATCAACTACAATTATGGACAAAGGAAGATAACTCCAATATAAAAAAATCATTTTTTCAATTACATCAACTTGAACCAATGCTTTATACAATGCAATGCTCACTGAGAAAATTAAAACAATCTTTACCGATCAGTGCTTACATGCACTTTGATTCATGTTCTTCAGTAATTTCTCTTTATAACCATATATGATATTTTGTTTCCCTTCTCTTACTTAAGTTTGTCTCAACTAAATTTGATGAAATGAATATATAATGCTTATTACCTCTGATCTCAGTTTAAGTTCAAATTTTGGAAGCTTCACTTTTACAGTCCTTTAGTTATTTCCCTTTTATATTATGTTATAAAATGCTAGCAGGGGGCATCATCTGTCCCTTTGGACACATTCCACATTTATTTTTGAAAGGTGTCTTTTTGTGTCGGAATGTATAAGTACCTGGCAATGTCCACTTGTATTTTTGTCCATCTGATGAGTTAAGCCTTTTTCAACTGATTTTATAGTTCGTTCTTATGTTGTACTGTTATACCACTGTCCCAGGTTAGGGGGAGGGTTGGGATCCCGCTAACATGTTTAACCCCGCCACATTATTTATGTATGTACCTGTCCCAAGTCAGGAGCCTGTAATTCAGAGGTTGTCGTTTGTTTATGTGTTACATATTTGTTTTTCGTTCATTTTTTTACATAAATAAGGCTGTTAGTTTTCTCGTTTGAATTGTTTTACATTGTCTTATCAGGGCCATTTATAGCTGACTATGCGGTATGGGTTTTGCTCATTGTTGAAGGCCATATGGTGACCTATAGTTGTTAATGTCTGTTTAATTTTGGTCTTTTGTGGATAGTTGTCTCATTGGCAATCATACCACATCTTCTTTTTTATACATAATGCTTTAAAGTTGTTTATATACTCATTTTGTGATCTCTTGTTTACTTTATTTTATTGGCAATCATACAATAGCTCCTCATTAGCTCACTTGGCATCCTTCATCATCTTCTCTTAAACTATTTAGCAAAATTAAAGCATTATTTTTATTGGAATATCTAGTTTTAATAAATTGCTTCGCTGAGCGCAGCTGGATACAACTGCAGAGGTCTTACCCTGAACAGTAGGGGCAAAAATGGAGTTAACGGACACAATATTCGCACTTGATACAGGTCTGAATTTTGATTGTAATTCAATATTTGACACATAATAATAGGTTTCTGACTCAGAATAACTGTAGTCAAAGAACTTAGAATTAGTTATATGATTTGAATTTATATTTATATTTTGCTTTGCTTATGTGCAATACACTATGCAATTGGGAATGACCACCACCCCAACCTCCTCTCTTAGCAAAAAAAAAAATTGTGAAGAAATTTTCTTTTAAGTTTTTGGAAAGTTTGCTATAGCTTGCTATTGCTACTTTCCTTAGGCGTCGGCCTCAAACTTCCGGTTGACAGATTATCGCAATATATTCTGCTCCGAGATAGTGTAGTACTAGTGTTTGAGTTCTGATTCTTGGAAGATTCTTTTAAAAATTTGAGTAACTACTGTTTTGACTGAAAAGATTACAGCTTGAATAAAAAGAAATGAATATTCACCGACGATTCAGATGAATTTAACTTCATTCAACGCTGTAGAGAAAATCACAAGAAATCTACGCGAGATTACGTTTTCATTCATTCATGAATATTTCATGAATGAACATTTCCCCGCTCTACTTTTACCTGTTTACTATATGTACGTACGTAAACGTGGGAAAATCCCGAGTGTATCGAAAGAATCGGGAATGACTGATTAAAATGCGAGAACAAGTTGACATTTTGACCAAGCCGTCGGATAATTGAAAAGTGATAATGGTTTGTTTAAACAAAACACAGGTGAAAGAATATAAAATACTCGATAATTATATTATATGTCTAACGTCTCACGCCAAGGACGAGTAAAGGTAAAAATGACAGGCTTTAATAAAAAAAAAAAATGCATTGTTTTTGTCTAAACATCGATCGGAAGATTTTGATGCCAAAAATCATTTGAAAACTTAATTCCGTTATTTAAATACTAATTGTTTCACATTCCAATGTGGATATAAGGAACTTTACTCGTTCAGCATGATCAAGTGGATCAAACTGACAGCAGAAAAACATCGACCCAACGTCAGTTCTTCTTCAGTCTTCTTCCAATAATTTACATCATACCACTTCTGGTGTGTTATTGTAAATTCGTATCATATAGCATCCGTATTAAAAGCAACCGAGTCAGCATCCACTTCTTCGAATATTATAGCTCAGGGTATCAAGACAAGTTCTATAGAAATGATTATAAGGTTCATGATGTGTACCCTTTGGCTAAAATGGCTGCATTTCCACCTCAAAATTTAGATAGATTACAGACAAAAAGCGGCCTGTGCATCTGGAAAAGTTTAAAGGCATACCATGCCCTATATTAATAGATTTCAATTGCTTTGTCACCCAAACACAGAGGCAATGATTACCGTAATATATCAAATGAATGGCTTAAAACAAAAATTCTCAAATGTTCTTAACTCATAAGACAATGCTTAATTTCACAACAGCAACTAAATGTGTTACAGGTTATAAGCACCTCTATGAATCTAGTGTATATAAACTTTTTATTCCTGTGGTCATACTGCTGTTGTTATGCTCCCACCGCATTGAGTTTTATCCTTGTTCTGCTGTAAGTATGTATGTCCTTCCCTTACTTGTACGTACATGTACCTCCGTACATCCCAAAATTCGTTTCTGTTCTCTTACTTTAGTTTGCCTGAACCAAATTGTATGAAACTTATACGCAATGCTTATAACCACAATTCACAAGTCAAGTTTGAATTTTAGTTACGTCACTTTTACCATTCTAGCATTTTATGCTACTTTACAAAAAGGAAAGTTGCTTGAAATTTTAGTTTCTGTTCTCTAACTTTAGTTTGTCTTAACCAAATGCTATGAATCTTATACACAATGCTCATTACCACAAACACTGATCAAGTTTGAATTTTGGTGGCGATAGTTATACCATTTTAGAGTTATGCCCCTTTACATATGTAAAAAAATGCTGACTATTTTCGTTTCAGTTATCTAACTTCAGTTCGCTCAACCAAATGTTATGAAATTTATACAGTGTTAATACTTTTAACAATAAAACAAAGATCAATCTTGAATTTTGGTGGAGTAATTTTTACTCCTCTAGGGTTGTGCCTCATTACAAATGGAGCCAGATGCTCCGCTGAGCACATCTTTATACAACCACAGAGGTCGAAACCCTGAACAGTTGGGGCAAGTATGGACACAACATTCAAGCTTGATATAGCATTGAATTTGGATTGCGATCAAATTTTTGACATAATATATAGGTTTCTGACACAAAACAAATGTCAAGATCTAACAAATCTATTGCGCAATACTGTGTTATTAGAATGTATACACAATGCTTATTACCCCATAACTCAGATCAAGTACACATTTTGGTAGTGTCATGCACATTTACAGTTTTTGAGTTGTGACCCTTTATAACATTAATGCTAGCGGGGGCATCATTTGTGTCCCATGGACACGTTCCCTATTTTACATAAAAGCCTTTAATATAAATTCACTTTCATTACATTTGTATTGATTTAAGTTACTGTAACTGTCTTATTTATAAAAAAGGATGTGGTATTTTTTGCAAGGAATCAATGCTATCCAAAAGAGTTCAAAGGAGGAAAATGTATTAATAACTATAGGCCACCATATGCTCGTCAATAATGAGAAATATCTGTACCATATACATGCAGAAAGCCATAAGGCGGATCCAGGGGGGCCCTGGGGGGCCCGGGCCCCCCCCTTTCGTTGGAAAAATTTGGTTGATTATATAGGGAATCACTGAAGCATGACTGGAGCGGCCCCCCCTTAGGCAAAGTTCTGAATCCGCCACTGAAAGCTATATAAAAGGCCCCGATAGGAAACATGTGGAGCAATTCAAACAAAAACACTTACGTGTTAATTTACTAAAAACAAATATGAAGGATCTAAACCAATAGAAAAATACTAATTCACAGGCCCTTGATGTTGACATGGCATGGGTACTTAAAAAGAAATTATCAGAGCTTTCTGTATATTTCAATATTTTAGATCTACAGTTTTAGGTTGCAATAGAAAATATCAATACTTTTTATGACAAACATGAAAAAAGTGATTTTTGATGATTACTGACAAGACAATGG
Source organism: Mytilus edulis (assembly GCF_963676685.1). Lineage (NCBI taxonomy): Eukaryota > Metazoa > Mollusca > Bivalvia > Mytilida > Mytilidae > Mytilus > Mytilus edulis. The sequence goes on along the minus strand of NC_092352.1, from coordinate 21,340,129 downwards.
TTTAGTTTAAAACATCCAAGCTGTGATGAAATACATTTTTGAAATAATACACGTCAATAACCTTTTTGGAATAATACAAAGCTACAGTTGCAAACTTTCCAGAGGTGCTATCCAGCACTTTGATTGAAATCTGAAATGAGAAAAGTCACTTCCCACAATTTCTTATTTACTGCTCTCTTTCCCCCCTATTTCTTCATACTTAGACAAGGCTAAAATCAATATTAATTACATGTAAAAGGAACTACAATTTTTTTTTTTTACAGCTAATCACCTCAAGACAATACATTTCTTTATACATAATTTATAAGCAGTGTAAGGGAAGTGTAAATCAAAACACAACATTGTACTTGTGATTGGGTTACCTCCCTTCCACTGCTTTAAAATTATCTTAATTGTCCATAAACCAGGAAACCCTTGTTTTCCCCCTTTTTTGCACCTAATTCCTAAATAGTTTGAGCCATAACCCCAATCAATATGACCATCCCTTTGTGGTATGGAAACTTGTGGTATAATTTCAGAGAGATTCATACACTTTAACACAGGTTATTGTCTCGAAACTACAAAAATGCTTATTTGGGCCCCTTTTTTGGCCACTAATTCCTAAATGTGAGTCCATTACCCCCAAAATCAATCCTGACCTTCCTTTTGTGGTTATAAACCTTGTGTTTAAATTTCATGGATTTTTACTAACTAAAACTAAAGTTAATATCCCGAAATCAACTGTCTTCTGATGACGCGGAAGATGACAATGACGTGATACCAATATATGACCGCATATTTTTCTTGCAGTCCTATAAATATGTGTCTTGAGACGCTGCCTACCAATCAATATGGCTACTACTAAAAGAATATAGGAGTAAAAAAAGTTTTGTTTAATATCTTGAGAACTAATAAGGAACATATGGCTGGTGCAGAAATGTTGAAAATAATGAACTGTACATCTGTCTCCTAACATCAAAACTGTCAGACAAACTCTTGTAGGAGTATGTTACGGGCATACGATACAGTTTTGATCTTGTATTTACAGTTTGATGAAAATTTCCATATAGGCTATTTTTTGCCTGATTAAATCAAATATGAAATAAAAATTATACCTTCATGTGCTACTTTTTGAGTTAAATAAGGTCGAAATTTTGTATATTTGCTCAAAATTCAAATTTGTGGCCGTATTTTATCTTTCGAAAGAAAGCCACAACTTTTTTGTTTTAAAAGATAAACACAAATTGTTTTTTGTTAAATAATTTGTAATTTCTGTATTTTTAAGTATTCTAAAAACTTATGCATTTTTTATTCAGAAATAACGCATATTTATCAAATGGTCATGAATTGAGAAAAAAACTTAATTTTTTGCTGTATATTTATTAACATTAAAAAAATTGCACTATTTACAGTTTTTTAAAATTTGGTTCACATAATCTCCCTACAAAATAAAACAAAATGTCGTTTTCAAAAGTAGGGGTCCATGCACTCGTTACAAATTAAATCAGTTTGACTGATAAAAATCAGTCGAAAAATGCATCTTTTCTTATATGTCACAGTTAGACGTCTCGAAAATAACATTTTACGTTAGCAACTTCATTACCTCCTCTGTAACTGTATTGTATGCCCTTAAGCAACCAACAATTAATCAATCTTATAGGAGTTATTGTCCTTAAAAGAAAAAATTTACCATTTACTTTTCAATTTTGCCTCTAGCTATGTTTGCATGGTGGAAATCGTCAGCTCCTTATTGGAATGGTTGCCCTTATACCAATGGCCTGATTTTTGTTATTTTTGCATTTTTATACGAGGGTCTATACCTCAAAAAGAAGGTTGGGACTGAATTTGGTGGTTACGACTCAAACCATTTAGGAACTAAGGGCCAACTAAGTGAACCAACTAGAATTTTATGGTTTTCAGACAATAACTTGAGTATGATTCAATGATATTTATATGAATTTGTACCACAAGGTTTTGGGTCAGTAATAATGACCTTGGATGTCTGTAATGGGCCTCGGTGTTGCCTCGTGCCATTACAGACTTCCTCGACCATTATTACAGACCTTGGACATATAACAGGGCCATTATAAAAACACCCATTCATTAATACTATAGTATTGCCATGTAATACTCACAGAATGCTTGTTACCAATATTTTTAGTTTTGGCATAGTATGTTGAAAACTTTAAAAGACGAAAGCTTCATAGAAGCAAAAATTATCAAATGAACATTTGTCAGTACACATCTTATATGAGTTATTGCCCTAAAATGACAATATTTACCCTTTTATGTTTTGGGCAAATACTATGAAACTGTAACCAGAATAAAATGATTAACAATATAAGTTCAACAAAAAAGAGATTTTGGTCATTGATAATATTTATTCAAAATGTTGTATAGTTTCTAATGATGAAGATGCACATATATAAACACAGGCTCTTTAGGGCCTCTAGTTTTAACATTGTCAGGCGTTTGGAGTTTTTTATAAAAAATATCATTTTTTTTAACAGACAAAAACAGTGGCAGCATGGGGCTTTCAATTGTGATTGGTTTCAAATTCCATCTAATTTGAAACCCCAGTTCTAAAACTTCGATCTTAAGAAATGAAAAAAAAAATGCTTATATTTCTTTGATAGGCAAAAACAACTTTTTAAAATTTCTTCAGAGTTGGCTTGCTGCAGTGACAAATATTTAGTCAACTTCATAAGATTAGAGGCTACTATAAAAAGATATTTTGTGATGGCAAACATGTTGGCTAACTAGTGTTGCCATATAGGATCCAATTGCAAATACGGGAGCTGCCTTCTTTTTTAGCTCACCTGGCCCGAAGGGCCAAGTGAGCTTTTCTCATCACTTGGCGTCCGTCGTCCGTCGTCGTCCGTCGTCGTCCGTCGTCGTCCGTCGTCGTTAACTTTTACAAAAATCTTCTCCTCTGAAACTACTGGGCCAAATCAAACCAAACTTGGCCACAATCATCATTGGGGTATCTAGTTTAAAAAATGTGTGGCGTGACCCGGTCAACCAACCAAGATGGCCGCCACGGCTAAAAATAGAACATAGGGGTAAAATGCAGTTTTTGGCTTATAACTCAAAAACCAAAGCATTTAGAGCAAATCTGACATGGGGTAAAAATGTTTATCAGGTCAAGATCTATCTGCCCTGAAATTTTCAGATGAATCGGTCAATCTGTTGTTGGGTTGCTGCCCCTGAATTGGTAATTTTGAAGAAATTTTGCTGTTTTTGGTTATTATCTTGAATATTATTATAGTTAGAGATAAACTGTAAACAGCAATAATGTTCAGCAAAGTAAGATCTACAAATAAGTCAACATGACCAAAATGGTCAGTTGACCCGTTTAGGAGTTATTGCCCTTTATAGTCAATTTTTAACCATTTTTCGTTAATTAAAGTAATCTTTTACAAAAATCTTCTCCTCTGAAACTACTTGGCCAAATTAATCCAAACTTGGCCACAATCATCTTTGGGGTATCTAGTTTAAAAAATGTGTGGCGTGACCTGGTCAACCAACCAAGATGGCCGCCACGGCTAAAAATAGAACAAAGGGGTAAAATGCAGTTTTTGGCTTATAACTCAAAAACCAAAGCATTTTGAGGAAATCTGACATGGGATAAAAATGTTTATCAGGTCAAGATCTATCTGCTCTAAAATTTTCAGATGAATCGGTCAATCGGTTGTTGGGTTGCTGCCCCTGAATTGGTAATTTTGAGGAAATTTTGCTGTTTTTGGTTATTATCTTGAATATTATTATAGATAGAGATAAACTGTAAACAGCAATAATGTTCAGCAAAGTAAGATCTACAAATAAGTCAACATGACCAAAATGGTCAGTTGACCCAGTTAGGAGTTATTGCCCTTTATAGTCAATTTTTAACCATTTTTCGTAAATTAAAGTAATCTTTTACAAAAATCTTTTCCTCTGAAACTACTTGGCCAAATTAATCCAAACTTGGCCACAATCATCTTTGGGGTATCTAGTTTAAAAAATGTGTGGCGTGACCTGGTCAACCAACCAAGATGGCCGCCACCGCTAAAAATAGAACATAGGGGTAAAATGCAGTTTTTGGCTTATAACTCAAAAACCAAAGCATTTTGAGGAAATCTGACAGGGGATAAAATGTTTATCAGGTCAAGAACTATCTGCCCTGAAATTTTCAGATGAATCGGTCAATCGGTTGTTGGGTTGCTGCCCCTGAATTGGTAATTTTGAAGAAATTTTGCTGTTTTTGGTTATTATCTTGAATATTATTATAGTTAGAGATAAACTGTAAACAGCAATAATGTTCAGCAAAGTAAGATCTACAAATAAGTCAACATGACCAAAATGGTCAGTTGACCCGTTTAGGAGTTATTGCCCTTTATAGTCAATTTTTAACCATTTTTCGTTAATTAAAGTAATCTTTTACAAAAATCTTCTCCTCTGAAACTACTTGGCCAAATTAATCCAAACTTGGCCACAATCATCTTTGGGGTATCTAGTTTAAAAAATGTGTGGCGTGACCTGGTCAACCAACCAAGATGGCCGCCACGGCTAAAAATAGAACAAAGGGGTAAAATGCAGTTTTTGGCTTATAACTCAAAAACCAAAGCATTTTGAGGAAATCTGACATGGGATAAAAATGTTTATCAGGTCAAGATCTATCTGCCCTAAAATTTTCAGATGAATCGGTCAATCGGTTGTTGGGTTGCTGCCCCTGAATTGGTAATTTTGAGGAAATTTTGCTGTTTTTGGTTATTATCTTGAATATTATTATAGATAGAGATAAACTGTAAACAGCAATAATGTTCAGCAAAGTAAGATCTACAAATAAGTCAACATGACCAAAATGGTCAGTTGACCCAGTTAGGAGTTATTGCCCTTTATAGTCAATTTTTAACCATTTTTCGTAAATTAAAGTAATCTTTTACAAAAATCTTTTCCTCTGAAACTACTTGGCCAAATTAATCCAAACTTGGCCACAATCATCTTTGGGGTATCTAGTTTAAAAAATGTGTGGCGTGACCTGGTCAACCAACCAAGATGGCCGCCACCGCTAAAAATAGAACATAGGGGTAAAATGCAGTTTTTGGCTTATAACTCAAAAACCAAAGCATTTTGAGGAAATCTGACAGGGGATAAAATGTTTATCAGGTCAAGAACTATCTGCCCTGAAATTTTCAGATGAATCGGTCAATCGGTTGTTGGGTTGCTGCCCCTGAATTGGTAATTTTGAAGAAATTTTGCTGTTTTTGGTTATTATCTTGAATATTATTATAGTTAGAGATAAACTGTAAACAGCAATAATGTTCAGCAAAGTAAGATCTACAAATAAGTCAACATGACCAAAATGGTCAGTTGACCCGTTTAGGAGTTATTGCCCTTTATAGTCAATTTTTAACCATTTTTCGTTAATTAAAGTAATCTTTTACAAAAATCTTCTCCTCTGAAACTACTTGGCCAAATTAATCCAAACTTGGCCACAATCATCTTTGGGGTATCTAGTTTAAAAAATGTGTGGCGTGACCTGGTCAACCAACCAAGATGGCCGCCACGGCTAAAAATAGAACAAAGGGGTAAAATGCAGTTTTTGGCTTATAACTCAAAAACCAAAGCATTTTGAGGAAATCTGACATGGGATAAAAATGTTTATCAGGTCAAGATCTATCTGCCCTAAAATTTTCAGATGAATCGGTCAATCGGTTGTTGGGTTGCTGCCCCTGAATTGGTAATTTTGAGGAAATTTTGCTGTTTTTGGTTATTATCTTGAATATTATTATAGATAGAGATAAACTGCAAACAGCAATAATGTTCAGCAAAGTAAGATCTACAAATAAGTCAACATGACCAAAATGGTCAGTTGACCCGTTTAGGAGTTATTGCCCTTTATAGTCAATTTTTAACCATTTTTCGTAAATTAAAGTAATCTTTTACAAAAATCTTTTCCTCTGAAACTACTTGGCCAAATTAATCCAAACTTGGCCACAATCATCTTTGGGGTATCTAGTTTAAAAAATGTGTGGCGTGACCTGGTCAACCAACCAAGATGGCCGCCACCGCTAAAAATAGAACATAGGGGTAAAATGCAGTTTTTGGCTTATAACTCAAAAACCAAAGCATTTTGAGGAAATCTGACAGGGGATAAAATGTTTATCAGGTCAAGAACTATCTGCCCTGAAATTTTCAGATGAATCGGTCAATCGGTATTGGGTTGCTGCCCCTGAATTGGTAATTTTGAAGAAATTTTGCTGTTTTGGTTATTATCTTGAATATTATTATAGTTAGAGATAAACTGTAAACAGCATTAATGTTCAGCAAAGTAAGATCTACAAATAAGTCAACATGACCTAAATGGTCAATTGACCCCTTAAGGAGTTATTGCCCTTTATAGTCAATTTTTAACAATTTTCATTAATTTGGTAAATTTATGTAAATTTTTACCAAATATAGTTCTCTGTTACTAATGGGCAAAGTTCATGATAGATATAATTGTAAGAAGCAAAATCGTTCAGTAAAGTAAGAACTTCAAACACATCACCATCACCAAAATACAATTTTGTCATGAATCCATTTGTGTCCTTTGTTTAATATGCACATAGACCAAGGTGAGCGACACAGGCTCTTTAGAGCCTCTAGTTTAATTTCTTCCTAGACATCTTAATAGAATTTCACTTTCAGCAACCAACATTGTTACATTCTATAAATAACGTTTGTTAAATATTTGCACTTAGTTTTCCAGTATAGGACATATTTTAGGAGCTTTGTATGACCATAAGGCAGCAACCATTTGATTTTATGGGGGGGGGGGGGGCTATGGTTTTTTTTTCTGTACAAACTTTTTTTTTCGCCTGTGGCGAAAAACAATCTATTTTTTTCGCGACAAGTCGAAAACAATTTTTTTCTTTCAATATTAACATTACATATAGTGGCAGCTGAGGGTGAAACAAACAATTTTTTTTTCTCAGAATCAAAAACAAATTATTTTTTTCTCCAAAAACTGGAAACAAACTTTTTTTTCCAAAAAAAAACCATAGCCCCCCCCCCCCCCCCCAGAAAATCAAATGGTTGCTGCCTAATATGACAAAGTTAAGGTTTTAAATTTAAACATGACACTGCAGGATGTCATATGCCATAAATAGCATCTTCAATATTGGGTCATTGATAAATCTGTCTGTAGTTGAACACCATTTTAGTTTATGTTACATATTGAAATTCCTGGAAAAGGATGTAAATAATTTTTAATGTATGTACATGTCATTATTTAGTATATATATTTAATAAAACTATAATAAAATCAAGGACATATATTTAGTTTATAGTAATAAATATATATCCTTGAAATAATTTAAGTTTTGTGCAATTTAATTTTTTTTTTCTATATTAAATTTTATATTAATGATCCCATGTATAAACAATATCGACAAGCGTGGTTAATCTGCGTTTCATTTCGAAGTATATTTATATTTCCCTGCTTTTGGCCTCCCACGCTTGTTGATATATTTTACCGTTATTGAACCTCTACACAAATCGTGATGAGGAATGGAAATTTTTGATCACTTTGTCACACGTGTATTGTTTTATTTTTTTTCATAAAAAATATAGAATCTGTTATAATTTATATCATTATTAGGACGAAGAAAATGATTTCAGAAATGTTTTGCGTCCGTGCATTTTTTTTCTCGGGCACTTGTTGTTTATCATGTGATAGACATGCGCATGCGTACTTACGAATAAACTAAATGTAGCTCGCCATGGGGCTGCTACACAGGTTGCCCTTGTCGAGCGAAAACACTAAATATTAGGATATTATAAGACTTTTAAACAAGCAATAATAATGTCTCATAACCGGTGCTATATTTATGTATTGTAAGTTGTGACAATTGATTTGTAATTAACTTTCAATTCTGTGATATTCGTGCAATCTCGACAGGGTATTGAAGAATTCGCCTTCAACAAACATTTCATTCCGTACAAGCTAAGGTATGTTGAAATACGTTTTAATACTTGTGCTCTTGATGGCCATTTTGTGAATTATAAAATGATACGATAATTTAGTTGAAATTATATATACAAATAAGATGATAGTGTAATAAAAAAAAAAAGATACAAGTCGAATTTTGTAGACATTCCGAGTGGGTTGTGGTCAAGGTTCAAAGACTGTTGCTGGCTTGGATACGAATATGCATGTCAAGCATAATATATTATAGATAACATATCGAAACTAAACATGTGGAATGTTTTATTCCTTGGTCGTGTAATTATAATCACTAGCTAGACTTATGGTTTATTTTGATTGCCTAACGCAGACGTCAGCCATATTGACAATCGTAATGGAATGGCTGCCGGCGACATTATAAATTCAAAATGGTGGCCATGTCCTTGCATAGACCAAAATATTGGCTTTTTTCCATATCCTTATGACGATTGATATATGCTCTTTCTAGAAATTACTTCAATATAGAGTTAAGGAAGTAATTTTTACTGTTCAAGAAATATCTTTTAGTATAAATATATGCAACACCACATGAAGAACTTGTTGCATGGCCTGAATTTGAAATTTAGATCCTGAAAGACTTGCATCTTTTCTCTAAATAGAATTTTGGAAATTGTTATAGAAAATCTCTATTATAAATGAAATGGACGTGCTTTCAGGGTCATGGAACTCCAGTAATCCTTATAGCTTCCCCCTTGGAAATAAATTATATGCATGCTTATTTTGTCTGGGTTGCCCGTGGACAAGTAAAAAAATATAAAAGACAAGGTTCAAGTACAACAAATGTATAGAATTAATGTCAAAATGTATAAAGATGTTTAATTTATGTAAAAGAAACCAAAGGTCAGCGATTAAAAAACAATTTTAATGGCATAAATATTACATAATACCAGAAATAGATCGATTAACAAAATAATAAAAATAAGTAGTCGAACCCAAGTCGTGTAACATTTGCATTGGGTTTGTTCATTGACCCGGGATCGTCGAATAGGTTTTATCCATCATGTACCGGAAGTGTAATTTTATATGATTTTGCATCGAGATTCAGATTGATAAATACTTTATAAAACAGCAGGCAAGCAAGACAAAAAGTGTAATGAGTCGAGTAAAAAACGGAGGATAAGGAGTATTGAAAAAAAATATGGAAGTGAAAATTTCAGACATCGCAAATATCAGATTGCACCTGGCTATCTAGGATGGAAATTTGGAAAATATTTTTTTTTTATATCAAAGGTCAAGTAAACATTATTTGTTGTCAGAGTGGTAAATAGAAGGGATGCTTTAATTGCCCACTAAGACAATTATAAAAAAAAAACCAAGTGTGTCAGTTGAGAGAAACACCAAGAAAATCAATAGTTTATCCATTATTTAATTTCCATTTCTTCACTCACTGTTTTCTGAATTAGTATATCATTATATGTACCTACTGGCTACAATTTTTATTCAAAAACTGCTACAAAAATGACCTTTACATGTCATTTTATTGGTTGGTTTGCTGTAAGGTTTCTGTCCCATAGATATTAATCTACTTTCCGAAATTTTTGCACATGATATAAACAGTGGATTTCATTTGTTTGTGATGCAAAACAGTACTAAGAATTATGTATTAGCTAATGATGAAATACTTCAATATTTATTGGAACTATCAGGGCAAGTAACTTTTTTTTCGGACAAGTAATTTTATAACAAATACCATAAATTTGATAGTGTCAAGACACAAGTCTCGGGATACAGTTTATGGTTAGTTAAATTGTCTTTACTCACCACATGACCAAAATGTAGACCTCATCACTTCCAACAACTGTTGAGCATACAGATTTTACTGCAAAATATTTTTGGGAAGTGCCTTCTTTCTGGTTATTGACATCATTAATTATAATTGCCGATCTTTCCTGGTGAAAGACATCATTAATAATAATTGCCGATCTTTCCTGGTGAAAGACATGATTCAAGAAAGAAGTTTATAGTTATATTTAGTCTGCGACCATTTGCAACAAGTCTGATGACCCAGACGTTTAAATTTTGGTTCAGACTAGTAAAAATGTTCCTAATTTATATAGTCTTACAGTGACTTGACTGTTAGTGTTGCTATCCACCAATTGCAACTCATTCAAAATTTTGACCAAATTGCAATTTGTTTTATAAAGGGACAATTTTGATGTTTAGTTTCAAGACGAGTTGATAAAAAGTTTTTGGGTGAATTCGCGATTTTTCACTTTTCATCTTATTATGTTCATAATACCATAAAAAACATATTCACCAAGTTTTATTTTGATATGAAAACTAATGAAGAAGAAAATTGGAAATTATTAATTTTATTTCTTGACTTATGTGACGTAGTTTAAGTCTTTTTGCATGCCGAGAGTGAAATTAATCTCATTTAAGTCTTGTTCGTTAACCATCTGATAACGTGATTTAAAGCGCATCAATGACTTTTGGTGTAGCTATTAACCAACGAAAAATAAGTGAAAGCCATGCAACTTCTAAAATAAGATCGTGTGGATTTTTTTAAACGATTTTAATAATAAAAGTAAATCATACAATAGAACATTTTTATGATTTTTTTCCTACAAATACTTTAAAGTCATAAGAAACGAGTGACTGGTGAAAAATAATGTTTAACCAATTCTTGAACCAATGCATGTATCTATAATACTAAAATTACGAGGTCCAATTTGTCAGCCGTCATAACGTAAAAACGACGAATCATAGAATTCAACTTTATATATAACTAATATAGTACAAAGGTGTAGATTAAAAATTACACCACTCCAGGCCCTTTTGTTTTCCACGTAATTAATATTGCCAATAATGAAGAAGTTCCGGGTCGAGTCCGCTACCGATACCAATAGTATATTCACCTGTTACCCATTACCTTATCTGTACGTTCCGCATCTGACAGGCGCACCACCAAACGTTGTATTCAGGATTAATATGCTATATACACAGGTCATAACCACAGGGTTGACACTACCAAATTGTCAAATTGTAACCTATTGTAGTATTTTAATCAGTTAGACTTTCTAAGATAACAATACGAATACTAAAAATCTGGACTAAAAATAAGGCGTATAGGTACAGTTTCAATTTGTTAGTGGGCATGACGTAAAACAGCGAGGCATAGAATTCAACTTTACTTATAACTTATATAGGACAATGCTGTTGATTAAAAAATACTCCATTCCAGGACCTTTTGTTTTCCAAATAATTAATATTACCAATAATTGATAAGTTACAGTTTGACGGGTTCAAACAGAAAGACTTGAAAACAGAGAAAAACTGTGTATCTTATAATCGGCATGACTTTAACAGATGAAATACTAATACTAAAATAAGGCTTGCGCATACTTATATACTTTAATTCAATCACGGACCCGTGATATCACAGGTGTGTTCTAGTATATCATAAACTTAGACCTCTGTGCACGATTTTATCATTTTGTACGCAAATATATCGTATAATCGTCAATTTTTTTTCTCTCTGTCTGTTATGATTTAACAAATATGGCTACTCATTACTGCCGTGTTTTGAAGCCGAAGTTTACCGATTGTCACCTTATAGTAATTAATCAACAAAAAGCATGGGTATTTAGCACGTGTTTAACGTATACAATCAGGTAATTGTTTATTTTAATGACAGATTCATGCGTATTGCTATCACCGGATTTTTACGAGGAGGGTCACGCTTAGGTCACTATGCATACGGAAAATATGTCGGCGAATTGCTTCCTGGCAGCAAGCAATTAAAAATAAGTAAACTTCTTCTAAATGTGGACAAATTAAAGAATTTTCCTCAGAAAAAAGTATATGTACATAAGTTGTATAATGAAAACTATCCATTTAGTTTTAAAAAACATATGCATATTTTTTTTTAATTTGAGGTTTCATATGACTTTAAACAAACATATGAAACTGACATGATCGATAGTGTATTTAAAATACATGTTTGTATTCTGACCTTTTTGCTTCATTCCAGCAAACATTTTCACTTGCTTGTACGGTGGAAATAAAATGTGTATTGTTTTGTGACACTTAGTGAATGTTGAATGCGTAGTTAAACTCAAGGTAATTAAAAGATTAGCATTATGTAATTCAAATCTTTTGATCTTTGTTCAGTGAAATCTAGGCGTCACGGTTCACTGGCATTTCAGGTGTGAACAACATTTCGTATAGGAATGGTAAACAGAGTCAGTCATGGTTTTAGACACAAAAATGTAAAAAAAAAGAATTAAAATTAACGGGAATAATAAGGTCGCACAATAACTGGATAGCTGTTGTATATTTTTATATTTTGCATAAGATCACTTTTAAATGAATTATGACTTCTGATTACTTTTGTAACGATAAAATACTGAATTATTTTAATTAAATAAATTTATTATAAATAAAAATAGCCTTCTAAACACGAGTGTATGAACTTAAAATTGTACTATTTTAAATTAGAATCGGCAACCTTAAATATTTCAAATAGATCTTTAACAATTGCAATTACATAAATTAGTCCATCCAAAGCGATCTTTATTTACCTATTTAGGAATAAATGTTCTCATCAAAATATTTTAAATCTCACAACGCAGGAATACTTCAGCTATATGAAAAAAGAAGATGTTTTAAAAAATTTAGGAAATTAAAGGATCATCAACAAAATTTAGGCATAATCGGGAATGTCCTTATTAAAAAAGTCTTTGTCTCACAATGTATAATACTTTAGCTATTTGACCAATGATGTTTAAAAAAAAACAGAACAAATTTTAAGTCTGTTTTAACTGGCAAGAATACCCCTAAAGCGGACAAACAGTTTATTCTTTAAATTGCTGTCATTGAATATAAAGAAAGAAAATAAATCCCAAAATTGATTTGAAACTTTGTTACTCTATAGTTTTCCCTGGAAAATATTCACATCCCTTGGAGATCATTGTGTACATCCAGTTGCGTATGTATTACATGCATGTAGGAACAATTGTGATGATGACGAATTTCTTCCTTTATTCGAGAACAATCTAATTGATACATAAATCTGTGATTTTACTATGTCCATAACTTCGATGGGCCAAAGAAAGTTATATATCGACCTGTATTTAAATCAAATTGACTCTCTTCTTCTTGAAACTTCTTCTTCTTTTGGTATACAATAGTCTATTACATACTGTTGGCATACAAGGACTAGTCTATTTACAAAACCTTTACTCCAATTTACACAAAATGTATGTTTCTTTCTTATGTTCAATGTATACATGTATATATTTCAATTTGTGCTACATGTATAGTTCCGTAACTTATTATCCAGGCGTATAAACGAATGGTCGACATGTGCGTAAATTTTTTTAAATCAATATTTCTGGTATGTTCCAATCTGTCCTTCACTATTGACAACAAGTATATATTACATTTTACCAAATTTACCCTTGGAAAAAATATGTATATAGATTTTTATTTCATCAAATCTTGTTTTTTTTTGTGTATTATTTATATTTATATAAATAATATTCTTTACACCAGAAATGTTATTTATAAACAAGCGTATGTGTTTAGTAATGACTAGTATATTATATCACTTTCGGACACGCAAGACAGAGATGTATATTATACACTTAATAGTTCAAAATGGAAAGTTATAAGTTATCGGCCGTGTACACTGATCAATACCCTTAAAAGTGAAACTATGCATGAACTTACAAGCCCAACAGGAAATCGCTTGAATACATGGACGTGTCACCTCACACCCCTCACAATACCTTTGGGAGTAGTACCTTTAGCCATGCGGGTGATCAGTTGAGAGAAGATACGAATTTATTTGAATAAAGTTTATTACATAAAATTGTGAACAAATTAGATTTTCAAAAACAATTCAATTTTCACGGAACACTTACTTATGATTTGAACTTTGACTTTTTAACTATTTCCAATATTAACAGACCATGGTTATTTTTAAAAAATAAGAAAATTTTCCGTATCAAGTTCGTTAACTAGTCGGATAAAACAACGGTACGATTGACAAAATATAGACACGCAATAACGACTACATCAGGTTACTGTAGTTTTGGTCCTTAGACATATCGTGGTTTCAAATCGGACAAGATGACAAAATGGCCGAATGCAGAGAATTGATACTCTAAATTGAAAATCAATGGTCATCTCTTATTTAGCAGAATAAAACTTTAATATCTTTGAATTTGAGCGTTTCTATACAGAATGGACATAATATCAATTTTTGATTTTTTTGCGAAGTTTCCCTTTAAGGGCTATACTATGTTATTGAAATAATTTGTAAAGTTGACAAATGTCATTAAGCAACAATTTTAGTTTGTTTAGACTGTCTAGATTCTGTGGGGCCTCTTTGAACACAGCAATGTGTGTATGGGAGTAGATTACTATGCCTTGAAAATTGTGAACCGATGACAATCAGAGGTTAATTGAGATTTTTTTGCACCCTCATTAATAAATAAAAAAAGTTGTGTCATGATGCTAGACAGAATGTTATATGCATCTTGATAAGTGGTTGGTCCTGAAAATGTTAATATTCCTGGTTTTGTAAAGAGTGGGAATAAGAAATCTTGAAATTCTGGTCAAATAAATTTCAGATATAGACAGGGTTCGACATTAACTTTTATACAAACTTTTACATGCAATTTTTGTGGAAATAACATCGGATTGTTTATTAATGAGGGTGCAAAAAAATCTCAATTAACCTCGGATTGTCATCGGTTCACAATTTTCAAGGCATAGTAATATACTCCCATACACACATTGTTGTGTGCCCCCCCCCCCCCCCCCCCCCCCCCCCCCCGAATTATTTTGAAATTTAGATGCAAAATCCTGCATTCTGAGGCCTTTAAAGAAGATGTTTTCAGTCTGAAAAATAACTATTTTATACTTGTTTATATCTTCATAAAAAAAAAATGAACACCAAAGAAATTTAACGACGGGAATTTGTTTGTCAGATGAATTGTGAAATATAGTTCAAGAAGACACAATTTCATGGGACACTTTTTTTGCTTACAAAAAACTCATCTAAAATAATCAAATTAAACAAAAAAACTATGTTTTTGTTTAATTTTATTTACATGTATAAATAAGTTGACTTGTCCCCTATTTTACTTTTGGTTTCTGATGCTGAGTCTTCATGTTCCAACTGATTTGTCTCATGACGAGTTTTTACCCTGTTCTCGTTAATGCATTATGACATGCATACATCCCGGTACTTGCAATGGACGCTTTCTGATACCAATGGCTTAGTCTTGTTATCATCAACACCCCTCAGCTCTCAAGATGAAGCTAATCACATTTAATATTATTACCGGAAATTTACTTTCGTTTCAGTCTATTGCAACTGTAATGATAAATCCCGAGCAATATGAAAAGAATTATGACGACATGACAAACGCTAATTGATAAAGACAGAGAAGATCGAAAACTTTTCATCACCACGTGTACCTTTGGAGTAAAGGAAAAATTCAACAGGGAACCTTTCAACGCTCTATTTTAAGAACGAAAGAACATTTCCAATTTAAACTATTTACGTGATGACTATGTAATAGATAAGGCTAAACTATGCACACGATTTATCAGGATCTCTGATGTGATTAATAATAAAATATAATGAAACCAAAATGTATATGCAGTATAATTAATGTTTATTTCAAAATGGGTTATCTTGAAACGGGGTGCATTCTTACTTTATGGGCCGAGTAATCTTAGACCGAGTTGACTGTATATAGCGACTGGTTTACGGTAGAAATTTTACACTCCAGTATCTGTATCTGTATGTAAATAAAGAGGTCGTGGAACTAGTGTAGACAATATTCGACGAAGTTGTCAGATATGACCGGCATTTGGACTGTACTTTGCCGAAAGTACAACAGATTGATGTTCAATGACAAATAAATTTACTAGCCCCTCGGGCTACCGCGCAACGGACATTTACTAGCCAGACACAAAAGTTACTAGTCTCGGGCTAGCGTTAGTGTCGAACCTATGCAAGCAGGGTTATTTGTGACACATGGGATGCTCATTCCCCTTTTCTTTCTTTTTTTTTTGTTAACTAAACATTTTAAGTCAGTTGGCAATACACCTGTAGAACTGAAAGAATAGGAACTAAAAAATTACATTCACATGCATGTTCTGTTTAATTTATAATAAAAAACTTCAACTGACGATTATTCTTGTTTTTAAAATCTTTGATCTTTGATAAATATCTTTATGGTATACATTGTATGATGGAATTTTTGAGGAAAAAAATTCATATATTATGTTATCATATGCACTTGTTATCTCATTTGATTATGATTGCAAACCATCAAAAAGCCGAACGTTGAAGTTAAATTTTCAGAATTTCCAGAAGTTTTGCAAAACACACTTTAAATTCACCATGGACCCAACCAAGCATTTAACTATGGAAAACACTAGAAGCATTCACTTTGAAACAAGTGATTATCATTATGTTTATGAAAGTTGTACAAAACAACTCATTTAAATACATGTACTAGTAACATTTGAAGTCATTTGACCACTAATTTATTACACCCTTCAATTAACACATAATATTAATTAGATTATTGCCTATAGCTAGCTGTTAAATATTTCAACACTAATTTATTAATTTTCTGTCAAAATCAGAACTTCAAGGTTAAAAAAAGTAAGAGTTCACTGAAAAATGATTAAGTTGGACAACATAAAACTCTTAAAATTCAGATTTTTTTCTGCAAGAGGTCTGCAGATCATTCAATGGAAAAGTCCATGAAAGTATTCTGGTTGGTTGTAAGCATGTGCTTCACATTAAGCCATTAATATGCACCATCTAATTAATGCTTCTTAGTTCTTAATTTAAACTACAGATAACTTGAGTTTGAATTAATTAATAAAAGAAGTGGCAAAAGAGAAGTAAATTATTTTTTTTGAATCCCTTACATTTTCTATATGCTTACAAAAATGTTAAGTGATTTAAGCTGAAAATGCTGGATTTCACATTAAAATTTTGCTGCCACAGGACTGACGCTAATTTTCTATCTTGAAAATATTGTATAGATTCTATTAGTCTTGTGGAATTTCTTTCAGTCTGTCTTGAAATCAATATCAATCACTATTGCAAAGGCTTTACCAATCCCTAATCTGAATAACATTATGTAACGGGGAAAAGATCTACTTTGGATATATAGTGAAGTGTTCAATGTGGCTTTTCAGTACATGTTCATGCATCACACACTCCCTTGTAATACTTAAATATTTATACCCCCGCTTTAAAAAAGGGGGGGTATAATGTTTTACCTCTGTCTGTCAGTCCGCCCGTCCATCAGTCCGTCCGTCAGTCAGTCAGTCCGTCCCATGAAACTTTCGTCACATTTTTCTCAGGAACTACACATCCACCCTTTCTGTAATTTGGTATCAACATTTATATATGTCAGCCACACTGTGTGATGCGCTTTCAGATTCATCACTTGACAACTTCCTGTTTACCGAACACTTGTCTGATTTTACACATGATAGCCAAGTTGAAAATTTTCGTCACATTTTTCTCAGGAACTACAATACAAGGATTTCTGAAATTTGCTTTCAGGATTTATATTAGTCAGCTATACCGTGTGATGCGTTTTAAGATTCATCACTCGACAACTTCCTGTTTACCGAACACTTGTATGATTTTACACATGATAGCCAAGTTGAAAATTTTCGTCACATTTTTCTCAGGAACTACAATACAAGGATTTCTGAAATTTGGTTTCAGGATTTATATAAGTCAGCTATACCGTGTGATGCGTTTTCAGATTCATCACTCGACAACTTCCTGTTTACCGAACACTTGCATATTTTTACACTATTAATATTATCCACTTGCGGCGGGGGTATCATCAGTGAGCAGTAGCTCGCAGTTTCACTTGTTTAATATGTTTTCGTGTCAGAAAGAAGTTGAAATTAAGCTGCTTTACTGAAAGCAAGATCAATTTGTTTTCTTGCTTCCCATGTAGTTGTGCAGTGTTCTGTTTTTATACGACCGCAAATTTTGAAAAAATTTTCGTCGTATATTGCTATCACGTTGGCGTCTGCGTCGTCGTCGTCGTCCGGCGTCCGAATACTTTTAGTTTTCGCACTCTAACTTTAGTAAAAGTGAATAGAAATCTATGAAATTTTAACACAAGGTTTATGACCATAAAAGGAAGGTTGGTATTGATTTTGGGAGTTTTGGTCCCAACATTTTAGGAATAAGGGGCCAAAAAGGGCCCAAATAAGCATTTTCTTGGTTTTCGCACCATAACTTTAGTTTAAGTTAATAGAAATCTATGAAATTTTGACACAAGGTTTATGACCACAAAAGAAAGATTGGGATTGATTTTGGGAGTTTTGGTTTCAATAGTTTAGGAATAAGGGGCCAATAAAGGGCCCAAATAAGCATTTTTCTTGGTTTTTGCACAATAACCTTAGGTTAAGTAAATGGAAATCTATGAAATTTAAACACAATGTTTATGACCACAAAAGGAAGGTTGGTATTTATTTTGGGAGTTTAGGACCCAACAGATTAGGAATTAGGGGCCAAAAAGGGACCCAAATAAGCATTTTTCTTGGTTTTCGCACTATAATGTTAGTATAAGTAAATACAAATCTATGAAATTTAGACACAAGGCTTATGACCATAAAAGGAAGGTTGGTATTGATTTTGGGAGTTTTGGTCCCAACAGTTTAGGAAAAAGGGGCCCAAAGGGTCCAAAATTAAACTTTGTTTGATTTCATCAAAATTGAATAATTGGGGTTCTTTGATATGCCGAATCTAACTGTATATGTAGATTCTCAACTTTTGGTCCCGTTTTCAAATTGGTCTACATTAAGGTCCAAAGGGTCCAAAATTAAACTTAGTTTGATTTTGACAAAAAATGAATCGGTTGGGTTCTTTGATATGTTGAATCTAAAAATGTACTTAGATTCTTGATTATTGAAGTTTTTTTGGTCCAGTTTTCAAATTGGTCTACATTAAG
This sequence comes from Mytilus edulis, assembly GCF_963676685.1. Classification (NCBI taxonomy): domain Eukaryota; kingdom Metazoa; phylum Mollusca; class Bivalvia; order Mytilida; family Mytilidae; genus Mytilus; species Mytilus edulis. The sequence goes on along the minus strand of NC_092352.1, from coordinate 21,321,199 downwards.
GTCCAAAGGGTCCAAAATTAAACTTTGTTTGATTTCATCAAAAATTGAATCCTTGGGGTTCTTTGATATGCCAAATCTAACTGTGTATGTAGATTCTTCATTTTTGGTCCTGTTTTCAAATTTCAAATTCTACATTAAAGTCCAAAGGGTCCAAAATTAAACTAAGTTTGATTTTAACAAAAATTGAATTCTTGGGCCTCTTTGATATGCTGAATCTAAACATGTACTTAGATTTTTGATTATGGGCCCAGTTTTCAAGTTGGTCCAAATCAGGATCTAAAATTATTATATTAAGTATTGTGCAATAGCAAGTCTTTTCAATTGCACAGTATTGTGCAATGGCAAGAAATATCTAATTGCACAATATTGTGAAATAGCAAATTTTTTTTTAATTAGAGTTATCTTTCTTTGTCCAGAATAGTAAGCAAGAAATATCCTATTTGTGCAATAGCAAGATTTTTTTTTAATTGGAGTTATCTTTCTTTGTCCAGAATCAACTTAAATCTTTGTTATATACAATATACAATGTATATACACTTTTTACTACCAACTGATAAATTTAAATAATCTTTACCATTCAGTGATAACAAGCAGTTTTTTTACATCTTAATACTTTATGATGTATTTAAATGAGTAGTTATTGTTGCAAACTCCATTAGAAATTTGAATTGATATCAGTTTTGAAAAAGGGAAACGGGGATGTGAAAAAAAAGGGGGGGGGGGTTAAATTTTTCTCATTTCAGATTTCATAAATAAAAAGAAAATTTCTTCAAACATTTTTTTGAGAGGATTAATATTCAACAGCATAGTGATTTGCTCAAAGGCAAAAAAAAACCTTTTAAGTTCATTAGACCACATTCATTCTGTGTCAGAAACCTATGCTGTGTCAACTATTTAATTTTAGATTTAAAAAGTTTGAAGAAGAAATCTTTAATTGATTTGTAAAATCTTGGCATTTGTTTTGTGTAAAAAAAAACCATGTAATGTCAAAAATTTGATCACAATCCAAATTCAGAGCTGTATCATGCTTGAATGTTTTGTCCATACTTGCCCCAACTGTTCAGGGTTCGACCTCTGCGGTCGTATAAAGCTGCGCCCTGCGGAGCACCTGGTTGCATTTTATTTATATATAATGGGATGCTCTTTTCTTTTTGCAGGAGTTCCACATCATTAATACTGACCAAAAACAAACTCACTGCCTGATCTGCTTTTAATCCAAAGTAAGTACAATGCATGCAGTGTACTGAGGAATTTGTATTCTTAAAAATTTATGTATTTGTCATATTTCATAACTTTTGTTTTTCATTATTTTAATTAGCTTCACTGAAACACTTAGCTTGCATATGTTTGTCCATTTACGGTCTGCAAATATTCTACTGAAACTAAAAAATATGAAATTTGGTCTTGGGCTCCATATGAGAATGCTGTACTGATGATGCATTTTCACAATCTCTTCAACTTCCTGTTTCCAATAAATAAGATGTTGTATTGAACTTGTTCCTGTAAAATTTATTCATATTTAAGTTCAGGAAAATTTTAAGTGACATTATTTGCGAAAAGATACATATCAGATCAGGGGAAATGTGACTGAAAATAAGAAGATTTGGTAATATTAGCAATTAATCCACTCTCAAGCAGACAACATATATCAAAGGAGTGAAACGTTATAGGTAACTGTACAGCCTTCAAAAATGAGCAAAACCCATGCTGCGTAGTCAACTATAGTATAAATGGCCCCAAACGACAATGTTGAACAGTTCAAACGAGAAAACTAACAACCTAATTTATGTTAAAAAAAAACCTGGAACAAAATAAATATATACAGCAACAAAAAATTATAACTGATTTCAGGTCCTGACTTAGGACAGGCACATACAGAATTCGGCAGGGTTAAACATGTCTGGTCATACCTCCCTTAACCTGGGACAGTGGTGCCACAAAAAACAAATATGATGTACATAAATAAAACAAAAACCTCTGAATTTCCCGACTTGTAACAGGCATATACAGAATATGGTGGGATGAAACATGTTGGCTGGCACAAAACCCTCCCCATAACTTGGAACAGTAGTGCAACTAACAGTACGACATATGGACAAACTTTAAAAAATTGTAGAATGTGTACCTTAAAAAAACATTATAAAAATTTCAAGAAGATTTTTTTTTTTTTAAATGAGTAAAATGACCAGCACTGGCAGAATCACTGTTGATAATGTCAAATTCCAAATATTGCCTAAATTGTATATTGCTTATACAATGCAGTTTAAAAGAAAAGACATATTTTCTACTTTCTACTTTCAGACTGTTGTTGTTATGTTGGTTGTGCTGCCATGTATTTATTTGTTAAATGTTGATGTTCTTTTATTGGTAAGTGTTAAAGGAAAATGTACAAATTTTGAATTGAAAATATTTTAATAAATTGACTTGCAATTTGAAATTTTTTTGCATGTTATATTCATTTAAAGAGAATCTCTGAAATAATCTGTCCATTGAATATTGAAAGTACCATATAGGTGTCCAATTGTAGTGGTCACTTTCTGCCTGGCATCCAAACAGGGAGAAGTGAGTGGTCATGATAATGCTTGTCATGTTATAAATCTGACAGCATTAGAAGATATTTTGATTTCGGGAGGAATAGTGAGGTATTTTGTAGATTAATTTTCACAATTTACATAATTTGCTAGACACCTAAATGGAAGGAAAATGTATTGTCAGTTTAATACACAATATATAAATATACTGTGGTTCTGTTGGAAAGAATTTTCATTTCCATCCAGTATTTGGCTAGAATATTTATTTTCGGTTCTTGTCAGGCCAGTGTCAGAACCTCCAATAGGAAATTGAATATTGGTCGGCTTACAGTTTTTTTTATGAAAAAAGTATTGAACCTATCCTTGGTTGAATTGATTCGAGTTAAACTTTGCTTAATCTCAAAGCTTATTTCAAACAAAAATCTAGTTGATACACAATTCACAAGAAAGAAAATTTTTTCTTCAGATACTATCTTGAATTTGATAGTTTTGCATATAAAAACTTGTTAAGTGTAGCAACAAAAGTTTAAATAAGACTGCATGGATGAAATTTGTTTATAGTTTTACCGATTTTTTTAAGACCACATGGATGAAATTTGCTTTAAATGTTTACCCATTTTTAAACTAAAATAAGAGGTTTACAAAAAAATACTGATTTATTCTAATACATTAAAGATGGATAACTTGTCATGATAAACTATTAATGTGTAAACTTGGAATTTTTATTTTTCAAAAAGCCTTTCCTTTCGCCGATGAGTCACGGTTTACCGGGATTCACGCTTCAGACAGCTGACGATGAGTCCCGTTTTACCGGGATCAGAATACCTCTTTTATATTTTCCGCTCAAAACAGTGCAAACATGAGTTATCTTTCTTTGATGAATACCCGGATGAAAGTGTAAACATGGCGCTTCCGTTTGTTGAAGACCGTGTCAAAATCAGACGAAATTTACGGAATTTACGAGAATTTGAAATGAGGGAACATTTTTTTTGAAAGAATATGGAAGAAATGAAGCCAAACTAGTATACTTTTTTGACATATAATGTCGTTTTATATACAAAACACTTGGAATGGACATCGTTCAGTGTGAGGAATTTGTACAGCCTCATAAAATTTTTCAAAATTTTGCCGTTTTGGGTTAAAAAATTACGATTTGGGGTCTAAGAGCAGAATTTTGAGAATTTCACTTAGATAATGCCGATAAATTTGAAAATTTGAATATTTTATGAAGAAAAAATTATCAAAAAATGAACAAAACTGTGAACATGGTGTTAGTGAATGAAATAAATACACAAATAACTATAAACAAGTTTTTATTGACATTTATTTAGGTCTCCCACTTGAGTAAAAGCAGCCAGGGAAGCCATCGTCTCAGAGTAGCTTCTGTCTGGGCAGCAATCGGTGAAAGGGTTAAGATTGCTAATATTATTTTTTTATTTTAGGTTAATCCAGAACAAAAAGTGCTGTTTTAAGTGAAGTTTGAATTGTTTTAAGATTTATTTGTGCCAAAGGACAAAATGCAGCAAGGTAAGATTTAGCTTGTAAAGTGTGGACTTTAAAAGTCTCGATCAGCCATGCCAATCTTTGTTGGTTACAAAAAAAATCTAACATTGAAAGCAATTACATAATTTTGAAAGACAGTTTTTCCTGCTTTAGTCTAGAAAGATTGCATATTTATGTAAATCAATCAATGAATGAAAAGCAATTCACTTGTGCAGCTTTTTTCAGTAATAAAATTTAAATGATTAGACAGCACAATCTATCAAATGAAAAAAATGTGTCACTGTTTTATAGTCAATAAGTAAGATGATAACCCAACAATAAAAACAACTAAGTTGTCATGTTAAAATTTAATAAAGTGATAAAAATAATTTATTTTATATTTCAGCTGCAAAACCAGTCAATATGAATAATCAAGTGAACAGCGGAGGATGGGGGAATAGTGGCCCCATGCCTGGAGCTGGTGTTGATGAAGATGATGGGGGATGGGGTGTAGGACCACCTGGTGTGGGAAGTGGATGGATGGGTAACTGACATACATTTTCTTAGTTATAATTTCAGATTGAACTGCACAAAGACATTGATGGTTTTGTTATATGATAAGATAAGAGTATTTGGCTAAAAAGAAAAAAAATTGTGCATAGCAGTGGGTAGGCACATGAAAATCACAACTCTGGATGGGTGTTTATATTTGATTTGGATGGTGTAATGAAAGGGAAATTTGAAAACCAATTCAGTAGTGTAGTTTTCACCATTTTCAAGGTGCTTTTACTGTCCTCAATATAAGTTTCAATTGAACAGCCCTGAATCAGTTGACTGTTGCACCATGATGAGCAAAATTTAAAGTATACACTTTATTCAGTAAAAAAAAAATTATTGTATTTTTCTAAATGAATGCTTGTGATTTTCAGTGATTAGCTCTGCAATACCTATGCATATTCAATATGTGCTGTATATCAGATCTTATCCCTTGATTACCAACAATCTGTGGTATTCATGTACCACTTCTTATAACAGCTGTTTTCTATAGACCTGATAATATAAGTTGTCTATAAAAGGAAAATACAAATTGATGTAAAAGTGTTTCATAAAATGTTTTGTATTAATTTTAAGGTGCTCTAGCTGCTGCCAATGCTGAATTGGCAGCTCAATGGCAAGGACCAGCAGGAGATTGGAAACCAAGTGTTATTGTAGATAGGAATGACAAAGAGTCCTGGCCTTCCATTGGAGGTGACAATTCCGAAACAACTTCAGACAATGGTGAAGATAGTGCCTCTGCCAAATCGGGATCTGTGATATCTTCGTCCAGTCAGGACCACACTGCCCTTTGGGGCAACTCTCTCAATGGACTTGAATCAAACACTTGGGATACAAATCCAAACAGCTCCACTTGGGGCTCCTCATATCCTCAAAGTCTTTCAAATAATATGCAAGGAATAACTAGTATAGCTGGTTCTAGTGATCCTTCTAGAAGTTGGGGAAATGTCCCTGGAACCCTCCCCCAGGGACTTGGACAAAATCTGGGAGGGATTAGGCCACAAAATTCAGTGCAAATACAGCAGTCAGCAGCAGAAAGTATGCAATCGTCTCATTCCGTCTCTAATCAGGCTTCTTATGGTGCAAATACTTCAGCGTTCAAGCCTGTAGGTGATTCATGGGGTGCAGTCGGAACTATACCCAGTGATATAGCAGGCAAGGGCAATGGCAATAGTGCTCAACAAAAACCAGAAATGATGCCCGAAGTTGGATGGCCAGTTAATCCTCCACCCACTCCAATTTCGGCTCCAATTTCGGCAAGTAGTGTTTCAAGTTGGGGTGATAGCACTGTTCCAACATCCATGGCATCTACAAAACAACAGTGGCCACCAGATTCAACACAAGGTCTCCAACCTCAACCTACGTCATGGGCTCAGGCTGCCGGTAAAGGCCTTTCTACTAGTCCCTCCAATCCAGTGTCAAATCAAAATGCACAATCTCAAAGCATATCACAGTCAGATGTTCCTAGTGAATTTCGTGTAGCCATCGATAGTCATGATGGTTGGGGTATGAAACCAGTTCGTCAAGATACAGCATGGGAAATGGAAACCACACCAAAAGCAAAAAGAAAGTTCCCAGCAACAGTACCAGTAGTAAATCCAGAAAAACCTGCTGCAGCAGCTAACCCAAACAATAATAACAGCAATATGTGGAATAATAATAATGGAACTGGTATCTGGGAATCTACAAAAGAACCCCAGCAAACCAGTTCATGGACAAGTGCCCCAGCAGGAAATTCTGCTCAGTGGGAAGATCCTCAGGCAAAGGATCCAAACACATGGACAAATCCTAATGATACAGCCTCAAGTCAGTGGGGCGGGAAAACAGAAACTGGTTCTTGGCCCAGTGAACGTTCAGGTCAGTATGGAGAAGCTGGCAAACAGGAACATAATGATGGAACTGCTCTTTGGGGAAATCCAGGAGGTAAACCAGCAAACTGGAACCAACCAGGTCCACCTAGCAATCCACCAAACTGGAACCAAGCACCACCACCGCCACCACCACCAACACAGCCACCTGGATGGGGACAACCACCTCCTCCACCTGCAAAAGTGGACGATGGAACATGTCTTTGGGCTGCTGGTTCTCCAAAACAGGTGTGTTTTACCATTAGTTTTCTTTCTTTATGGTGGATGTAACTGTATAACATATTCTGGATGTAACGGTATAACATATTCTAAATCAATCAATATTTGGGTATCTTTGAGAAAATTAAACAAGTACCTGTACACCAAATCCCAAAAAAAAGATACATATCAAAACCCTTAAAAACATGTGATTTTAAACAAATCTATGTTGAATATGCAGATAATGATAGATTGGTTTAACTGTCTACTATTAAGAATAATACACCAACACATGTTGATTCAAACTTTGCAATACAATGATGATGTGGAAGTCTGTAGGCTGACCTAGCTGCTTATCTTCTTTCGAACTGGTATCATCCACATTAAACATTATTTATTTATACTTGAAGGCTTGAATGCCACAAGTGTAAGAGTTGTGTAATATTAAACATATTTGTTCATTTTTGTTATTCAGGTAGAAGGTGAGTAATCAATATTGCATTTATAAAAGAAATACTAAAAGATGGCTCAGTTTAGTTGAGTTGACTTGACACATGGTATCCAAATAAAAAAAATGTATCAATTACGGAATCAGGAGCAATGCATTTGTTCACACAACACATGGAAAAATCATTACTTGATGTTTTTGATTCTATGAACTGACAGAAGTTCATATTAAAAAGTTCTTTTAACTGACATTACCTGTGTTAGGGGAAAGACAAAGCATAGCACGTTACAGTGAAATTTGTGTCGATTAATTTACTTTTAAAATATGAAACTTTATGTAGAATGGAAAAAGTCCTATCAGCTGGTAGAACCCAGACAATATTTATAGATTTCTGTAAGTTTAAATTTTTTTGCAGGCTCAGGCAGCTGGTTGGGGAGAAACAAATAATCAGTGGAATTCAGCAGCTGGCCAAAAACCAAAGACGCCTTCATGGTCTGAGGACCCCAGTGTTAAGGTAAGGCTGGGAAACCCTGTTGTTGGTGTGGGTACAGTCTCCTCCTCCCACTTGGGTCAAGATGGGGACAGGTATTGGAATCGCCCACCTGAACAGGGTCCCAACCCAAAAGGTACCTTCAACTGGGGTGAGGCAGACATGGTTTGGAATACGTCTGATTATAATAAGGTAAGATCACATCCAGTATTTGCATGAGTCACAAGCCTTTCGAGATCCTCATAGTCAAATTCCCCATTTTAATCCATTATGAGGATCTCAGACCAATGTTGATTCCCCTGGGGAGGAGGATGCATGATTATTAATCTACATGTTTGTTGTTGTTTTTTACATAATTGTTGACAAACAAGCTGCAGTCTCCACATTGTTTTTTCTTTTTCTTCATAACTTAAAAAATGGGTTGTGCACTGTGCGATAGATAACATATTTTTGAGTTTAGTTCGGGATAATGCTGAGATAGTGGTGCATATTTATTTTCTTTATAGATTGCAGTGTAATTATTTAATAAAGTTACAGGGTACTTTTTTTTTACTAACACCTAATTTCTGTTTTAGTTCACAAAATAATGTTCAGTTCATAACAAAACTCAGCACAAAATAAATATTATTCAGGCACTTTTGTTTCATTATGGTATTTTGGTGTCATATAGTGAAATAATTTTTTGTTAAGACAGTAATTTTTATAAGTGAAGTGGTCTGCAGTTAAGAGATATAAAATATATTTTTATTGTAGTCAAATTGGGTAATATTTAAAATTTTACTTCTCAAAGATAGGAAGGCGGGGAAAAATGATTTTTGGTAAAATCCTCTTTTTTTCTGTTAGCCAAAGGGGGAATCGCTATTTGTCTCTTAAAGTACCATACAGAAATAATCAGATCTTATAATTGCAAGTAAATATATGTCTATTGTATGGCTCCCTGGTCAAACTAAGTTATAACAGTTTAGAGATTGAAAACATGATTCCTTGGTACTTCTTTTAAAGTTTTATAACTGATACAGAAAACATTAATCCTTGAAACTCAAAGGTATAAAGTGATTTTAAGTAGTGAAATATTTTTGATGCTTTCATTGCTATTGGGGTTTTCTTTTTTGTTATTGAAAACATCATATATTTGGTTAAATGTCGAGCTTTTGAACTGTTTTAAACCTTGTCACAAATGCTGACATTATCACATATTGCTCAATCTCTCCAGACTAAGGTGCCTGCAACTTAATGACAATTTGAACTGTTGGCCTAATGGTTTTAGGATTTTCTCAGGTCCATCTTTACTTTTGTATGTTATTTCTTAAACAATAACTTCAGGTTAAGTTGATCTAAAAACTGCATTCTCCAAATTTTGTGGGTATTGGGAATATAAGGTGGATTTCAAGTTTGGAATTTTACTATTAATATGGTAGACAGCATAAGCACGGATAAAGGATAATTTCACAAGGGGGGGATTTTCAGCTTGGGAAGGGCCTGAGAGGTTGATGCTGATTCTGGCAGGGTCCTGATGGATTGGTGTCTTGTTGCAGGATGACATGTTCTGGAATGAGGACAAGAGTACAAACTGGGAAGATACAGACATGGGAACGTGGATGGATGATACCCAAGAAAATAATTCTACTTGGAGCAGCGCCTCTGGTTGGATTAGGGGAAAGAAAACTTTGATCAAGGTAAACAAAGGTTAAGGAAGAGATACTGTAGCTTGTTTGTCAAAAGATTGATTGTTGTGATGTGATGTGATGTGATAAGGAATGACATGTGTTGTTTATTTACAGGGTGGTGCTAGCCGATTTCCTGGTGGAAATCAGCCTCAGATGAGGAGTCGTATGATTCAGCAGCTAATGGAGCTTGGTTTTCAGGTAATACACTTGTGGACAACATCTAACTTTCTAAATAAGATCATTAGTTGATTTTAAAGTTTGTAATTCATGACTTGGATACTCACAATGGAGTCTACTTCAACAATTAATTAAAGTAATGGTATTTTCCAACAGAAAGTTTATGGGAAACGTCTAATAGTAAGTCGATGAGAATTGTAGCAACTTTAATTGTCATTTACATTGAGATTATGTGGCCCTGTCACTGCATTCATGGTTCAAAGTTTGTAACTACGTCAGTTTAAGGGTAACCGCTAATATGACAAGTCAATGATATTTGGTATGCAGTTGAATTACTCATTCCCAGGGTTATAAATCAGCCCTTCATCTTCAGTCATGGTTAATTGACTTTGAATGTTATGCTTATTTAACATACTGAAATATTGCCATTTAATTTCAACATTCCCATTTTACTATCAAAATTACTGTTTTTTTCTGTGTGTCAATAGTTTGAATTAAGTAACTCGGTAACATTGATAAGCTTAATTGTGGGATCCTATGTCTAGCGTCTAAGGTTGTAAATAAATAAGTGTTTTATATTAATGATATCTCACTTTATTTCATATGCAAGTGCTTCTATTTAATTTGATTAAACTAAAATATACTTTTGTTCAATCAAAGTAAAAAGAAGCACTCACTTATCAAGTAATGTGAGATAAAGTATAAAAGTATAAAATTTCAAATATTAAAAAAACTCATAATATTTAAGTGAAGTCCAGTTCCTCATTGAATAATTTTATATAATGTGACAAAACATTCTAAAATAAACACTATGTAACATGGTATGCAAATTTGACATTCTTCCAAAAAATATCTGGAAAGAAAACAGCATACTTGAAACATTTAAAGTTGATTGATTTTTGCCTTAAGATCAACTGGCCTATGGCCAAACATTATACAAATACATTAATAATATTAAATTAATAAGCAGTCCAATGTTAAAATATAAATTATTTTGTTTTGAAAGTTTTATAGCTGACGTATTTATGACTTATGATTTTAATTTGTAAACACTACAATTATAGTTCATACTGTATGTGTATTTATGCAAGTGGAGATTTAAATGTATCAGAACTTATACGTTTAATTGAATCTGTGTTTCAGTCTTATGTAAATAAAAAGTTGGCACACTCTTAATGTTGTTTCCCATTGATTTTATCTTAAGCACAGAAAAAACACTCATTTGGATTGAATACCCCCCAAAAAAACTAGCATTTTTATATTACGTCTATTGACATGTCCAGTGAAATTTAAAACAAATATTTATTTGCAAAAGGCTGATATGCACATGTACTCCATTTACAATAAACATCATCATCATCTAAATGTCTATTCCTGTCGGGATTTAATTAATAAATTATATTCATCAATAGATATGCATAAGTCTGAAAAAGTTTTGACTTCATCTGAAAAGAGATCAAATGTTCAGTTTTAAATTATTTCCTTGTGTTTAAAAGAAAGTCATATGTTTAGCATTATCCTGTCTCACCAGGGGGGGGGGGGGGTTGGCCTGATTGGCCAAGTGGTTTAAGTAGTTGCTGTAATCACTAGCCAGTCAACACTGAGGTTGTTAGTTTCAAACCATGCTTGTGGGAGTGCACTTGAACCCAATCTTAATTGACTAGCATTGTCAGTTTTTCCTATCAAAAGTCAGCGGTTTTTACTGGGCACTCTGGCTTCCTCCACCAATAAAAATTGGACGCCAGTAAATAGTCTAAGGTGCTTAAAAGTAGTGTTGAAACACAAAAAATCCATCAAAACCTGTCTCACCACTCATATTCATAATACTACTTACCTAGGGGCACCTAAATGTGTACATAAACACTTTGTATGCAATTAATTTTGAGTTAAAAATTTGCTGTTTGTTTTATAGATTCACAAAGTCTTGCCGTTTAATATGAATAATGCTTTTCTTGGATAACTGATATGTTTAAAAAGAACCACCCTGAAATTAATACCGTATTGATAGACCAATGAAAGTAATTATGACCTATTCATTCTGTTGTACAAATAAGGATATTCAAACTTTTGTATATTTATTTGATATCTTCTTTAAACATGATCATACAGCTAGTTAGTTCAAAGGGGAGTGGGCTATAAAAGCATATGTAGGTTTCTCTTGAATTTTTTTCTTACTTGTCCAACTTAAAATATTTTATGTTTTGTTTTTTTTTAACAGAAAGATGAGGCCGGGCAAGCATTAATAAGCAACAATATGAATTATCAAAGTGCTCTCGGTAAGTATATGCTGGGTTTAAGATTTTTTTACATAAAAGTTAAAAACAGGTTAGTCACACCCGTACACACGTATACATACATCTATAAGGGTTCAAATTAGTTTGGGTCAGAGGACTAGGACCTCTTGGACCTGTTAATTCTAGGAAGGGACTTTTCATTTTTGAATTACAAAAGTCAAGAACTTACAATTATTTACACTGATGCTTTATACAGTTCCAGGGAATTTCTTGTGGAGATCTTCTCTGAAAATTTTGAATGATCCTGACCCTTTTATTATTTAGAACAAATTTGAACCCCTGGATTTATAAGCGACTAGTGATTGCTCTTTCATGTATTTTTTCCTTTGGATAGCAAGACCAACAGTGGAGTATAAAGTCGAGTGCTAGTGAACTTCTATTTGAGGTTCAGTTCTATTGTAGTGAATAGCACCTCTGTCTTTTCATGCTGTTTGTAGGGTATTAAGATGATGTAAAAAAAAAGTTTTAAGTTCTTCCCTGGAAAAATTACTTCAATTCAAATTAGTATGTACAGACGATATTGAGACTGAAAATTACATGTAACATTGTTTGGTTAATCTATAAGACCGAAATATATCTATACTATTAAACAAAGAGACCTCATTTTGTGTGTTGCTTCTGTTCCTCCCACAATAAATTGATCATCATGCCTCTGTGTCCTATTGGTACCATGCATAGTCACATTTGTCATCCATTCTTATGACTATTCAGTTTGAGTTATTTTGGGAGAAAAACGAAAATAGAGGCGTCCGTATATTCATTCAGTCATCAGACCGACTTTTATGTCAGACATGACTACCGGTTTTAACATTGAGAACCAATCGTATGATAGATAACAAAAATGAAAAATAAATAAGCCGATCAGAGTGTTGTCCATATTGTGGTTTTTGTCGAGCCTGCAACTTTTGTTGCAGAAAGCTCGACATAGGGATAGTGATCCGGCAGCGGCTACGGCGGCGGTGTTAGCTAACTTCTTAAAAGCTTTATGTTTTAGAAGGTGGAAGACCTGGATGCTTCATACTTTGTATATAGATGCCTCATGTTACGAAGTTTCTGTCAGTCACATGTCCAATGTCCTTGACCTCATTTTCATGGTTCAGTGACCACTTGAAAAAAAAGTTCAAATTTTTTGTAATGTTGAATTCTCTCTTATTATAAGTAATAGGATAACTATATTTGATATATGGGTCATTCTCAGTTAATCAGCAATTCAGTACCATTGGACTTTGATGATAATTTGTGAAGAAAATAAAGGAGATATTGGCAAATCTGATGTGTTATTCTTTTCTACTAATGTTGAATAGATAGTAAAGATAATTTAAGGATAATAAGTGGAGAAGAAAGAAATTTACAAGAGTTTTAAAATAAAAAAAGGGTGTTTTGATGGCGTCCATTTTGGGACATTTTTCCATGGTCATATTTAATCATATTTTTATGTCATTTTTGTATGCACAACCAGGGCAAGTTAAGGAATAATAAAAACTATATACTCAGATTTACTTGTTCATGTATAAAATATAATAAACAGGGCATTATTAATATATATATTTTAGTAATAAAAATTAGTGTATGGATGTTACTGCATCGGTCAAACCTTACCTAATTTTGCGATAAATATTTACACAGAACAGAATGTGGACAACACTATTCGCAAAGTAAACAGGGGTTTTGTCTTTAGATGTATTTTGTAAAATGATATGACATGCAGGGCTTCATAATAAAAAGAAATCGTCAATCTTTTACAGACGTGGTAATAGCGGTCAATAATTAACATCCAAAACGAATCCTCGTTTACTTCCAATATTACAATCGTCCGATATCCAACCCCCCTAAATGAAAGTTTGGACTCGTCCAAAAAGACGTCATCGATCTTTGTGTACACAAAGCAGCCGTGGGACTTTCGAAAATGAAGTTAAGTGTCATCGGTCAGGCGGAAGCAAGTTGTAACATCCAAAACTTAATTTAAATTCATTGATATTGTAATAAATACGCAACTAAATGGTAAGTTTTCATTGCATGATCAGTTATTTACGTGGTTCAATATATAGGTAAATATAATATGACGGAAATTGCCAATTTGACGATAAACAACACAGATGCATATGGACGGTGACATTTTGACCTGTCAACCTTTTTGTGGATGTTATATTTTGACGTGATAAGCACGTGGTTGCGTAATGTCCGTACGATTTTAGTTAAAAATAAGTTATATATTAAAATTGTGTATCTGCACTATTTAAATATCGTAGCACTGGATGATGAAAAATAAAACAATATCCAAAGTTATTATCTGTTTTATTATACAATGTTCAAATCAATGATCAATGTTTTGGACATTACTGTTTTACTCGAACAAGTAACATCCAAAACAGGGAGTACAAACTAACCCCATTAAATTATAATTGAGGGAATATAAACAAGGTACTATTATTTTACAATAATCTAAAATTAGTTTAACATGTTTATGGTTTAACCATTGCTCTGGAATATACTTCTAATTCTGTGACATGTTTTGGACATTACTGTTTGATGCACAAACACTTGTTTTGGATGTTATTGTGACCTAAATTTTACTCGAACAAGTAACATCCAAAACAGAAAGAACAGACTAACCCCATTAAATTTTAATTGAGGGAATATAAACATGGTACTATTATATTATATAAACTAAAATTAGTTTAACATGTGTATGGTTTAACCGTTGCTCTGGAATATACTTATAATTCTGTGACATGTTTTGGACATTACTGTTTGATGCACAAACTCAGGATATTTTTTATGTTTTGGATGTTATACAAATTCCATTTTGTCAATTGTCAAAATGTAACATCCATAATAATTCCGTAAAAAAATATATGCAATAATGAGTATTTATTTGAAAAGTCCAATGTATCTGTTTAATGAATAACCACAACAAAATCTTATGAATTCTCCTTTAAAAATAATTGACACACAAACTGTTGAACTAAACTTTTAATGTATTAATTTTGAGTCACATCCACAACAACAAATTATACATAATTACTCCCTTTCTATTGTAATATCAGTTGATAAATGATTTTAATTTTAAAGATATTAACTTCTTTATCTAAAATATATGAATTATTCTATTGAAATTGTACATTTAATGCATATATGATACTGTCAATGAAAAATATATAACATCCAAAACACAGAGGGTACTGTTAAAAAAATTCAATTAAAATATATTTCCACATACTGAACTATCTTTTTATTATTAGAACCATAAAGATCAATGTTTTAGTCTCAATTTGATACCAAAAAATGGACCAAAAGCCAACATTTATATTTTTCACCAAGGTATATAAAAAAATGCTGAATAACTGAGAATGACCCATGTGCGTACCTTGCAAGGTTCTCATGTCTGTCAGATAGTTTTCACTTGACCTCGACCTCATTTCATGGATCAGTGAACAAGGTTAAGTTTTGGTGGTCAAGTCCATATCTCAGATACTATAAGCAATAGGGCTAGTATATTCAGTGTATGGAAGGACTGTAAGGTGTACATGTCCAACTGGCAGGTGTCATCTGACCTTGACCTCATTTTCATGGTTCGGTGGTTATAGTTAAATTTTTGTGTTTTGGTCTGTTTTTCTCATACTGTATGCAATAGGTCTACTATATTTGTTGTATGGAACGATTGTAAGGTGTACATGTCTAGCGGACAGATGTCATGTGACCTTGACCTCATTTTCATGGTTCAGTGGTCAAAGTTAAATTTTTGTGTTTTGGTCTGTTTTTCTCATACTATATGCAATAGGTCTACTATATTTGTTGTATGGAACGATTGTAAGGTGTACATGTCTAACAGGCAGATCTCATGTGACCTTGACCTCTTTTTCATGGTTCAGTGGTCAAAGTTAAGTTTTTGAGTTTTGGTCTTTTTATCTAATACTATATGCCTAGGTCAACTATATTTGGTGTATGGAAATATTTTATGATCTTTATGTCAGTCGCACAGGTTTTATTTGACCTTGACCTCAATTTCACAGTTCATTGCACAGTGTTAAGTTTTTGTGTTTTGGTCTATTTATCTTAAACTATAAGTAATAGGTCAACTATATATGTTGTATAGAAGCATTGTTAGCTGTACATGTCTGCCTGGCATGGTTCATCTGACCTTGACCTCATTTTCAAGGTTCATTGGTCTATGTTTAGTTATCTTGGTTAATGTTAAGTTTATGTGACAGTTGTTATAAAGCTTAGCTTTATACTTAGGACTATCAACATAATATCAATGATTTGTATAGAAGGCGAGACATTTCAGCGTGTGCACTCTTGTTAGATCGTAAGAACCACTACTATTATACCTCGGTTTTAACTTGCACATAATTTTCATAAGTTCTCGGAAGGGGACAGGACAATTATTTTTGTGTTTATCTGCATGTACTGTATACTATGATTAAAATACTAAGTACTATAATATATACAGACACTCTTTATAATATAGCAGTGATTGCCATGGAGAAGAAACTTAGAATTAATAGTTCAAATATGTATATGTATGTACATAGCAGAGACATAGAATGTATTATATGTCTATTCATAGTATACAGAAACGCGGAAATAATGGAATATAACAGAAAACAAAATGATAACGGACTTTGAAAAAAAAAGGGGGCTTAAAAATATTGTGTTGTTTATATTGATTTTATGACTTGGAGGGAATAATAGTAAAATGTTTACTGAACAGCATTATTAAACAAATAACTACTTTTGAAATGTATCAAAATGATTTGCAGTAAGCTTAAGAAAAAAATTGTATGAAATATTACTTTAAAATTTTTTTTAACTGTTATAATCCACAGTAAAGTAATGTTGATTTAAAAGATAAAATAGTTTGTAATAGGCATGTTGTATATTCACACAAGTTTCTTGTTCTTGCTTCAGATTTTGATTGTTAGGTCTCTACAATTCAATCTGAAATCCTCAGTTTCAATAAGTATGTCTGTGTTAAAGCTCATTGACATTTAAATGATTTACTGTAATCAAATGTTGCATTTTCAATTAAAAAAAATAATCGATTGTGTGCTAATGAGGGGATAAAGTGATAAACACATTATTTCAAATAGATATAAGATTTTTACATAGAACTCTTATGTACTTTCAGCTGAACTATACAAGCAAAAAGGTGCTACTTATAGAGATGATGTATTATTGGAAAGTGCCAAGTCCAAAGTGATAAGTGATAATGACATATCAGATACTCAGCAGGAAAACAATCCATTTGTGCCTAATCCAAATACTCCTTTTCCTCCACCAAATGCTCAAGCGTTCAAGGGACCTAGTCAGCCAGTCTCTAGTCAAACTAGTATTATGCCTCCGCAACAAAACAAAAAGCCTGCCGCTGGTCGAGCTCAGGCTGTCGCACAACAAATGGCCCAACAACAGATTCTCCAGCAGTTACACCTTGCCGTTAAGGCAGGATTAATCAGTCCACAACTTCTCAACCAGCAATTGCCTCCGTATATGTTGGTTCTACTCCAGCAGTTACTACAGCATCAGCAGTGTCTACAACAGCTTATCACTACCCAACAAGTCCTTCAAAAGAACAGTGTCTCTATGAACCCAATGGTTCAACGTCAACAACTTGAACAGGTCAATATGAAAATTAATACGATCAAACAACAAATTCTTATAACCCAACGTCAAATCCATGATGCTCAACGTCTTCTTATTAAACCTCAACCAACAACAACTTCACAATCATCAACGGAGGATGCCATCTCCACTATCGAGTCCAGTCTCTCAAATCTCAACATGCCCAACAGTCAACCTCAACAATCTAAACTTAGTCAGTGGAAGAAACCCACAGAAAAAGAGTCCAGTCCAGATTCTGGTGCTAATGCAGAATATAGTGCTTTAAACAAGGCCCCAGGCTCGTCTAAAACTAGCCAGGCCTCATCACAGTCCAGTCTTCAGTATGGTGGTCTTGGTCTAACCCAACTTGGAGGAGATTCCACCTGGTCCAATGTGCCAGCAACTACATCTGGGTCCCAGAGTTGGCCTACAATCAGTGTCTCATCAACGGGCCCCACATCTACAATTGACGAGAATGGGAAAGATATTAAAGAATCTCACTTACCATCTACATCATCTTCTCTCACTATTAATGATGCAATACCAGAATTTGTACCTGGTAAACCTTGGCCAGGAATTACTCAAAAGAGTGTCGAAGATGATCCACATATCACGCCAGGAAGCTTTTCTCGTTCTCTCAGTTTAAGTGTCAATACCATCAGAGATGATTCCTTAGGATCATTAATCACTAAAACCAGTCCAAGTGAGTCCCTCCCGCCTATGAATCCTAAGAATATGTCCCAGAAGTCGTGGAGTGGCGGCGATTCCATGGCTCCAACGTCTTTCTCCAACGAAGTATGGGGTGTGCCATTACCAAAGAACAGTGCCATGCAGCAGCGTCCACCACCAGGTTTGAAGCCAAACAACTGGTCTGGTGTAAATCGTCAACATTCCTGGGCAGGAACCAGAACTGACCCATCTTCTTTCAATTCAGGTAAACTAAAAATCTGTTTTATTTGTCTTCAAGTCAGCTGAAAAAAGAATTTTTTCATTTTAAATTTATTTGATTAAACAATCAAGTATTGTCACAAACTTGACTCGCAAATGATATGATGATTTACCCTTCAATTAATACCAATCAATGTATAAATATATCAGTAAGGTCTGGATGAAATTTGCCAACCTTGTACTATTGCATAGCTAAAAATATGGACTGATCAGTTGTACACTATAAAAAAGAAGATCTGGTATGATTGCCAATGAGACAACTCTCGCCAAGAAACCAAATGACACAAAAAATAACACACCTTTTAAGTCTGTTTATACAACAAAAAAAAACACTTTAAGAATACCAGCTTAGTCTTATGCTGTTTGGTCTTGTGATACAATACCAAATGGATTTTTAATTTAATTATTTAGTATTATACTGTGACTGTGTTGGTTCATTTCTTACATGAGATGGTGTGTGAATGAATGATTTGTATTACTCATTTGTAACTTCTCTTGCCTTGAAACTTTTGCAACATATTTAGTGACACAGATTTTTAGCTTAGAGAGTTGAATTCATAATAAGTAACACTTTAAGAAAATGAATAGATAAATCTTATAATCTCATTGACCTGTTTGTTTTGCATTGTTGACAATGTAGAGTGTGACTTGTATCAAAGCTTCATGTTGAAAGAGATATTTTTTCAAAAGATTTAAATCTGACATATTATGACTTGACAATTACGATAAACCACTATTTGCAGGTATTAATTTTGAATTAACAGGTTGATTACATTTTGTATATGGTTTTTTACATTTTTGTCATTTTTTACAGGGAACATGTCTAACTGGGATGCAAGGATGTCAAACAATATTACTCCTTGTTTGATCCTGAAAAATCTCACTCCTCAAGTAAGTTGACTTTTATATAACAAGGGCTGTTCCAGAAAATACTGTCCCCCCAGGGAATGCACTTTTTTACCCCCCAAATAAAAATAAATGAGATCGTTGAACTTTCCCTTTGCATTTTGGTATTTCAAATAAACCACCCACATAAAATTTATAATATTGCCTTTCCTGGGGGATATATTATTTTCTGGAACGGCCCTAAGAAGTAGCTTTAATCTGGAATAAATAATTGTAAGGTTTTAATTTTAAATAATGTGTGAAATATCTAGATGCATTAATCATCTGAACCATGTAAAGGTTATTTAAAGTTGGTTAGGCCTTCAACAATGAGCAAAACCCATACCGCATATTCAGCTATTGTTTAAAAGGCCCTGAAATTACAAATGTAAAACAATTTATATGAGAAAACTAATGGCCAGACTTATGTGAAAGAAACAAAGAAAGAAATATAAATATGATATTCACCAACAAAAGACCACCACTGAATTATTTCAGGTTTACATAAGATAGTTAAATGTATTGACAAGACATGGTCGAAGCCACATTTGCAGAATCCCATTGTTAGCTGCTTTAATATGAGGGTTGATTTTTATCTTTAGACCATAACAGATGTAGTTGACTTAAAGACTACAGATAATAAAATGTATTATTGCATAGCAATATAATATTATCCACTGAAAGTAACCAAAAGTTAGCGTGCAATAAATTATATTATTCCATATTGTTAAAACTTTAGTAGGTTTTTCTATATGAATGGGATTTTGAATAAATAAGCATATTCACCTGCGGAAAAAGGATATTCACCGCGCATAACGTCGCGTGCTTTTACCTGCACTATTTTGGTAAAAAAACGTTTGATGTACAATTGGTTTTGGTTAATAATTGCCATTACATACATTTCTCTCGGAACATGGAATAAAACAATTACTGTCTTTTGTTTTGGTAAATATGTGGTTTAATTGACTTTTGAAAAACTGATATTCACTTCGGCCGTTGGCCTCAGTGAATATCAGTTTTTCAAAAGTGAATAAAACTACACATTTACCTCATCAAAAGACAGTAATTGTATATTATTGTATAGCAATATAATATTTCCCACAGAAAGTAACCAAAAGTAAGTGTGCAATAAATTCCAATATTGCACTAGTGCAATAAATCTTCAAAATTCATGACATCAACAACAAAATGTTAGTTTAAACCAATTTTTACTTTCAAATATTATATTGCAATACAATAAAAGGGTTATTGCATGAATATTGGGGAATATTGTCCCTTGTAGAACATATATTGCACGAGCTTGCGATCGGCTGGCAATCGGGACAATATTCCCCAATATTCATGCAGTAACCCTATAATATTGCACTAGTGCAATAAATCTTATAAATTCATGACGTCATTAAAGTCAAAATCTTAATTTAAACCAATTTTTACTTTCAAATATTGTATTGCTATACAATAAAAGGGTTATTGCATGAATATTGTCCCTCGTAGAACATATATTGCACTCGCAAGTGTGTGCAATATAAAATTCTACTCGAGACAATATTCATGCAATAACCCTATAGTATTGTTGTGTTTAAAGCTGTTATTATAATTCATTGATTGTTTGATTCATGTTTGCTTAACACCTGTGATTATGAGGGATGATTTTAAAAAAGAAAATACAAATCACAATAATAAAAATGACACCTATAACAATTCAATGAGACTTGTTGGGATTATGTATAGAAGCAAAATTGGTGTCTCCTCCTGTTTTTCTCTCATTTCAATTTCATGAGAATGCATGTATTATGGGAGAAATATTTCATTGTTCAAATATTTAAAGCAAATACTAACAAATATTCATTTACTTTACAGATAGATGGATCAACATTAAGGACCCTCTGCATGCAACATGGTCCTCTAGTGTGGTTTTATCTTAGTTTGAACAATGGCCAAGCCTTAGTCAGATACCACTCAAAGGAAGAAGCATTCAAAGCACAGAAATCGCTCAACACATGTGTATTAGGAAACACAACCATAGTAGCTGATTTTGTGTCCGACAATGAAGCGGCTAGATTTGCCATGACAGCCCAGTCATCTAGTCAGTGGCAGTCGCAGCCGCAGCAGCCTAATAATTCTGCGTACCGCCAAAACAGCATGGGTGTTTGCAATGATTCCTGGAATCAACCAGCTCAGGCTAACCATATGGCCAATAATTACAATTCGGGGGGAATGTGGGGTAATGGTGGAAGTGGTCTTTGGGGAGGTGACGACCACAATGCCAACTCTCTGCTCGGCAATATGTTGGGGGAGTCGATGTGACTGCCTCGTGATCTCTATATAAAAGCGGGTTAATTGTGGGGCGGATACAGTATTCCATTTGTTAACCAATGTGTTCTGAGTTGTTAGGTCAGAGATACGGACCAGCCCCCAACGATGCAAATACTTTGGTGCTCAATGCTTCCAAGAAGCACAGCACATTTTATTTTTTCATTACTTCCAATGAAGTATTTTAGTCTTTCATAATTCCTTGTTCTTGTCAGGTGGGCTTGGTCATGATAACCTCCACCTAACAACTCTAATTTATTGAAGGGTGTATTTAAGTGTGCACACAACCTCATTGTTTTATTTATGTCAAGACTTCTCAAAATGCCATGTGTATTATAAAAATGTAAAAAAAAAAAAAAAAAAACTATAAAAAAAATAGATATAATAAGTATATTGATGTTTATTTTTAAGATGTGTAAACAAACTACTGTGATATTGTCCACCAATCATCTGTGGGTGACTGTGATTCCACTTGTAGTGCTAGACGCCCACCCCCTAACGACACTGTGCCTACCTCAGTTTACGAGGAGAAGTCTCGCTAACTGCTGTCAGGTCGTTTCCATATCTTAAGCATAATTGTTGAGGCATTATATCAAAACATAGGATCTGGAACTCTGCCAGAAATATGTCGCAGCATTTTAGATTTTTTGTACATTGTGATAAGGATCTTATAATGGCAAGATGTTGTGTTATAGCATATTGTGATTGTACCTGCTTGTGGTACAGTGATAGAAGATTAACCATGTGAACACTTTGTAATTCCATTTATATTTTCCAGCTTTTAATTGACCAATTATCATGTTAAAGATTGCCAAAGTCTATGTAAGGTACTGAGGATCGGCAGCTTTTATCTATAAAGTGATCCATTTTTGACATGACATACATATTGTGCTCGTAGCATGCTTTTGAATTGTATTAAAATAAATGATCATCCAAAATTTTGAGTATTTGTAGTTGTGTTTGTAAGCTAGACGTTTTGTGGTAAGTTATGACTTTCTGACAAGTTTATAAGCATTCCATGACTACTGTGTTCATCAAGCAAATATCACACCTGCATCAAGAAGTTTCTATAGTATTTTTACTATTGGTAGATCTCCATTTCTAAATGACTTGTAATTTTAAATATTTTGTGTTCATTTTATTTTCACAAGTGCTACTATAATGATGATGATGGGTTGATTTGTATGCTCTGTAAGAAGTTACTAATGTAAACCTCAAACAGTATTGTACAAACATGTTTATAAACTTTGCTTGTAGAATTAGACTGTTATTATTCATATAATTTATGGCAGGTAGTTTTCAGTTTTCTATGATGTACTGATTTGATGGATATTTATTTGAAATGAATATTTATTTTCTGAAGTAGATGAATGTAATTAATAAATGCACTAGAGTAATAAGATTTATATATTTATTTTCTTGTACATGTTTTTAATTTTCATTAATACAACTAAGTCACAGGGATTATGGAATCCTCAAAATTACTTGCCATATTTACATTTAGCAGTTCGTGGTTTTCTTATGTTGTAAGAACAGGTTGATATTGAGCATTTTTTTTATAGCTGGAAACATCTGAAAAATCAGGGATAAAAGCAAATAAATCAGTTGTAGAATGGAGATATTCATTCTTGTTGTTGTAAGAACATTTTGTATTATGTGCTAATCTTGAGATTCTAGTGAAGCTACTATAGATGATCATTCTGATGTCAGGTGTGAAAAAAGTATGTTCAAACCAAATACTGAAATCCTATGTGTTTTATCTGTGCAGTTTTAATGTAAATACTACTTAATATTTTATTGACCAAATACTGGAGAGATTAAAGAGTCAGAAAGGATAACTTATTTGCATGATGAGTTTAGCTTGATTAGTCCAAGATTTTATGTATGATGATTGTGACATTCTCCAAATTTTATTTCTAATATTCAGTTGTTGTGTATCAAATAAAGGTTAATGGATAAAAACAATATTGTCAGATTTTTAACTTCCATAATGTACAATACATTATTAAAATAATGAGATGCATTTTAATTGTCAATGAGACAACAACCATCCATCAGGAAACAAGAACGTATATGTCACCTTGACACCAAATACAAGACAGATTAACAATTTTACAAATATTCAATAAACTGTTCTAGAATGGTTAGACCAGAAAAACACAAATATTCAAATTTCCAACCTGTTGTAGAATGGTTTGAACAAAATAACAGACTTGGCCAGAGATGTTTCCTATAATGCTTTTATCATGTGTTTTAATTAGGGTACTGCCAAATTCAAAAAGATGATTGTCATGTACTTTATCTTTGTTTATATTGAGAAATAAAATCTTCTAAGGACCTGTTGAATCAGTTCTAACAAAACTTGACAGATTATATAGATATAACATGTGGTATGATTGCCAATGAGACTACTCTCCACCAGAAACCAAATGACTTGAAAAGTAAAAAACTATAGGTCACCATTACAGCTTTCTAAGAGCAAAACCTTTGCCAAGCAGCAAGCTGTGAAAGGTCCTGTTTAAAAAAAGCGAGAAAACTTAACAGCCTAATGTCTGTACAAAACAAATATTTACAGCAACAAATGACAACCACTGAAAAGCAGGCGCCTGACTTAGAAAAAAAATGTATAACATTCCTTTTTTTTTCAAATTTTGTTTTGAAAAATTAGAAAATAGGGGTGCTTATCGTACCTTGTCCTTTCTATATAAGGACTGAATGGAAAATTAAGATAAGTTGTGATTTCCCTAAATAGGGGTCAGATGGTCAAAATTTATTAAATGTTTTCCTTTTTGAACCAAATTGTTGAGTGATATAACAAGTCACTTAAACTTTTTACTTCAGTACTGATTTACTTTTTACTTCGGTACTGATTTATTTGAAATTGCAACCATTATTCACTTTCCAAGCAGTACACTTTCTAGTTACAATACACAGAAAAAAACGATGGCATTTGATTCCTTGGAAACTAGCAAAACCAGGCCTAGAAATGTCATTGATGTCCCTTTCAAAGGGTATTTTCATTAGTAAAACGCATTGTTAATAGGTACACTTGAAAAAATAAATTGGATGACATTCTATCATAACAATTAAGTACCTATTTGCTGTGCATAGAATTTGGGAAAGTTTTGACAGTCCAAAATGTCAATTTGAGTACAAAGAGTTAATGTCAATATAATTGAAAACTTGACAGCTAGATGATTTATAACTACATTTTTACTTCAAATATTGCGCTGAACACCTGTGTTAACATTACAATGGATAGAAAAAAGTTTGTTCTGACAGTGGAGAGATTTAGAAATAGTCAAAGATCACTTTGCCATCATTAGACATTTATGTGGTCTGAGCGTCGATGAGACAACTCTCCATCCAAGTCAAAATATATAAGAAGCTATCTTCAACATTGACCCTTGGCTCATACCCAACAGTAAGCTATAGAGGGCCCGAAATGACTTGGTGTTGAACTGTTCAAACAGGAAAACCAAAGCTCTGATCTATATATAAAAATGAGGAACACCTATGAACCTCGTCAACAAACGAAAACCACTGAACAACAGGCTATTGTCTTCAGTTTATACCCACGTTTTTTAGGATTATATATCAATTTTGGTAGATATAAAACTATGAAGTTGTATTCAATGTCATAGAATTTCTTTTTACAAAACATGTTTATGTGACGGTGTGATGGGGACAATGTCCCATGGGCACGATTTTGTTTTAAAATATATTTTGATGAAGTGATTTTCCTAATTACATAAATGTATGCCCCCATACGTCCTAAAGTTGGTTTCCTTTCTCTTAACTTTAGTGTGCCTCAACTAAATGTGATGAACTTCTACAAAATGCTTATGACTAAAACACAGATCAAGTTCGATCAAAGTGGAAAAAAGCTGTCATATTCCTGACTTGGTATAGGCATTTCCTTATTGGTGGATTAGCCTTGTTTTAAAGGTAGCTTAATCTCTAGACTGATATAATAGTCGCAAAAAAATCCATTATATTGACAACAATGTGTGAACAAAACAAACAGACGTAATAGTTAAAAATGTCAAAAATTGGGGTACAGCAGTCAACATTATGTTATGCTAATTCAGAATCACAATAAAAACAACTGTTAACAATGAGAAACAAAATGAATTATAAACAAAATCATAGGCAAACATGAAAGACGAGAAAATGAAAAAGCACAATAACACGATGATTGGATGTATATGATTACCGAGCCACACCAAAAGGATTTTAACAAACATTGACTAAATATTAAAGGTTAATTGGTTTATTTTATATAAAGACAGTGACACATAATAGAACACCACAACACGAAGATGATCAACAACATCAGTACCTTCAGAATCCTTACTTCAAGACCATCAATTCATGTATTATTTGTGAAGTTGCTTATCAACCAGGTATTGGTATGGCAAGCCGTTTTACTATTTATTCGAATTTCAAGATATCTCCTATAATATATAAGATATCTTATATAATATATACGATATCTCCTTTAATATATAAGATAATTTTCATTTTTATAAGATATCTTTATTGTTATATGAGATATCTTTAATGTTATATAAGATATCTCATAAAGTTTTTATGATATCTTCTAAAGTTTATAAGATATCTCATAAAGTTTTTATGATATCTTCTAAAGTTTATAAGATATCTTATAAACAAGTTTTATATAAGATATCATATAATTTATAAGATATCTTATATAGTTTATAAGATATCTCATATAGTTTATTATATCTTATATAGTTTATGAGATATCTTATAAAGAAAATTATATAAGATATCTGATAAATTATATGAGATATCTTATAAACTATATAGAAATCTTATAAAGTTTATGAGATATCTTGAAGTAAGAATACATAGCAAAACTGCTTGCCATATATTGGTATTGTCAGATGAAATTTATTTAGAACTAGACGTCCATTGACATAAACCCTTGGTTCAACAACTTTCTGCTCAGACACAAGTGGCTTTTTATAAAGTCTGAGCAGCAGCTTCAAGTTCTTAAATACCGAATGAGTTGGGAAATGTATATCCCATTTGCAGTTATATTGATATTATGCTCTAGATTTCAAAATAAGCCCGTACAAATATATCGAGTGTCATCTCTCAGACTATGTCTGATGGTCTGATCGATCGTTATCTGAAGTGCTGTGTACTGTCAATATTTCGTGGATTCACATTCACAAACATGATATGCATAAAATCGCACGGGTAGGTGTTTTGGTATAGAAGCTGGAATTGCTGATCTTTTGAGAGCACATATTTCGTCTTATTTGTCGTCTTTTTTTAAGATCTGGGTTTGTATTTGTCTTTTTTTTTCTCATTTTGACTGACGCTACATTAGTCGCTAATTTCCGAGTCTAAATAAAGCTCAGTTGAGTGATACAAGGGGTAGAAAGTGTTGCGACCAAAGAGGGGTAGTGTTATCCAACTCTGATATATTTATCTATGTAGTTAATAGTAAAATCCTCAGTCACTCCCCTGATCAATACGCAAAACGGAGAAACCGAAAATCTAGTGAACAGAGAAAGATCAAGACAAAAAAAAACTAGAGGCTCTCATGTCAAGGGCCTGTGTCGCTGACCTTGGTCTATGTGCATATTAAACAATGGACACAGATAAATTCAGTACAAAATTGTTTAATCATGATGTGTTTGTAGATATTTCTTTACTGGACATTCTTCTTGCTACAATTATCTCTATCTATAATGAAATTGGCCCGATACAGTGGAAAATATATTCTAAAAATTTACAAAAATTTATGAAAATTGTTAAAAAATTACTATAAAGGGCAATAACTCCTTAAGGGGTAAACTGACAATTTTGGTCATGTTAACTTATTTGTAGATCTTACTTTGCTGAACATTATTGCTGTTTTTAGTTTATCTATATCTATTATAATATTCAAGATAATAACCAAAAACTGCAAAATTTCCTTAAAATTACCAATTAAGGGGCAGCAACCCAACAATGGGTTGTCCGATTCATCTGAAAATTTCAGGGCAGATAGATCTTGACCTGATAATTTTTTTTACCACATGTCAGATTTGCTCTAAATGCTTTGGTTTTTGAGTTATAAGCCAAAAACTGCATTTTACCCCTATGTTCTATTTTTAGCCATGGTGGCCATCTTGGTTGGTTGGCCGGGTCACCGGACACATTTTTTTTTAAACTAGATACCCCAATGATGAGTGTGGCCAAGTTTTGTTTAATTTGGCCCAGTAGTTTCAGAGGAGAAGACTTTTGTAAAAGTTAACGACGACGGACGACGGACGCAAAGTGATGGGAAAAGCTCACTTGGAACCTTTGGGCCAGGTGAGCTAAAAAGAAACTGCATACTAGAACAGCTATGACATTAGACACACAAACGCCGAAATATAAAGACAAATAAAATACCCAGACCCGTAAAACGAAAGAGGGGCGAGGGTAGGGACTGAGCAGTTGCAATATAAGCATGTGTATCAACTCCAATATACTGAGACAAATATCCCGCATGAGAAGAAGAATCGGAATCAAAACGAACAACCACAAATATTATAGAGAACATAGTTGTGTCTTTTTGGAAGAAAGTTACCTATACAGTTAAGACAGATGCATTTTCGGTATAATGAGCTGTCGGAATAATGGGGCTGTCGGAGTAATGGGCTGACGGAATAGTGGGCTGTCGGAGTAATGGGCTGTCGGAATAATGATTGTCGGACTAACGGGATGTCACCGTGAACATAATGGAACTTCATTTTTTGTGGCAGAAAGCTCGACATAGGGATAGTGATCAGGATGTGGCGGCATAAGCTAACCCATTAAAAGCTTTATATTTTAGAAGGTGGAAGAACTGGATGCTTCATACTTTGTATATAGTTGCTTCATGTTACGAAGTTTCCGTCTGTCAGATGTCCATTGTCCTTTACCTCATTTTCATGGTTCAGTGACTACTTAAACAAAGTTAAGATTTTTTGTAATGTTAATTTCTCTCTTATTATTAATGATAGGATAACTATATTTGGTATGTGCGTACCTTGCAAAGTCTTCATGTCCGTCAGACAGTTTTCACTTGACCTCGACCTTATTTCATGGATCAGTGAACAAGGTTAAGTTTTGGTGGTCAAGTCCATATCTCACATACTATAAGCAATAGGTCTAGTATATTTGGTGTATGTAAGGCGTACATGTCCAACTGGCAGGTGTCATCTGACCTTGACCTCATTTTCATGGTTCAGTGGTTATAGTTAAGATTTTGTTTTTGGTCTGTTTTTCGTATACTGTATGCAATAGGTCTATATACTTGGTGTATGAAATGGTTGTTAGGTGTATATGTCTAGCTGGCTGGTCTCATCTGACCTTGACCATATTTTTATGGTTCAGAGGTCAAAGTTAAGTTTTGAGGTTGTTTTTTTCCTAATAATATATGCAACATGTCAACTATATTTGGTGTATGGAAATATTTTATGGTGTACATGTCAGTCTCGCAGGTTTTATTTGACCTTGACCTCATTTTCACGGTTCATTGCTGAGTGTTAAGTTTTTGTTTTTTTTTGTCTGTTTTCTTAAACTATAAGCAAAGGTCAACTATATGTCTGTCTGGCACAGTTCATCTGATCTTGACCTCATTTTCATGGTTCATTGGTCAATGTTTTCTTGTTTTAGTCTGTTTCTTATAAACTATAATCAATAGGTCAACTATATTTAGTGTATTGAATGGTTGTAATGTGTACATGTTTTTCTTGTTTGGTTTATATGACCTTGGCCTAATATTCTTGGACAATGTTGTAGTAAAGCTTTATATTTAGGACTATAGTAGACATATTGCATACATTACATGAAAAACAAACCAGCACACAAAAACTTATCTATAACCACTAAACCATGAAAATGAAAATGAGGTCAAGGTCAGATGACACCAGCCAGTTAGACATGTACACCTTACAATCCTACTATATTCCAAATGAAAAAGGTATGACGGTTATGAGGACCTTGCAAGGTATGCACATACCAAATGTAATCCTATTACTCAAAATAAGATAGAAATTTACATTTCAAATTCTGATTTTTTTTCAAGTAGTCACTGAACCATGAAAATGAGGTCAAGGACAATGTGACAGACGGAAACTTCGTAACATGAGGCATCTATATACAAAGTATGAAGCACTAGGTCTTCCACCTTCTAAAATATAAAGCTTTTAAAAAGTAAGTTTACCCCCAGTCGCTGCTCGCCGGATTAATATCCCTATGTCAATCTTTCTGGCTAAAAATAGAACATAGGGATAAAATGCAAGTTTTGTCTATTATTCTTTGAACCGTTACAAGAAGAGAAAAATCTGAAAGGAGCAAATATGTTCAGAATAATGAGCTCTTCCAATTGTCTATATACATCAATTCTGTTAGACAAATTTTTGAGGAGTTATTGCCCATAAATGACAAGTTTAATTTTTTCCATTTATTATTCATTTTTGCCTTTTTTTCATGAAAACAATGATATTTTGAGAGAAACTTTTTTTTCCTGCTATTCCTTATGTGATTTAAATTATAATAAAAAATTAACACTTTAAATCACAAAAATGATCAGCAAGGCAAGATCTATTTAAAAATAAGTCAAATTAACAGACCATGCAAGGGCTGTATAGCCAGTCAAGGTCTTTAAAACTTCCATCATCAATAAGTCAAAGAAACTAAACAGAATAAAAGATCAGTAATACCAGGCCAACAAAATATAGTTTTTTTCATTAAGTCTATTCTCACCTATAAAAATGTTGAAGAGTGTCCTTTGTTTGATATGCACATAGACCAAGGTAAGCAACACATGCTCTTTAGATAATCGAGACTAGCTCTTTAGAGCCTCTAGATCATATTGCCAGTTTGTCCAGGTCTTTGAGTTTATGAAGTCTTAGTATGAGGAAATGGTAAACTAGACTACAGTTTGACAACAGGCTCACTGTTTATAGAAGAGAGCTTTGGTAGTTTTTTTTATGTAAAAAAGAAATAGACTGGGTCCTAAAACTGATCCTTGTGTTACTCCCAGATTCTCCGAGATTTCACTGTCAGATGTTTCCCATAAGACCATCACTTCTTTTGACGTTTGTGAGAAAGTCGTCTGTCCATCTTATTTGACTAAGTTTGATGCTATAATAGTGTAGATTATTGTCGATACATAGGGATAACATTACAATCCTGCAGCAACAGCGTAAACTATGTGTATAAAGCTTTATATTTATTTTAAGGGTGTAGAAGACCAATTCCTTCATGCCTTGTAAACAGGTGTGTTATAATACCAAATTTCCCACTGTCATTTGGTGTATGAAATGATTGTAAGGTGTGCATGTCCGTCTGAAGTTGACCTCATTTTCATGTCTCATTAGTTCATGTTACAATTCTTATAGAAAAGTTTATTTTTCAGGTTCATGTATTAATTAGGTAAATTAGATCAACTTTATCAGGTGTATGAAATGATCATATGGTGTACATGTATGCCTCTAGGTTTCTTCTGACCTTGACCTCATTTTGATGGTTCAAAAGTCAGCGATGTCACTTCGTAGTTAGGTCCCTTTCTCATATACCATAATCCTTTAGTGTTACTATATTTGTGTATGGTATGATTATAAAGCAAACATGTCCATTTGATAGGGTTCATCTGACCTTGGAATATTATACTTACATAAATATACAAGTAATAGTTCCAGATCTGACCTTGACTTTATATACATTGATCATTTTTCACTTAGATTTTTAAGATAAATCACTTATGATCAGAAAAGCAATAGATATTTCAGTGTGTGCTCTTTTGTGTAATAGTAGATTGTGACGGGTACACCCTGTGAGACTAAATTTAGAAGATCTGCTTGTTTTCTGTTTTCCCGATTTTTTAAGTGATATCTGTACCACATGACCTGTGTATCTATAAAAACATAGAGAATAGAAATGGGGAATATGTCAAAGAAACAACAACCCCACCAAAGATGTTTTGTTCTATGTTTGTCTGGTGTTTTTTTTTCATTTTGACAAATTGCATGACGTCATCGAGTGTTCGTCTTTTACAGGACATCCAACACCGACCACATTATCATTGCTCAAACTTAATGTTTTAAATGAAAAAAAATGGACAAAAGAAAAGTAATGCAAGTTTTATGGATATGGATGAATGGAAGAAAGGCAAGTTTTTGTGGCCTTTTATCTCTTACTTCAACATTAAATGCTTTGCTATAGTTGTTAAAGGCTGTATGGTGCACACACACTTGTTTTATGCGTCAGTAAAGACCAACTCCCACTCCTGCGGCACAGTGACAAATTTTCAAGTACAGTCATGACAGCTTATATGGTTAAATTTTTAAACACAAATATAATTGAGAATGGAAATGGGGAATGTGTCAAAGAGACAACACCCCAAACAGAGCAGAATAAAATATATATATTACAAAATTTTGTTGAATTTTAAAAGAATCTTATTGAGCAGCTAGAGTAAAATTTAGATTAATCTCCCATTAGGGGCGGATCCAGCCATTTTAAAAAGGGGGGTTCCTAACCCAGGACAAAAAAGGGGGGGGGGGTCCAACTACATGTCCCCATTCAAATGCATTGGTTGTCCAAAAAAAGGGGGGTTCCAACCCCCTCTGGATCCGCCACTGTCTAAGGCAAATTATCCAAGAGTGTTTTGATTGGGGTCCTTCATTTCTTTATTTTTTTCCCCCCCTATTCTTTATTTGATTTTGACCATTAAAATCTATATATAATTATATTTTATCCTATTACTCATATTATTTGAAAAACACAAGATTCTAGATTATATGTAAGTTTGACCTCTGTTTCTACAGGAACAGCGAGAGTGGGGGGGACCATCCATAACCAGAGCAGCCATTGATGTTATGCAATTGAATTAGTATAAACTGCTTCAATTTATTTTATCATAGTAAGGTCTCCTTTTAACAGGTAAGAATCACAATCTATAAGAGCTGCTGTTTGACTTCTAATTACTGTCAGCATGCACAAGAATTAAATATTGAAATAATGTTTTATAGAAATATGGTCAATTTCCCCTGAAATTATTTTACATAAGGGCTGTTTTCAAAATTTGTTTTCTTTTTTTTCTTACATTTTACAGAACATCAGCTTCATCGATGTTCTATGAGCTTGTGAGGACAGAATATAATTTGTAAAGTAATTTTCAGTTTTGCTGCTACCTTGCTGAGAAACTGGCTCTGTCCTCTATTTAAATGTTGGTGCTTTTGAATTTTGTTGTGCAATGGGAATCAAAAGCGAAAAAAGTAATCAACAATTGATAAAAGACTTCCTTGAACCCAATCCTTTTGCCTGTACTCAAAATAGACTTAAAGAAAAACTACTCATGCATAGATATAAAAATATAATCTGACTATCAATTTACATCCATAACATCATCATTTATTTGGATTTCCTCTTTTTCAATTGTTCTAAATAGAACCCTAATGACTGCTGAACTTTATCCTGTAAACAAAAGTTTACAAAATTTTGAACATCACTATCTTGAGTGCTGCGTAATTTATCTGCTGTTTCTTGTCTCATT
The DNA here is from genome assembly GCF_963676685.1 of Mytilus edulis. Lineage (NCBI taxonomy): Eukaryota > Metazoa > Mollusca > Bivalvia > Mytilida > Mytilidae > Mytilus > Mytilus edulis. The sequence continues at coordinate 21,288,194 of NC_092352.1, read as the reverse complement.
AATTGTTTTGACATTGCCCTGGCCATATCTGAAAAAAAAGATAAACAGTTAGAAACTGCTCATGTCAGAAATCTATTTAATCAAATTGATATCTTAACATCCATTGGAAATAAGTTATGCATATTTAGCACAAACTTTAAAAAGTAGATTACCTTTAGTAATATAACTCAAAATATAAGTAAGATATGTTACACTGTAAAAGAAACTGGCTTGCCTTTCAAAAGTTTTAATTAAATTGTAGTTCTTGCAGGATGATTTTAGGAAAATTTAAGAATACATTTATAAAAATAACAGAAGCACCATGAGTGCATAAGTTTAGTTGTGATCTTTCTTGATTTGTATAAAAGATATAGTATTTTGTGTCTCGTACTGGTTTTCCTTTCATTTTGTGGTGAAGACAATTGTCAATTGACAATATACATTTTTTTCAAATAATTGACAACAAAAATTTGCCCAAACTTGAGATTATTACTAATTGCTATAACTTTGACCTTGACCAAGTGACAAAATCAATAGAGATCATTTCCCCTTTCCCCCAATTCACTTCTATTTATAGGAAATAGACTTTGGATCAAAAAACCAATAGTTCTTGTTTTTATGCCCCACCTATGATAGTATAGGAGCATTATGTTTTCTGGTCTGTGGGTCCGTTCGTTTGTCCGTTCGTTCGTTTGTTCGTTCATCCGCCCACTTGTCACGCTTCAGGTTAAAGTTATTGGTCAAGTTTGTTTTTGAAGAAGTTAAAGTCTAATCAACTTGAAACTTAGTACACATGTTCCCTATGATATGATCTTTCTAATTTTAATGCCAAATTAGAGTTTTCGTCCGTCCGTTCGTCCTGCTTCAGGTTTAAGTTTTTGGTCAAGATAGTTTTTGAAGAAGTTAAAGTCCAATCAACTTGAAACTTAGTACACATGTTCCCTATGATATGATCTTTCTACTTTTTATGCCAAATTAGAGTTTTTACCCTAATTTCATGGTCCACTGAACATAGAAAATGATAGTGTGAGTGGGGCATCCATGTACTTGGGACACATTATTGTTTTCCAACTGGCAATACCATTTTCAAGTTATTTGGTGAGAGCTTGACATAAGATTTAAAATATTTTAGTTTGAGATAAAAAAAAAAAAAAAAAATCTCACTAATTCCAGTTTATTCACAATTTCAAAATCTGAAAGACTAAAGGTAATTTCATTGCTCAAACCTGAAAACGAAATAACATCACATCATTGCTTCAACTTCCTCTGTTTAGTCTGCTGTTTGCAAAGCAAAACACTTTCTAATTTAAAATGAATCTTCCATGTTTTTGTTGTTTTCTTTAAATTTATTATACAGAGTGACGTAATTTTTCATATCAGTATTCTTAGAAAGATTTTCTGCAATTTTCCAAAGTTCTGGAAGTGGGATGACCAGAACAAGTAAATTTACACATTTCTTTGATATACTGTAAATCAACTTATTTTAGCAAATACTTATTTCGTGTTAATCCCTTTTCAGTACACTTTGGGGTGATTTAATTTCATGATTTTCTGATTTGCTTGATGAAGATAGATAAGGAGAGATCCAAGTTTTACATATTCACAACGATTTATATTCCCAATATTTTTTTACTCGTGAAAGTCGCGAAAATAAATCACTGGCAAAATTTAATTGGTTTGCAGTAGCCTATATTTTAAGCAGTGCAACATGAGTTCCTTACTTGGTATTTTAACATATTCTAACATCTTCTTTTGAGCAGCTTCCATTATTTGCTCTGAGGTAACAACTTCATCAACCAAACCCTTCTGCAGAGCCTCGTCTGTTGAGTACAACTTTCCAAGAGCTAATGCTATTTCTGTTTCTCTGTGTCCTACAGTATTACACATGGCATCCTTAAACCTGTAAATTAGTTAGCACTGTATTTATAAACTATCAATAAATATGAAATATGAAATATTTCCTCCAGCAAAACAATGCTAAAAGAAGAAATTACACTTCTTGAACCTGTAGATTTATAGTTAACACTGTATTTATAAACTATCAATAAATTCTTATTATGAAATATTTCATTAAGCTAAGAGAATAAATCACACATGACACTAAGCTATTTCAAAATCTAATGGTCTTTTAAAAAAATACATTAAAAGCGCTATAAACAATGCCGTTGTTTTTCTTCTTTGTTCAGTTTTTGTTTGTTTATCAAGGCTTTTTACCAAGTTTTAAGAATTATGTTTATATTTCATACTAGTGATACTACATCTTAACCCCAAAACAATGATTTATCAAATTACCCAGTACTCAAAAAAGAATTTTGGCACATTTATGCTAAATTTGTAACAAATAATAATTCATACTGTAACTTATTCTCCCCCAATTATTAAAATGAAGATTCAGCATTCTCAAAAATTGTACAAGATCTTCATAAGTATTAAAAAATTTGAAAACCAAGGATTCTCAGACTTTATTTTGTCTGTCACTGAAAGAATTAATTAAACAAGAATATGTCCATAGTACACAGATGTACCACTCACACTTTCAATTTCCATGTTCAATGGACCATAAAATTGGGTCAAAAGTCTAATTTTACTTTAAAATAAGAAAGATCATATCATAAGGAACATGTGTTCTAAGTTTGAAGTTGATTGGACTTGAGCTTCATCAAAAACTACCTTGACCAAAAACCATAACCTGAAGCGGGACAGACGGATGGAGGGACAAACAGATGAACGCACAGACCAGAAAACATAGCTATCATAGGTGGGCATAAAAAACAAAAAAGAAACAGATGTCTTTTGATTGATGTTATTTGTTCGATTATTTTCAGTCAAAAACATAATTGTCACTGTCTTACAATGAGACTGGAGATCAAAATTTTTCATCACAATGTTTTACAATGCATAATTTCACATAAAAAAAATTAATTTAAACACAAAATACATTAAATTCAGCTGGGGGAAATCTATAAAGATGAATCTACTTCTTAAACATGTACAATGATCAGAATTTCATGGAATTTCTATACAGACTTTCATTCTTAAAATAAATTGCTTCACTGAGCACAGCTTGATACGACCAATGAGGTCCTACCCTGAACGGTTAAGGCAAAAATGGACACAATACTGCACTTGATGCTGGTCTGAATGTGGATTGTAATTCAATATTTGACACTATTAAATGACACATAATAAGTTGTTTTTTTTGCTTTGGTGCAATACACTGCTGTTGGAAATTTACCCCCCCCCCCAACAACAAAAAAAAACCCAGCATTTGTTACCTCCATTTTTTATTTGCTTTTGTGCAATACACTATGCTGTTGTGAATTGTCTCCCCCCCCCTGAATTTAAAAAAAACATTTGAAGAAATTTTGTTTTTTTGTTTTAAGTTTATGAAATCTTATTTTTCCCCAAAAAAATCTTACCCTCAAAATATGGTCATAATCTCAATTTAAATTTCGAATGGAGTTTGCAATTAAAATACATCATAAAAGTCTTAAAATAGAAAATGATAATCATGGCTAAAATTAATAAACCTTAATCAGCATTTTTAAAAGTAACTTCTTAAAATAAATTGACAGCTAATCACCTCAAGATAATACAACATTTCTTTATACATAATTTAAAAGCAGTGTAAGGGAGGTTATTCAAACACATCATTTTACTTAAGTAATTGTCCATTTACCAGGAAACCCTTGTTATACCCTTTTTGTTCCCCTAATTGGGTTGAGCCATAACCCCCCAAAGCCAATCCTTACCATCCCTTTGTGGTACGGAAATTTGTGGTATAATTTCAGAGAGATCCATACAACGTTCCACAAGTTATTGTCTGGAAACTAGAAAAATGCTTATTTGAGCCCCATTTTGGCCCCTAATTCCTAAACTGTTCAGACCATAATTCCCAAAATCAATCCCAACCTTCCTTTTGTGGTTATAAACCATGTGTTTAAATGTCATAGATATCTATTTACTAATACTCAAGTTATTTCTGGAAACCAAATATCTTTGGACAACGCTGTGATCTTATCAAAATAACAGTTAAATTTGGGGGAGGGGGAAAACGTAAGTATTAACTTAATGATAAATATAGATATTCTAAATATAAATGACTTTTTTTACTTTCTGTACTCACCAAAATGGAGCAACTATACCCTGAAATGTTAAAAATGTTGACTAAAACCATGTTTAACATAAGAGCTTTCAATGTTTGTTTTTAAATATCAATCAGCAATTTGAATTCATATTCACAAAAATTATCGCTTGTGCAAAAATCACAAATTGAATGCCTATCCATGTTATTACTACCGCCAGTTAAGATGAAACTACACCAGGGCATTAAGTCATTACTTAACTGCAATTGAATGTTACTTGTTTAATACAGCTTTAGATTAACACATGTATACAATGATCTTTGGTTTACAATGGAGAGCCAAGAGAGAGAGCGAGCTAAAACATAGTTGACAGTTCCGGACAATAGAGCCTATTATGGCGTTACCAGTTTTTCTTTTTTTTCTCTCATATATGAAATTAAAGTTACTTTTAAGACTCTGCATAAATGTTACAAGAACAAACATATTAATTGTAGAAAAAAAACACACTTTCATAGGGTAGACTGCCCTCAAGTGATATCGGGGATTATTCTGCCCCACTTATACATAATAATAATCAAACAAATAATATTTAAATTTGCTATTCCAACGCAAATTGTTTTTTGTGCTAATGGTCCACACTAGTTATATTAGAACGCAATAATTTGTCTCTCACTAAGATAGCAAATAATTGTCTTGAAGAAATTTAGGAGGATGGCGTTCCCGTGTGGATCGTCGAATTACATCGGTGTTTACTTGATCATCAGGTTCGTGCTGTAATTCATTTTCGCCTATTGGTAAGCCTAAGTCACTTGGTTCGTTTTCGAAAAGTTCCGGTTCTAACTCCTGTAAATGAGGAATGGATATTACATTCGGAATGTCAGGGGGTTTAGGCGGGCTTTGTGGTTTTCCTGTATTATCGTCCTCGTCTGAAGATGTAGAATTGTCGTAACTATAAGTATCCTGTTGGCGTAAAGTGTTTAATAGTGACGGGACTTTATAACAATCACTCCTTTTTACACGGTATGATGTATTGCGTAACTGAGAACCAACAAATTTTCTTATGTTGCACCAAGAATTGTCTGTAGAAACAACTAGGTATCGGTCACGAGCACAAGTTTTGTTTCGGTCGTTATATAAGTAAACTAGATCACCAACTTCTAAATGCGGAGATTCGGGTAGGGCTCCAGAGGGAGCTTTAGTAATTTCGCTGTACCTGTGGTTCGATTTTCGTAACTCATATTGACGCTGAATAAGACTCTGATCTGTCAAAGGTATTTGGTTGTTTGAGAATTGGTCACGTTGAGTCCACATTTCTCTTGCGGATAACCCACGGTTACGAATGCGAGAATTTAAACGGGCAATAGCCAGAGTGAGTGACAGGGGTGATATACATCGTGTATTCGGATCTTGTCGTAAAATTTCGTCTTCTAACTCTTGAATTGCCTTGTCGGCTACAGGATTTTTGTTTTTGTTTTTGAAACGACCAACTTCTATGGTAATTCTATGTCGACGCAACAGTTCATCGTTGACCAGAGCTTGGAATCCTGGTGCAGGGTCGGTACGAACAACAGCAAATGGTCCATCTAGTGGACATAGTTCAACACAAAGACACAATAAAGACTCACGTAAAGTTTCTTGGCGCTCGTCTGTGATCAAGCGAGCGGCTGTGTATGACGTAACATATTCGCGCACAACTAGGATAAGCTGTCGTTCACGCTTCATCACATCTGCAGCAAATGCAGACCCTATTGTCTCTGGTGGGTCACCTGTAGATTGTTCATTTAACTTGTGAGGAATTTTTTGAAGAGCGGCACATTGATGACATCCATTACTGACAGTTTCAATTGCTTTGTCCATATCAAGTGCGAAGAAGTAACGGTGTACGACAGATTTAAGTTGATAGGTTGAAGGATGGTCGAGTTTGATGTGTAACGATGTAAGTAGTCCATCTAAAACCTGACGAGGAACAACAATACATTCACGTGTAGGAGCCATCGGCTCGTTTCTCTTAACAACGAGTAAACCGTCTTTAGCAATACACGCATTGTTCAAATAGCGTTTTATGTCCTTCACATTGGTAAGTTTTTTTGACGGTCTGGTCCCTTGGCGCAAGTGAGCATGTGTTCGCCGTAAGTCCGAGCATTCTGTTTGGATTGATATCCAGGCGTTCCTGCTTGTAAACGGAAGTTTTTGAATCCCTTCAAGAATGTCTTTTGTTGAGATATGTCTAACAACTGAATTTTCAGTAAATTGTACAAATGTACAGATTTGACAGGCTGAATCCTCACAGTCTGGAGCATTGCGACTTGCAAAATCGGACGGAAGTATAGCAGCTCCTGCTACATGTCTTACTGTTACTTGATATCTACAGGCTGTTGAAAGAAATGTCGAAACACGTGGACTTGCTGAAAATTCTCCCCTACACAGCTTCTCAAATGCCTGAACACAGGGTTTACTATCGGTCAATATGCAAGTGTTATGTTTTGATTGTATGATATACGGACTAAAGTGCTTAATAGCTGAGGCAATAGACAGTGCTTCGATTTCACAAGGCAGCCACGTTAGTTGGCATTTTCGCAGTTTTGCACTAAAAAATCCAGAAACATGTATTTTATCATCACGTGTTATGTAAAGGGTAGCGCCTAAGCCATGTTTTTTTACAGAACCATCGGTAACGATCCATAGTTGATCATTTGGTTGAGGTAAAAATATTGAACGATTTGTTGAAAGAGCTTTCTGGGCCTGTGAGAATATATCAGTAAGTTCCTCTGACCATTTTATAGTTTCTTTAGATTCTCGACCGGCTACAATATCATCAAGTTTACCTAGTAATGAAGCGCAATCTGGTATTACTCGTGCGAGTACTTTATACGCTCCAATAAAAGACCGTAAACCACATACTTTGTCTGGTTGTGGACAAATTGATAAGGTAGAAATACGATGCGGGTTGGCTTTGATAGTTCCCAATTGCCAAATCCATCCAAGAATAGTTGTAGTTTTGGGTGCGATAATCGTTTTAGTAGCAGACAAATTTAGACTGTTCTTTTGCAGAGCCTGGAGAACCCTTGTCCAGTTTTGTAGTAATTCGAGTTGGGTATTTCCACCGCAATAAAGATCATCAGCTATTTTAGCTACAACACCTTCTTCTACCAGATCACCTAAAACACGACACATTAGCTCCTCAAGTGCTGTTTCTGAGCCTGGCATGCCCATTGCAGAGCGCACGCACACCTTTAAAGGGGGTTACTACACCACAGTATTTCATTGAATCACTCGAAAGTGGAATTTGGTAGAACGATTTAGTAAGGTCTGTAGCTATTATGTATTTCCACTGTGCTATTTGACGTAAGGTTGAATCAACATCTGGCATGAGTGACGGTTGGGGTTTGCTATATCGACCTACGTCTGCAAATGCGGTAACTAAACGGAAACTGCCATTTGGTTTCTTAACTAAAAAGGACGGGTTAACATACTCTACAGATACGCCAATATCTTCAGGGCGTTTGAAAACACCAATTGCTTCAAGTTCATCAAATTTTTGTTGAAGTTCTACTAGTTGATTACGGGAATATTGCGGCACACGGCCTTTGCGTTGCGGTGGTTGGACTGGTCCCATGTTCACTCTAGCTTGAAATGGACCGGCGGCACCATTGTATCCCTTGAAATGTGGGTCAAAAACATCATCAAAGTCTTTTACTGTATCCCTGAATTTTACTTTTAACTCTTGAGACAACAAATTATCTGGGTCAATTTTTACTGATTCTGAATGATTTGTCAATCTTGGCTGATTTATTTTATCACTGTTTTTAATTGATTCGACAACATCACTTTTACACTCAGGAACATATGTTGATCGTATTTGACAAAAGTGTTCGTTGCGTCTTAAACTATGGGGTTCCTGTGTCAAATTTGGAATACGAATTCTGCCGGCAACGCTTGTAATCAAATTTGGCGGGGGCCACACGTTTGAATCCTTTACAGCATGCATTAATGAAACATGCGACTCTAATCTTGGTTCAATGGCGAATGTATCATCAGTTGAGCAAATATCAGATGGTAATTGCATTTCAAGAAAATCACCAGGCCAAATAGTTGTAAATTGAGCTGGAGCACATAAAACGTGTGCCCGACGGACTGTATGATGTTCGGACGTGTTTTGAACGGAGCCATAAGTATAAACGGTATTGTTACCCAGTATTACTTGACGTTTAGCGGGACGGATAGAAATGTCATTTTTTTCCATAAAAGGAATACCAGCCAAGATGTCTACATCCAAAGTTTCGACGACTAAACCCTCAAAATGTAGTTCAGGTCCATCACGTGTGAAATTAGTGTGCACTTCCCCAATGACTTTGAGGGGTGAAGATCCATCGGCCTGATGTGCAGATTGTGAGCTAGACTTTATTTCAATACCCATTCGTTTAGCTGCGGAAGCACGCAACATGTTGCCGGTCGCACCACTATCAATAGTTAGACGCGTGTTATAATGTGTATGGAACACGTCAAGATACGGAGACTGACGGACTTGGACTCGGTTTACTGAATGCATAGGTTTAGAAACAGTGTCGACTTCTACGTCTGACAATTCGTCATCTGAATTATCTAATATTCCAGCAATTTGTCGGGCTTTAACCATGTATTTTCGGTCGCTGTTCGGTAAAAAAGAGCACTTGCTGAGGAAGTGGCAGTCGGGTCTACCTGCTGCTTTACACAACGGACAACTTTTAATAGAGCGTGGATAAGATAATTTGAGTTTTTCTTCATGAACAAACTTGGATTTTGCAGGAAAGTTAGAAGTAGCTGCTCGCATAACTTTTGCATCCTCAGAATTACGGAGTTCCTCAAGTAATGAGTCAAGCGCTTGCGAAACTTCCGGTTTTATTGACGACAATGTTCGCGATCTCAATTCTGTTCCATATCTTTGTTTGACCAGTTTTGGTAGGTCTGTATGTATTAGTCTTAACCATGTTAGAACGACAAAATTTTCAAGTGAAGGTGTCATTTCTTCATCTTCCACGATTGCGCCCCCGTGATGCGTTATTTGGGTATCGCGTCGGAGCAGGTTGTCATCAACAAAGGCCATTATTCGTTGATAAAGGTCTTCTGGACGTTCGTTCGGTTCAAAATGTATTGCTGCAAAGTCTATAAAATGAGCACCCGTTGATTGGAATCCATAATGTAAACGGATGGTTTGCCATATATTTTCAATAGAAGTAGAATTTTTTACTATAGTGTTTCTAGATATAACTGGGCAATAATTGGCTATTTGACCAAGCATTAATTCTAACATGCTGACTTTTTGTTCACGTGTACGCCTATTTGCTTCGGCTACATCTTCACCATCATTCAAAAAGCCACGATTGGGACCAAACCTAGTTTTCTTTTCCCATTGTACATTGTCTCCTAAGAATGGTGCAAAATGTGGGTCTAATGATAACGTGTATATTATGTTTTGTCTCCAGTTTTCAAATGAATTTACAGTTTCAATTTTAGTAAGGCACCACTGTTTAGGTGCTCTGTGAGTATTTGCCATTGTATTATGCTCTTGCTTATTTATAATGCAGATTAAGTTTCACGGTAAATATTTATTTACGGATGACCTAGACAGGTTTTAGTCAGTCCCGATGTTCGTCTCAACAATATGATGAATAATAAACCTTTCTTGTAGGCGTAAATTCGTATCACGCTGCCACCACGCCAGTTAAGATGAAACTACACCAGGGCATTAAGTCATTACTTAACTGCAATTGAATGTTACTTGTTTAATACAGCTTTAGATTAACACATGTATACAATGATCTTTGGTTTACAATGGAGAGCCAAGAGAGAGAGCGAGCTAAAACATAGTTGACAGTTCCGGACAATAGAGCCTATTATGGCGTACAATAAAGTATAGCTTGCTTCAATTATTTCCATTCTGATTAGGACAATTACAGTAATTTTTATGTCCGATGTGTAAAGGTGTATAGCTTTTGTTTAGCCTTAGGCTCTTCCCTTTTATGTTTAAAAACAAGCATATGGCATGCAAGGTGGCCCGAGAACAGTTATTTCGTAGTGCATTTCTTTTAGACAATTCAAATTAAAAAAATCGCACCTGATCTTTCTCAAAAAGATTTTTACAGTGCAGTGTACTACCAGTGAGACAAATAATATCAAAATTATAGAAACTTCTACCCGCTCTAACTCAAAATATTGACAATTCTGTGTTAAGGGGGTGTAAAATTCAGTTTGACAGCTTCAGACGTGATAAAATTTGACCTTTTTGAACTAGACCAAATCACTACTTAACATAAAGATTCAGCACCCAAATTTTTTTAACATGCAAATACATCCCCCTACTTAACATTTCATGCATTTAATATCAAGAAATAAATTGGGAAAGTGTATCAAATAAAACATGCAAGTTATACACTGTTTACGACTATATTCGTATACAAGGAAAACCAAAGGACGATAACTATATCCTTGGACCAGGTGGGTTTTTTAGAGGGAGGGGTTTTGAACAGCCAACATAAACAGTGTGGTATCTAAGTCAAATATGTCAATTGCGAATTGTAACACATTGTAGTCAGTAAGAGTTTGAAAGTGTTTAAAGTTAATGAAATACATTAAATGCATGCCAATTTGATAAAATTCATTTTTCTGCATTAGTCAATATACGCATGTGTAAACAAATTTTATTGGATTTCGAGCATGTGTTTGTTTACAAAGCAAAAAAAGCAGGTCATATTAGAATTCCAGTGTATTTTTTGATATAATTGGGATTGTAGAATTGTGTTTCTGTTTCATTCTTATATTATCTTGTAGATACAGTTCCATATGCATGTTGACAAGCAGTGTACTTGATATTTTCTTGCTAAGGAAGTATTTTACTTAAAGTCATCAAAAATGAGGAATCTTACAGATTTCTGATTAAATTGTATACTAGTTTTTAGACCTGAACTGATCTGGCAATTTATACCTCCTGGTGTTTTGCGACTACCTATGAGAACATATATTTATCATTATAAATGGAGTGGCTTTTTTTGTTTTTCTCTCAATCTTTATTTTTCCCCTCAAGAAGGGCATCCCACATCTTCTAAGGTACACTGACCATGAATTAAAAGTTTTTTTTAATTCCTGCTGTCAACCGAGATCAGCTACAGCAATTTTGGAAAAGTTTGCAGAGCCATACAAGCCATTGGTGAATGGCTGTTAAACTCACTTGGAGGATCAGGCAAGTTGATTTCAACAAAAACAAAAGTATCAGTATTTCAATTACAGCTGTTATATATAAGAAGTTAATCATTACAATATATATCTCTTACCAATAAAGTCTCATTAAGACCAATGGTGTAATTAGGAGCCATTATTCTGTAATCACATGATATAGATATCAAGCATCCACCTGCTGGACTGTGTCCCTAAAAATGATCACATCACATATAATTCTAATGATGGAAATTCTTAATATTCATATGGATTTACAAAATAATTTCAAAGGAAGAGAGCAAAAATATGGAAAAAAGACAGAATCTTATTGTGCTGGGGAATATAAGTAACAGTTTATATCCATTTCTTTATAACACATTCTTGTAACAATAATGTTTGAAAGATTACCAGATAAAATTAGTATATCAAACATCAATTCAATTATTCATCTGTGCATCTATTTTTGTAAGTTTTTTAGTACATGTAGTATTAAACTTTGTTTTTTTACCAAGTTCTTCATTACTGCATTATGAGTTAATAAAAATCATTCATTTTTGTTCATTATGATTCATGTCACTGGGTTCCTGTTTTATGTACATTTACCCAATTTATACTTTCATTTACCAATACAGTACATTCTTTTTTTTCCTCCTTAATACACTATGCCTTACATTTATGGCTGCAATTGTTGCCAGTGGTGTCACATAAAGCTGTAGCCACATGTCTTGTAATGCCCTCCAGAAATTATGTAGTCTTTCCTCATTAGGTTGGTACATCTCCAATATATCAATGCCAGCAGAAAATATTTTTGGTACATCCTGTGCACAGACAAAAATGAAAACATATGATTTTCAATCTTATGTTGCATTCTTCTATAGGAATTTTTTCTCTGTAACCTTCCATGTTTAATTTACCTCTTTAAACTATGGATACTTTCATTACTTGTACACCAAAATGAAATTAAGATTACAAGTGTTAACCAGATGCTCCGCAGGGCGTAGCTTTATACGACCGCAGAGGTTGAACCCTGAACGGTTGGGGCAAGTATGGACACAACATTCAAGCTGGATTCAGCTCTAAATTTGGATTGTGATTAAATAGTTGACACAGCATAGGTTTCTGACACAGAATAAATGTGTTCTAATGAACTTAAAATTTTTGTTTTCTCTTAGAGCAATTCACTATGCTGTTGAATATTAATCCTCTCAAAAAAATGTTTGAAGAAATTTTCTTTTTTATTTATGAAATTTCAAATGAGAAAAATTGAACCCAATTTTTTTAATCACATCCCCCTTTCCCTTATTCCAAAACTAATCTCAATTAAAATTTCTAATGGAGTTTGCAACAATAACTACTCATTTAAATACATCATAAAATATTAAGATGTAAAAAAACTGCTTGTTATCACTGAATGGTAAAGATTATTTTAATTTATCAGTTGGTAGTAAAAAGTGAATATACATTGTATATTGTATATAACAAAGATTTAAGTTGATTCTGGACAAAGAAAGATAACTCCAATTAAAAAAAAATCTTGCTATTGCACAATATTTTGCAATTAGATATTTCTTGCTTACTATTCTGGACAAAGAAAGATAACTCTAATTAAAAAAAAATTTGCTATTTCACAATATTGTGCAATTAGATATTTCTTGCCATTGCGCAATACTGTGCAATTGAAAAGACTTGCTACTGCACAATACTTAATATAATAATTTTAGATCCTGATTTGGACCAACTTGAAAACTGGGCCCATAATAAAAAATCTAAGTACATTTTTGGATTCAGCATATCAAAGAACCCCAAGATTTCAATTTTTGTTAAAATCAGACTAAGTTTAATTTTGGACCCTTTGGACTTTAGTGTAGACCAATTTGAAAACAGGACCAAAACTGAAGAATCTACATACACAGTTAGATTTGGTATATCAAAGAACCCCATTTATTCAATTTTTGATGAAATCAAACAAAGTTTAATTTTGGACCCCGATTTGGACCAACTTGAAAACTGGGCCAATAATCAAGAATCTAAGTACATTTTTAGATTCAGCATATCAAAGAACCTAACTGATTCATTTTTTGTCAAAATCAAACTAAGTTTAATTTTGGACCCTTTGGACCTTAATGTAGACCAATTTGAAAACGGGACCAAAAGTTAAGAATCTACATACACAGTCATGACAGTTAGATTCAGCATATCAAAGAACCCCAATTATTCAATTTTGATGAAATCAAACAAAGTTTAATTTTGGACCCTTTGGGCCCCTTATTCTGTTGAGACCAAAACTCCCAAAATCAATACCAACCTTCCTTTTATGGTCATAAACTTTGTGTTTAAATTTCATAGATTTCTATTTACTTATACTAACGTTATGGTGCGAAAACCAAGAAAAATGCTTATTTGGGTCCCTTTTTGGCCCCTAATTCCTAAACTGTTGGAACCTAAACTCCCAAAATCAATACCAACCTTCCTTTTGTAGTCATTAACATTGTGTTTAAATTTCATTGATTTCTATTTACTTAAACTAAAGTTATTGTGCGAAAACCAAGAATAATGCTTATTTGGGCCCTTTTTTGGCCCCTAATTCCTAAACTATTGAAACCAAAACTCCCAAAATCAATCCCAACCGTTCTTTTGTGGTCATTAACCTTGTGTCAAAATTTCATAGATTTCTATTAACTTAAACTAAAGTTATAGTGCGAAAACCAAGAAAATGCTTATTTGGGCCCTTTTTGGCCCCTAATTCCTAAAATGTTGGGACCAAAACTCCCAAAATCAATACCAACCTTCCTTTTGTGGTCATAAACCTTGTGTTAAAATTTCATAGATTTCCATTCACTTTTACTAAAGTTAGAGTGCGAAAACTAAAAGTATTCGGACGACGACGACGACGCAGACGACGACGCCAACGTGATAGCAATATACGACGAAAATTTTTTCAAATTTTGCGGTCGTATAAAAATAATACCCAGAATGCTATAGGTTTTCGCACTGTCAACTATTACACTATAATCATAAACATAATATTTTAGTTCATTTTTGATAATCAAACATGGTTCCAAAATCTGAAGATACCTTTTACTAAGAAAAAAAACCCAAGCTAAACTGATCAATCTTATCCCCATTTTTATTTGTAAGATCATAGTCAACAGAATTGGTGGACATATACAACTATGTACATATATTTCTCAGACATCACAACATTTTGACCACTACCTTTTTTTTTTCAACATAAGGAATGAATGATTGCATAAGCAAACTTCTGATTTTTTTCTTTCATTTGTCATGCAAGGGCCTTTATATCTTTCTATACTGTATTGGTTTTGATCCTTGATGAAGGTTGTACATGGCCCTTTTGTTGTATACATTGTCATCCTTTGGTCTCTGGTGGATACTCGTCTCATTTTCATTTCACAATTCCTTATTTTTATTTGGCAACATATATATACATGTACATTTTGTATATCTGACACTTTTGTTTAATTTTCAGACTTATTCGTAAATAGAGTGGTTAATCAAATCAGCAAAATGGGAAGAGAAGGAGAATATGACATTTTAATCTTCTCTGGATTAGCAAATGCAAAATGAAATTATTTACTGCTGTTTCCACATATTAGTATTTGAGAAAGAATTTTAAATACATTACTTACAGAAGTTAATATCAAGCCTTTACATTTCTTGTTTTGTTCTAAGGTGACTATGTTATTTCTGATATCCTGAAGGAACTCGAGATTCAAACTGTTCACTGGTTTTCTTTTCATCTTCATTAAAGCTATACCTAGAATAATTACACTGAAAATGTTACTTATTGACGTTCTTATCATAAACAACTTTAAGGTGTTTTTAATTTTAGCACATACTTTAGTTTATAACATACCAAACTCTTTATAGCAAAACATGAAATCCTGGCAGGTTAAAATGTAAACATAGTACATTGTATACATAAGTGACAAGAAATATACAATAATGTATAATTATTCCATTAATGAATATCTCTTTAAAATGTGTGCGAGAGTTATTATAGATTCTACAGAAAATTAAATAACTGATTTTATGTTTAAGAATATATATATGAAGGAATTTCAGGGTATATCTTTAATTGCGTTCTCCACAAAACTAAGACAACAAGATTAATTTACTGTAATTTATTCTGTACTGCAATACGATATTACTATTTTTATACATGTATTTTCATGCTACTGCATCATCACAATTTACTCACAGTTTCATAGCGCTAGACTTTACTAATTCATTCTAAAGAAAAGTTAATATTATAATTCATATACCTGTCTGTTCATCTACAGAAACATCTATTGTTGAAGACATCATCCTTTGCCCATACATCCATGTTGTCTTCCTGGGTATAAATCTTCTCAATATTGATGAGGCTGAATTGTAATCAAATTGCAGGTTTTTCAATATATGATAATTAAAATGAGAAAAAAAGAAGCAAAAACATGGAGAGAGCAGACTTTTAAAAAGGGGAACTACATCCACTTCATTTGAACTATGGTTGTCATTGGGAATCATATCACATGTCAATATTTTTATAATGAAATCTTGCACTGTCATAAGTTGCCAAATAAACTTGATGTAAAAAAAAAAATCTCCATTGACAATGATTGACCATATTAGATAATTTAGCGATCAAAATTCCATGTCAAAATCAGTGTGTTTTGGTGATCCAGTACGTTCAGAGTACATTTTTTTGGCTTACTAAATGCTTAGGAATTTCCCTTTGAATGATTTTACAGACAGTTTAATTCTATGATGGCTTCCTTGTTGTACAAATTTTGGACTCAAAAATCAGCTGTTCAAACTTATATTATAACAAACTATTCATTAAAATAAGAAGATTATCACAATCTGGGCATTACTAAGCCTTGCACTTACAGATCAGATTGTTGCATATTTAATAATTCATGTTGGACAATAGTGTATCATACTCAATTTATGTAATGAATTGCATGTTGAATATCAACTTTAATAGGGTCCTAAATTAAACCTATTTACACTTTTGGTATTTAGCTGTATTTTGCCTCCTATTGACCTTATATTACCTCCGAATAACCTTTTGATGTCAAGCAACAATAACTTTTTAGTTGTGATGTCAAATGTTTTAAATTAATAATTATTATGATTTTAAGTTTACGGGAACCTTTTTGAATTATGATGTTAAGTTTACGGGAACCTGTGTGATTTTATGTAATAGTGGACAAATTTGTATACAAGTCATTGCAAGTGTTAATACTTCTAAAAATTTACTTAGGTTTACTTAGGTTCTTTTACTGATACAGGAACTAAAGTTCCTCTTCATCAGTCTCTATATTAAATCTTCTCCACTTCCAGTGATAGTTGATTTATAGTCTTCGTACATCATTGTTTGGTTCATCCAGTATTTGCCTAGTCTATTCTTAAATGTATTAGTGGTTGGTGATGTCACTATAATTTCGGGTAGTGTATTCCATGTTCTCACCACTCGTAGAGCAAAGGCATTTCTCCTTAATTCTGATCTGGCTCTCTGTGGAAATATTTTCAGACTGTTGCCCTGTACCCCTGTTCTTGTAGTCATATCCTTCAATAATTTACGAAATTGTGGCGCCTCTTTATCATATTTTCCGTTCAGTATTTTGTATAATTCAATCATGTCAAATCGGACCCATCTAAAATTTAGAGATGGTAGTTTTAATTTTTGCAGTCTTTTTGAGTATGTTAAATTCTTTATTCCTGGTAGTTGTTTAATTGCCCAGCGCTGCACATTCTCAATACACCTTATTGCTAATCCCAGCTGACCCAGCCGCTTGAACTTTTGGCGCATACAACAATCACTTTTCCATTGTGGCATTGTGGCGTCAGCTATTTTATTTTATGACGTCAACATTTTACGGGAACCTGTGTGATATCCAGTAATGGCGGACAAATATATATATAGCGATAAGGTGTATCATGTCAATATATTTTATTTTATATGGATGCCATACTGGGCTTGCAAACTCTATATAATTGTGTTCTTACGAGTGTCTTGTATAGTGGTACAAAGGTATCTGTATCTTGATATTGGAAAGTCTTAACATGGAATTTGCTTATTAACTTTCACATGTTTTTCGAAATTTAATTCAGTCAATAATTACTCCAATGTCTTTTTCTTCATATTGGAAGAGTATAAATTATATTATCATATTGATATTATTATTTTAATACTTAAGAATGCACAACTAAAGTTTTAGTAATTTCAACAAATAGTTCTGACTCAATTTTTAAATTATCATTATCATAGTGTCAGGTGTGTTCTAGTTATTGATCACAGGCACTTGTTTCTATCCATTGGAAGACCCACTATCAACGTATATTTAAATATATATATACGTTGATAGTGGGTCTTCCAATTGATAGAAACAAGTGCCTGTTTTGTTGATGCCTAAATTATAGCGGTCACTGATTGTAATTGATCATGCTCAGGGTAAATAAAAAACACTTAGTTAGAGCCTGTTCTACTGTCTCATTGAAGTTTACCCGGTATCTTCTTTTATTTGTGTTGGGGCCTTTTTAAACATATTCTGCAACTAAAAAGAATTTCTGAAGTTCAATCTTTGAACTTACCCATTATGTCTGGTACCTTTAAGAAAGGTTCCAGTAGAAGTGTGTGATAATATATTTCTCGGTATGGGAATTGTACTAAGTTTCCGGATCATTGCAAATTAGATGCCAAATGACGATATGGGCCATTATTCCTTGTGAATTATTTATTATGTCCCATTATGGATAGTAAAATTTTCTCTGAGTCGTTTAAATCACCCAAAACTAGGTGAGACATGCACAGAAATGATAGATATGAGTTAAACTGAGTCAAATCGTGGAGAAGCGTGACGTCAATACACTAGTGGACACACTGTAACGTTATTTTATGCATAAAACGCAGAGAAACAAGGGCTATAGAAGGAAATATATGGACACAGTGTTAAATCTAATTTAAGTTAAAGAAACAATAGCTATAACAGAGTATTTAAACACCGGAGTCTTGACACTTCCGATAGCAAATGATCTAGCCAGTTGCGTCAGTATATGTATACATGTCTCTGGTATAACGTTATATGTTAGAAAAAAAGGGTGCATTATATATTTTTTGCTGAACAAGTTCTATCTGAATTTCGATTTCATTACAAGTTATCTGCAAATCAAAATTCATAAAATTTTCAACATATACTGATTTTTTTCAAGTTTTATATACATGTTTTCATGTAAAGTCTAAAATAAAATTATTCATCTTGCATTCGTACTATAATATTTTCCTCTGGGAATCAGATCAAGATATTACTGGCATTCCAACCGTTACCAAGGAGTATACAAATCTTTGCCGTTACCGGCAAATCTCTGAGCCAAATCTTTATCAATTCTTCCTGGGATTCCTTTAAATAATGTAACATCATGGAAATACCACAGGTGTAAACTATACCATATATATACAGAAACTGAGACTATGACCTTTCGTATCGCTATGCTTCTCTATTGAATAGTTTACCACTGTCATACAAGTTAGAGGTTTAGCTAGTTATAAAACCAGGTTTAATCCACCACTTTCTACATACGAAAATGCATGTACCAAGTCAGGAAAATGACAGTTGTTATCCATTCGTTTGAAGTGTTTTGGTTTTGACATTTGATTGGGGACTTTCCGTTTCATGTGAATTTTCCTCAGATTTCGGTATTTTTGTGATTTTACTTTTTACCAGACTTTAAGAACTGATAAGACGACAAAGTTGACTATGATTGTTAAAATGAAATATACGTATATCATCGCGGTGCAGGGCGTAACATGTTGATTTTGACGTTTTTCACTACCGAAAAGGAAACAATAAAATTGAGAATGGAAATGGGGAATGTGTCAAAGAGACAACAACCCGCCCAAATAAAAAACAACAGCAGAGGGTCACCAACAGGTCTTCAATGTAGCGAGAAATTCCCGAACCCGGAGGCGTCCTTCAGCTGGCCCCTAAACAAATATATACTAGTCCAGTGATAATGAAGTTTATTCTTAGGCAAAGTCGGTGACCCTTTCTTTTTTGGCATCAAATAAACGGAAATTTATGTATCAACAGCATATATAGTTCGATTTCAGTTTCAGTTGTAGTTCAACGAGACAAGCTATAGGCTATATGCAAAATCATTTAGCACAATCTGCAACATAGCCCATCTACCTGTTTACTGTTCCTTTACCTTAAGACAATAAGGAACGGGTTTAACTGTCAAATACCAATGTTTTCAGAATGAAGCACTGAAATATCTGTTATAAGACCACGTTACTGCCGGAAAAGATTTAAATATACTTTGCATCAATGCCTCTCTTTTTAATCTGAGGTTACTATAACCAGAGACATATATATGTCTCTGCTATAACACATGTGTTATAGTAATCTCAGTTGTAATCAATAATAATGAGTGTCACATTTAAATAAAAAATGATCTTCACAGATCTTCAGCATCACCTGACGTGAGCCTAACCGTTTATACATAAGGTATGGAGAAAATCTGTAGATGAAAATCTGGTTGACTTTCAAAATATGTTTTGCCTGACATCTCATCTGTTTGACTCTACTATTTCAATTGTTTTCATCAAATTGTGGATCAGAATATTTTTTTTTTTTAAAACATACCCCTTTGATGTAAAATGATCGTTCCCTAATGTATGGAAAGCCAACGGGGTCAAAATTCTTAATTCGTAACTTGTCAATTCGTAACTTGTTACTGTGCAATTTCTAAATTGTTAATTCGTAAATTGTTAATTTGTAACTTGTTATTGTGAAATTCATAATGCTTAATTTGTAAATTGTCAATTTGTAACTTGCACCTTTGTAGTTTTAACATTCTTAATCGGTAAATTGTCAGTTTGTTACTTGTAACTGTGCAATTTCATCAGAATGCTTCATTCGTAAATTGTCGATTTGTAACATGTATCTTTGTATCAAAATTCAACATTCTTCATTTGTTAATTGTCAATTTTAATGCCCCTTTCAATCAGTGTATTGTATTTGTATTTTGTACACAACTTTTTCTTCTATACGTAAATCCTTCCAGTTATGGAACACCTCCTCAGCGGATATCATCCAGACGGGAGTTAATTAAAATTTATACACTAAAACATTTCCCTAACTAACTTAAAATTTTAAATTCACTGTACACGGATAAAATCTAAAATATCAACAACAAGCTAGTAAGCCTCTTGATGAACTGGTTTCCGATTTTTCAGCTATGCTTTCTTGCGTTTCCTCTCATCAGTTAGGGCGTCATTAGCATTGGCATTTTATGTACAAGCTGACCTACTTTGCTGTGCTGCAAGAAGTGGTAGGTTTATAAACATAGTGTGAAAACACACAATTTTCAAGTTTTTATTATTGCATTTATTATTTGCAAACCTAATTAACCGGATCATTCGACTCGTATGCACTCATTGATTGCATAGCCATAGGTCCACTTGCTCGATAAATCACCTTTCAAATTCTTATTAAATTTCTAAATGCAGGTGCAATTTAGCAACAACAGGTATCATTGCATTGCTATAATTGAGATGCATCAATATTTCCCGACTTGGGTAAAATTGAAATTCGACCATAAACATGCGATCAACACAGCATTTTTTTTTTATATATCGATCTATTTATAGTAAGCAGACTGGTCACGTGATTAGAGGCCCATACAGGTTTTATTTTTATCAGTCCATCAAAACAAGGGACTTTAAATTTTAAGACAATCATGGCAATCCTTTACTTTTAATTTTATTTGACATGGAATACTTTTAACAAGTATATTGATAATGTGAGAGTTGAAATGTATGTGTTGTTTTTCTTTGTATGAATTCAGGCAAGTAGCTGTCTGCTTGCACATTTTTAATTATTCTGAAATTTAAGTGGGTCTCATTGGGTTCTAAGCGTGACGCTGGACTGCTGATTTTTTGTTAGCGTGAAACATGAAAGTCAAATTATTGTGCATTTTGAAAACGGGAAATGAAGTCTAGCGGGACAGAGGGGATTGCAAAAAATGAGAATTGCTTAAGTACATAGTGTTTACAAGCGGAATACAGGAATCTGACAAAACAGTAAGCAGGATCCGGGATCAGAACCCCCAATGAGACCCCTATTTAACTATGGAGAGTCTTTAAAAGTCTTAACAGATTATCATGTGGGGCAGTGTTTATACATTTGTACTTTCTACTACAATCAAGTCACAAGTTTTACCAAGGTAGAAATCAAATATAAAGATGAAGATGGAAGCTCGATTTTTATTTTGATAAAATGCCTGAGTGCAGCAGATGACGAAAGCATTAATGTTGAGTTTACAAAACTAATTAGTGGCTAAAGAAAGACAAGTTCTACAAATCAATCAATATAGCTGATGTTGTCAGTAGATGCCATAGTGTAGAAACACTTTATAAATTGTATAATTATTTCACTGTGCTGGCTGATGCAGAAATTTTTGTGTGTAGTTGTATTTACATGTATTTATAGTAATAAAGATCAAGTTTGTGATTTTACCAAGTTTGCATGTATTCCCTTTCTCTGAAGGAAAGGTTAACTGGTTGACCTCTAGCTGTCAGTTGCTCCATCAGTCAGTCCCATGGTATTTTTTTTTCTCAAGAACTGCACATTTCAGAGCTTCCTGAAATTTATTATCAAGTTGTATTTCGGCACAATATTGTGGGATGCATTTCGCTTCCATCACTTACACATGTTTTATCAACTATTTGATCATGATAAACAAATATATATATATTCATACACTTATGACCATGATCATGAGGTTTAAAGTATTTTTCTCAAGAACTACAACATTGTAATTTCCTGTACACCAAGTAATTATAGTTTGCCTCATTCATGAGTAACAGTTCACAATCCATCAGGGTTTTTAGGAAGGAATTTGCTAGGATAAATCCTAGAATAGTTCAAAATGTTTGGAGTCCCACCATTGAATTTATCCTGTTTTCAGATATTTTAGTGACTCTTACCAAGAACCGTGATCCATCTTGTTTTAGAAGACTTTCTGTTTCAGGTTCTCCAAGCAAAAATTCAAAAAGCACTTCCCCTGTCAGATAATTGACAGAAATCCAACAATCTGTTTGTATGGGAAAAATTTTGTATGCCTCACTATTTATGCATTCAATATGTTCAGTAACATGAGTAAAGGGCATACATGTCATTCTAATATATTTTGATTTTATTTGCAGTAAACAATGCCTTCAATAAAATTAAAGAAGAAGACTCAGGAATACTTGGCAGAAAAAGAAAGAAGCAAACAATTAACAAAGGAACCTGAAGAGGAAAAAGAAACAGAAATAGAAAAAAATAAGAAAAAAGATGTAAAGCCAAAGAAAAAAGAAAAGCCACCAGTGCTGGAGGCAGAAGTGCCAGTGATTTTAGAAAAAAGAAAAAGAACTGTTCCACCTGGTGAACAGCAGCTGACAGACTGGTAAGTTTTTATATATTACACTAAAATACATTTATATTTTCCTCATGAAACACTGTTTTATGGAATTGGATAATAAGGAAATGGAAATATAGGCTAAAACTATATACTTTTATAAGGTACAAATTGTTTGTTTGGTAAATAACCCAAAATCTAAATAACCATGATTTTAATGATGTTCTTCATCTTGACTGTTTCTAATAATACATGTAATAGTGCTTGTAATTTAAAATGCCCCGCCTGACTTCAGTTCCAGTTTTCTAAAATTTAAATAAATATTGATACATTAAAAACAATTAAAGTGATCTATTTACATAGGTAAATATAAGTATATATGTATATAGGTATAGTAGATGGTTACAATATTTATTATACCCCACGCAACGAAGTTGGGGAGGGTATAATGTTTTTGACCTGTCCGTCCGTCAGTCTGTCCGTCCGTCAGTCCTGTTTCTTGTCATCGCAACTCCTCTCAAACCACACAACAGAATTTCACAAAACCTTTTCAGATAATAAGGACATACTATGTAGTTGTGCATATCGACGGGAAATTGCGATTCAATTTTTTTTCTAGGAGTTACGCCCCTTTGAACTTATTTACTTTAATGTACTACTGCAACAGTTTGTCATCGCAACTCCTCTCAAACCACACAACAGAATTTCACGAAACTTTGTAGATAATAAGGACATACTATGTAGATGTGCATATCAACAGGAAATTACGGTTCAATTTTTTTCTAGGAGTTAAGCCCCTTTGAACTTATTTGCTTCAATGTACTTCTGCAACAGTTTGTCATCTCAACTCCTCTGAAAACACACAACAGAATTTCATGAAATTTTGTAGATAATAAGGACATACTATGTATATTGACAGGAAATTATTATTCAATATTTTTTCTTATACAATTTTTTTTTCTTATACTTATTTAATTTCTCCAATGACAATGTGGGGACGTGGGGTATGTGAGCGTGCTCACTAAGGTTCTTTAATTTTACAGGCTAACAGAGCATGTAGAGTCAAGGGAAGGAGCCTCCGTATCATACCAGACCTTGTTTGAATACTTCACAGATTTCTGTGCACAACAGAATATCCCAGTTACAGTAGATCCATCACAGTTTAACAGGGTAAAACATTTTTTCTGATTTCTATTATTATTTATTAGCACACAGAATAAACTGCTACAAAAGAAATGCATGTCAGATACTTTGGTAACAAAACTTACATGACTTAAAGTACCGATTGCAGATTTTTTTTTCAAGAAATTTTGCATTAAATTTTGTTAGTGGTTTTTTTTCTTTCTTATTTGAAGCTTTGAAACAAATAAATTCTATTTAGGTAAAATTTACATAACTTTATAGCACAATTTAAGACTTAACTGAAGTTCATTCGTGTATGCTAAAGTATTCGAAAAAGACCAAATGGATGTTAGACATAATTATTTTAATTTTGGTAAAGACACCCAAAATATTTTTATGGACCTTTGAAACCAATAAGAATAAAAAGTAAATGCTGGGTAGGAATGAATAAGACAGCAACTCAACAACATAACAGTTGACAGCACACAGAAATCTATACAAAATGTCAAGTACTAGATGGTCTTGAGTGTCCTAATAGTACTATTCATGTTGCTTGTGATATTTATTGCAGTCAGATCTACTTGAATCTTATTTTTTTCTGGTTTGATAATTGAATACATCGTATTCATCCTAATATATCTGTCCTTAAAAAATTCCATTTTTTTCTTTCAGGATGTCAAAGATAAGTTTGGAAAGGAATTTGGAATCAAAGAATCATCACCTTATAAGGGCTTAATCAGAGAAATAAAAGCAAAGCCAAAATCTACAAAACCCAAGGCAGAAAGTCTAACCATGAAAATGAGAGATATTGTGGAGGAAATTCTAAAAGAGACCGGAAATCCTGTATCCATATTATTTGACAGAATGCAAACACACTTACAATCATAGATTATCAAAAATCTTCTGCCATGCAAACACATGTATGATCATAGATTAACAAAACAAATCACCTGCCTGCAAACAAACAATTACAATCATAGATAAAACAAATCCAGTGCCATGCAAACACACTTATGATCATACATTAGCAAAAAAAATCACCCCCTGAAACAAACACTAACAATCATAGATTTACTAAACTTATCAGCATGCAAACACATACTTAGGGTACAATCAATTGGGGTATTGTTGGCCCAATGGCCTATTTAGTGGAACTGCTGTATCACTAGCCTGTCAACACTAAAGTTGTAAGTTTGAATCCCCCAATCTTAATTGGCTATGATTGTCAGGTTTCCTACTGAAGGTCAACCGAAGGTCAGTGTTCTCTCTTGGTACTCAAGATTCCTCTACCAAAAAAATCAACTCACCAAATAGTACAATAATGTTGAAAATTGCATTAAATACCAATTTAACATATACTTTAAATCATAAATTAACTATATTTATCAGCTTGCAAAGACACTGAAAATCATAGATTTACTAAATTTTCCAGCCTGCAAACACACACTTAAATCATAGATTTACTGATTTTACCAGCATGCCTAATATATGGTCACACTTAAAAGTAGAGTGGTTGAATGTCTACTGTAAACCATCTTTTTTTTGTGTGCCTTTTTTTATTGTGAATTTTGGTAGTAGAAAATATAAAGTGAATGTGTAAAACTTTTAGAAAATCACAAAAATTGAATTCATACTCAGTTAAGATGGAAAGAAAGATCCCTGAACATAACTTGGTTTACAGTATTTTAGTTTACTTGCAAAAAAATCTATTTGATAAACAAAATACTGAAATTAAAGTGCATTAGAGATTGTAATATTTTCTTAACACTTGCTAGACGAATGGAGTGAGATTTCCTAATATAAAAGTAGCGACTGCCAACAAATATCCTGCTCTTCAAGTGGACTTACAGCCACATAAATTGTTACAAGCCCTGGAACGTGGAGTTTATTATGGACGTATTGAACTGGTTAGTATTAAATGGCACTTTTGACACTCATTGTGAAATGCCTTATTAAAATTGTGATTATCAAATGTAATGTTAAATGGTGAGCAGGGTTAAAAAAATCAGGGGAAATGAACTAAATCATAGCACTAGGATTCCTGAATTTGCTTGAAAACTAGGAGGACTACCCAAACCTGGTAAATCAGTAGTCCTGTGGACCCTCTGAAATTTTGTGTATGATCTGGCTCATTTCCAGGATTAGTTTTGTTTATCAAATGTACAGGAAATCATCGGCTTTTTATTTTTTTTTACCTTTGATGGTCTTTGATAGTGTTTGAATATTAATGATAATTGGTGCACTTGTTTAATTAAGCATGAAATCATTTTGAATTAACGATTTAGTGTCTAATCTGCGGAGGAGAATTTCAAGCATGCATATTACATAGTAAACAAAGCATGTGTGTTAGTGGTGATGTCTTATGTATTGAGCTTGGCTTTGAGGCCAGTTTCCAATGGTGATCTATTAAGATATGCTTAACAAAAGAATTTTGAATGATTACAGGTAAAAGGTACAGGGAAGTGCGGGTTTTACAGAATATTTGGTGCTGAACCAAGGGAAGACATCAAAGAAAAGGAAGAGAAAGAGAAAGAAAAGGAAAAACAGAAAAAAGAAGAAAAAGTATGTGATGCTAACAATGCTATCAATTGTATATTTTTTATGATTTTTTGGGGTAAAGATTGCATGAAATGCAGTAAGAAGCCTATATGGTACTTACATGATATCTAAATTTCCAAGGTTTATCACTACTTTTGAGACACTGTGGATGCATTTATTTTCATGGATACCAATTTTCCTGGATTTGGAAGACCTTAGTTTTGGGGGATATTTGATTTCATGGTTTTGCCAAGTCTGTATAATTCTTATTGAAATCTTGTAATTTGTCGACATTGGGATTTGTGGTTGCTGGGTAACAACGAAATCCAAGAAATTGGTTTCTAACGAATAATAATGAATCCACAGTACACAAAATATAGTGCATTGATCATAACATTCTTAACATCCTATCCATGAAGAGATTTATCAATGTAATATATGCTCAGATATTCAAGTTGCAACATGATGTTATAGTTGTAATAAAAAATTACATAACTTGTGCAAGGTGCAGGAATCTAATATCTGTTCTAAAAATGTGAATGATGTCATTGTTAAAGTAATCTTTAAAATTGGAGTTTTCTTCCTTTGTCCACCACCATGTTTTTGAAATTCTATGTTTGATTTTACTCCCCATTGATAAATTAAAGCAATCTTTACCCTTCATAGCACTTTGAATTAAAGTGATTTTGTTGGGACTTAGGTTGAGAAGTTTCAGCTACGATTTTTGGAATGGAACAAAGGTTGGATAAAGATAAATTGTTGCTTTGAAGACACATTGTGTTAAAAAATGTTCATTCTAACCTATTATTCTTGACTGGATAAACTTTTGGTTCATCCAGCCTTGTTTATATAGGTTAAAAAAAGCAGATAAAATGTATAGAGACTGATACAATTCTATTGTTTTGCTCTGTAGCTTCAGAAGAAAAAAGAAAGGAAAGAATCAGAAAAAGAAAACAAGGAAGGAGATGAAGAACCAGTCAAACCAGAGGAAGAGACACCAAAGAAAAAAGGAACAAAGAGAAAATTAGAAGAGAAGGGGGACGACAAGAAGGGGGATGACAAAAAGGGAGATGTTAAAAAGGAAGAAGAGCCACAAAAGAAAAAGAAGAAAAAACGACATATTAAAAAACGTAAGTAAACAACACAATTAAAAACACTAAAATATGATATTGCAAAACTTTTGAACTTGAGGCGAAGCTTGGTATAGGGAATGCATGTCCATTTTCTGTTAACTTGATTAGCTGGTATTTGGATACTAGACCTGAACTAGATGTCATACAATGTTCTCCCCAGGCTGTTTTAGCGTCGCTATATTTTCTTCCTGTGACGCTATAATAATATCCGCGACGCTATAATAATTTCTGTGACGCTATAATTATTTTCAAGATGTTATTTTTCTCGTTTCTGTATGGCAAAGCCATGTCCTAAATTGTGAACTTTCATCTAATTACCGCTTATGATATTAAAAAAAATATATCACCCTTAATTGTAATCCCTTCAAGTCGGACAATAGAGGCAATTTAAAGTGATTACATAGGTGTTAATTGCCCTTTGGGTGGTAACTGGTTGGATACTAAAACCCCAAGCTGTCACTTGTGACATGATTAATACCACGTGGTATGCAATCTCAAATTTTGACAGGAGAAAAGAAAATCATAAAATAAATCAAAATATATGTTTGCAAAATGAAAATTCAAAGAAACAAACATTTTTTCTCTTTTGAAAAGAGATTGAGTCTTATCTTTTTATGACTTTCAAAATATTAGTATTACTTTCTTTCATTTCCTATAACTAGTTGTAAATCGAGAGTGAAAATTTTGATTTTGAACTATATAAGTTTTGTTCTTTTTTTAGAAAGTGATCATAATTGGCTTCAGTTTATGTTTCATCCATTTAATGCATTAAAAAAGACATATTCATTCCCAATCTCTTGTCAAACATTGTTTTATTTTTGTATTTTTCATTGTTTTCGGCGGCCATTTAATATTTTAGTGTAAACTACTGATTGGAATCGGATCAGATATGACAAAAACCCGCATTTTACAATAATAACTACATATATCCACAAATGGCACAGTAGACAGAAACCTAAAGAGAAAACTAAGCATTAACAGACTATTTTTTAAATAACCTTGTTAAAAATATATATCATTTTGATAAAAAGAAACAACTGGAACCATGAACCAATATATTTGATAGACATGATAAAGAAAGTTTTTTAATTTAAATTATATTGCTATATGATACTTTCTCTTTCCTTTTTTTTATTATAATAACCAGTGTTTTTTCCTACACATTTAGTGCAATTGTATATGGCCCAAGAGGAATAAATTAATTCTGGAACTATAAATGAATATAGAAAACATAAACTGAAAATACTGTTCTCATGGTTTTAGTTTAATTGTATTCTCAGTTATAAATTCAACAGTATAGACACAAAGAATAGGGTGGAATAGAATATTTTATTCATCAAAAAAGGGCCTATAGCATACAAACAATATAATACATTTTGTAATAAACAATAAGGTATATAACATAAAGGAAATAGAGCATTACCACGACGCGACAAATTACATTGAAAAAAATACAATTTATTTTTTACGCCAAATGTGATGCTATCCAAAATTTCTGGGGAGAACACTGTATCATATATAAGAAGTAGCATGTTTCATTAGTATTATTATACCCCCGCTTTAAACCCGCTTTAAAAAGGGGGGGTATACTGTTTTACCTCTGTCTGTCCGTCCATCAGTCTGTCCGTCCGTCCGTCAGTCAGTCCGTCCCATGAAACTTTCGTCACATTTTTCTCAGGAACTACAATACATGGATTTCTGAAATTTGGTTTCAGGGTTTAACTAAGTCAGCTATACCGTGTGATGCGTTTTCAGATTGATCACTTGACAACTTCCTGTTTACCGAACACTTGTATGATTTTACACATGATAGCCAAGTTGAAAATTTTCGTCACATTTTTCTCAGGAACTACAATACAAGGATTTCTGAAATTTGGTTTCAGGGTTTATCTAAGTCAGCTTTACCGTGTGATGCGTTTTCAGATTGATCACTTGACAACTTCCTGTTTACCGAACACTTGTACGATTTTACACATGATAGCCAAGTTGAAAATTTTCGTCACATTTTTCTCAGGAACTACAATACAAGGATTTCTGAAATTTGGTTTCAGGATTTATATAAGTCAGCTATACCGTGTGATGCGTTTTCAGATTCATCACTCGACAACTTCCTGTTTACCGAACACTTGCATTTTTTTACACTATTAATATTATCCAATTGCGGCGGGGGTATCAGCAGTGAGCAGTAGCTCGCAGTTTCACTTGTTGGGGTTAGTCAAACTGTATTGTGTTCTATGATGTGATTTGCTCTTTTAAGATTTATTATGGAAATATCATTCAAGTTCTGTTTCTAACCATATTGTGCATATTGGCTTAACTCTGCTAAAACCTTTTTGAAATAAGGCAAAACACAAGTCAATGATATTTTTATATACACTGTTGTAAGCAGACTTTTTTGGATGCTCAAATTTCTCTGATCGACAAATTTCTTCAAGAAAATTTTTAGTGGATGTGTTACAGGGTTTTCATTTACCTGTGTAACCAAAGGTGAATGTAGGTCAAGTTATCCTTTTGACCTTTGGTAGGAAACTTTTTTCAAAGTTTTCTGTGCCTTTATGAAGTAGAATGATTTAATATTTGGTCAACAACTTAATAATGTTGAGTTGTAGCGAGTAGGCAATTTTTACTGTTTGTCGATAATTTTACAACACTCATTGTTAAAGGTGAAATCTCAATCATAAAGTTTTTTTTTGCTTCTACCAAATGGAATGAGTAGTAGCAAGAAAGCAATTTTTACATCCACAGTGCACCCATTTCCTGGTTGTCGATAGTTTGAAATTAACCAATACTTAAATCTATTTGACTGGGAATCAAATGTGTCTTTTATACACAACAATTTTAAATTGTACTTCAACTTCACTGTTGATAACTTAATCCAATGTAACGGCACTATAGTCATGCATACATCGTCTTTGTCAGGTAATTTTTCAAGACTAAACTCAAAACACTGGTGATGAATTCATATGAGCAAATTTTGTAAAACTTTCTTTTTACATCAAATCACATTGAAAATTTCGTTTTAATATGACAATTTGTGAGACAAGATAATGTATATATACTTTTTTATATTCTGATGGTGTGCATTGTAGTTGTATCAATAAGCAGCAGAGATTAAAAACTATTTATCTTGTAGCAAAATGGGAGAAAACTGATCCACACAGTAACCCTGAGAAGATAGATGATACATTTCCTTTAGCCTTTACTTACTGTAGTGAACCCAAAGAGGCCTCATTTGGGAAAATTAAGAAATATCTGGTTGAAAATTATCCTAGTGTGAATGCTGAAACCAGGTAATGTACTTTTTAAGGAAAATACAAATATGACAGCTTTTTTTCATATTACATGGGAATAAATGGAGATGCTTGGTATATGCTAAAGATATGAAAGAAAAAAAATAACAACACTAACAACCAACAAAAGACCTGTAAAATACAATAAAAAATTGACAAAAGGATTTAACAAAAATAGATATGCTTATTTATGATTTAGTATAAAAAAAGATGTGGTATGATTGCCAATGAGACTACTATCCACCAAAGTTAAACTGAAGTGAATGTTAGCAATTCAAGGCAACCATAATTATGGTCTTCAACAGTGAGAAAAACCTGCACCATATAGTTGAATTTAAAAGGCCCAGATATGAAAAGTATGGAACAATTTAATTGAGAACACTTAGGCCAAAGTTATAACATAACAATGTACAAAAAAAAATATGAAAGACATTAACCAAAGTCAACCACTGTAGTCAACTTGCCTTTATTGTGTTTTTGTTACAGGCTGAAACCAGCTATTGAGAAAGGAATAGAAAAAGGAATATGGGAACAGTCCTCAGGAAACAGTGTTGGTCAGGGATCTTATCGTCTACTGTTGGATGATTTCGATCCAGAATCAAGTATGTTTAATATAATATAGCAGTAGTTTAAAATTTGTAAAAAAGTTATTCCATGTATTTTCCCCTGTGCTTCATGCTATTGGATAAGGTAATGGTCTTTCACATTGTCCTTCTGAATCACATCAATACTCAGTGACTGTTTGGCATACAGCTATCATACTTAGATTATTGCTATAGTCTCTTCTCCATACTCTTTCATCAGTAAGGTAATACAATTTTTATAGGTGCTATTGGATTTAAGGCAATTTTTTTTTTAGTATTAGAATATTATTTTTTTTCATATTACCTGAAAAGTTTGTCATTAAAAATTCATCATGAAAAATTCATCATGATGAATTATGTTAGGCTATGATAAAAGTGCTTCTGTAACATTCTTCAAAACATTTAAATATTTTTTTGCTATTTTAAGGTAAAACCATAGATGACATGATTTGTCAGGCCATTGTAGCCAGTCATGAACCTAAACAGTCCACAGTTATTAGAATCAAACAGTACATCATGGACTATCATCCTGATTTTAATATCGAATCTCGACCACATAAGTTTAAAACTGCCATGGAAAGGGCATTGAAAAATGGTGTAATAAGGTACGTTTTCTTGTTTATAAATGACTTTTGTTACTGAAATAGAAATAAAAAAATGTGAAATTAAAAAGGATAAAAGGATAACAGGGGGCATACTAAAACGATTAGAAAAAGAAAGATGGACATCCCTACGGTCAAAAGAAAAAAAAAGATGGACAATGCCATGGTCAAAAGAAAAGTAAGATGGACAAAACAATGGGCAAAAGAAAAATTAAATGGACATCATCATGGTAAATAGAGAAAAAAAAAGATTGACAACATCGGGTACCATGGGCAAGAGGGGAAAAAAAAAAGATGAAGGAATCAGCTTACTGAATTTTGTTACTTTTAATTACAAGTTATGTATGCTTTGAAGATCAGTCCATTCATTATTGTTTATTTTCAATTATTTCAGGCAAATAACAGGAATTGGAATGAGTGGTACATTCCAGCTTGCAAAACCATTTATTCCTCCCCCTAGAACACTAGCAGGGGTAGAAGATCTAACTGAAGAATGGATTGGAGATGAAGGAGTCTCAGGAGAGAATTATGTGGTTCGTAAAACAAAGTCAGGACGATATGCAGGAAGACAGGCCTGAAAACCTGTTTCTGTACATTTATACAAAGGCAGCATCATTATTTGTATGGTAGTCAGTTGCTTGCTGTGCAGGAGTGAGAGACATCACATGACTTCTATAAATGGTCAGCTGACTCGAGGCATATAAGTTGGAAGTTGTTCATTGCATTGGATCATCACAGTAAAACCAGGGTCAAACCCAAACATTTGTGTTGATATAATTGGATATCAGCTATTGTTTATTTGTCGTATTATGTAGTGATTTGCTGGATATTCTTCTGCTGAATAATGCTTAAGAAATTGTCCTAAAATCAGACGTTATTAGTAAAATTTTCAATTTTGAATACAATATTTTAAGGTTTTTATAATAAATGAAAAGAATATATTATGGCATGGGTCATTAGTTTGCAGATAATATGTAACTTCTAGCAGTGTTGAATATGAAACACATGTTTCTATACTGTTTCTAAAAAAAATCATGAATTTGATTTTAAACCAAAATTGTTTTATTTAAGGAATGACTAATATTTTTTCTGTCTATGAAGCAATAACATGAAAAATATGGTGCACACCGAATAACGCGTGTAGCGGGTTATTTAACAGTGTGCACCACATTTTTTATGTTATTCCGAATAGACAGAAATTTTTTTACAGTCATTTCTTATAATTTAATTCTAAATTCCATTTGTATAGTTTTGCTGCTTATGGTAAATCCTGAAGTTTTCATGTATGTGAGGTGACTTAAATAATCATGTCAAAGCATTGTGGTCAGCATTGTGGTCAGCATTGTTATGTTTATTCACTAAAATAAGCTTTATGTTTTGTTAATGAGATATATATATATATATATATGTAGTTTTCAATTTAGACTTGTTTATATATATATATATAAAACATTATTTTTGTGAGTACATTTACTAGTCTGCATGTATCTGTGTTGCTTTTAAATATAGAACCTAGAATCAGACATTGCAGTCATAAAGATTTAGAATATGATTGTCTAACTCAGAATTCATCCAATGAAAATACTGGATTGGATATTTCAAGCACAATTTTGTTTACTCCATTTTCCCAGTAAAGTTTTACGAAAGTAGCATTAGCTGCATTGCTTTTAATCACATTAAAACATGCATATTGTTAAAGAATATTGAGACAATTGTTGTCATTATAAGTCTTTGTTATTTGATGTAATTTTAAGACATGATTTATAGAAAATCCTTGTCAAGATGTTTATGTAAGAAGAATGACTGAAGCATTACTACTGCACTTTGGTGAAATGAGTAAGCAGTTGCCCAGTCTGAAATTATCACAAATATCATAATTTGCTGTAGGAAATGCAATGAATTATGGGTAATGGGTTAACTTTGCATCAGTACAGTAATATATTGTTATTGGTTTTAATATCTGGAACAATGAATATTTAGCCAGTTGTGTTACATTATTTATATTGTGAGCATACAATGAAATTACTGTGAGTCCTATAAATTATGTAATAATGAATTGACATTAAAATTAGTTTGGTATTTTTGTTTTATGGTTATAATAGTTAGGTTACCTAGGTAATGATAAAGTCAATTAAACCTAAAGTAAAAGATTATTTTTAAATCAGTTATCATCGAGAGTGTAAATTCATTGAATCATGGTTATATGAAAATTCATATTTATGAATTCCATGTAAAATATAAAAAAGTGACATGCCTCACTAATGATATTTATTGCAATTGAATTATTTTTCATTTTGTTATTTGCCTAATGAACATTTTTAATAAGTAAATAAATGTTATGTTAAATGGAATTTTGCAATACGTAGAGCATTAACTTGTCAAAATTTATATTAGTTTCATTCTTGTTAAAATTAGCATTGATCTTTATGAAGGGCCTTTTATAAGTGTTTTTTTTTTATATATCAGAATTAGGATCATGTTTATGGCATAATTGGTAAAAAACTTTTCTTATGACTGATCTTTCATGGTTTTACCATGATTGCCATGCAACATATATGTTCATACAAATAATCTTTATTGTCGTTTTTTACAGAACTGAAGGAAATAAATGCAGACATTTTCTTTGTTTTTCCTTTTTTGAGTATGTTGCTTTGTTAAATATTTAGTATTTATATATTTTTAATGGTCGTTAACAAGAAAGATTTTTATTCACAAATTTCAGCAAACATAGCTGCATATGCAGGAAAGAGCTTTACATTAAAGAGAACACAATTAAGTGATTCAATTGTTTCAATACATGTACCAAATATTGGTAATGTAGCCTTGATGAAGCTCAAGTTTGTTTAAATATTAAATATATTGCCTTTTTTGTTTATTTGTTTTTCAAAATTATTTTTTATTGACCGTTAACCAGTTTCTGTTGTTTTATAAAATATACTGATTTTATATCTTATAATTATTGCTTGTTTTGCTTCTACATTTTTCATATTCAGATGTTTTATGTATATTTTTTTGTTTTCTTGT
Source organism: Mytilus edulis (assembly GCF_963676685.1). NCBI lineage: Eukaryota > Metazoa > Mollusca > Bivalvia > Mytilida > Mytilidae > Mytilus > Mytilus edulis. The sequence goes on along the minus strand of NC_092352.1, from coordinate 21,253,237 downwards.
TATGATAAATATATTTCAATAGTTCTTGATAATTTATGTGTATACAAAATTTTTTGACAGTTTAAGAAGCTTTAGATCTTCATTTTAATGTGTTGAGCACTGCCAAAGTAGTCTTTATATCAATAATTAGAAAATGTAATTCAATGTCGAAAATAAATCATTATTGTCACACACTTAGTTGTTATTCTCCTGCATAGGATACATTAATTCATGTTTATTTTGTTGTAAGTAGTGTTTATAGCTTATTCATATATCTTGTTTAACCCTGCCACATTCCATATGTGCCTGTCTAAAGTCAGGAGTCTATAATTCAGTGGTTGTTGTTTGTTGCTGAATATCATACAACATCTAGTTCTGAATTGTTTTCTTTTCTTGAAGTCAAAATAGGTAGACAAATATTCACTTTATTGAAAAAAGATGTGGGTTAAATGTCAATAACATAGCAACCAAAGACAAAAGAAACCTAATTCAAAACAACTAGTGGTCGACAATTGTTTATTTGTCCCAGTTTAATATAAAATTATATTTCGCAGTTTTTATATAATCACCCGCTCTAGGATATTTGAAATTCTCAACTTTCCTGCGTTCAACATATTCAAACTGTTGTAATTCTGTAAAAATGGGTCAATTAGAAGTGGCAGGGCATACAAATAGTAAAATGAGGCTATACTGACCACAGTGTCTGAAAAAATACATGGCTTTTTGATTTAGTAGCAAAAAGTCTTGATTGGTGTTCATAGTCTTTTCATAAGCATCCAGTTGACTTCAATAAAAATGTAAAGAGTGCTAAATCTGATACTTTGATAAGTCAGTGAGTCAGGCTATCTACAGTTTAACAACCCTTGCAACAACTATTGAGAGTACTGTCAGTGGCCTGTTGAAATGCCATTTTTTTGTCCCTATCCAACATACCCTCTTCAACAGTTAAGTTTTTGTTCTGCTTAAGTCTATTTATCAAGAAGAAATTTACATTTCCAATTGAATAAACTCCAGAGAGAACAATAGCTATTGTGTTCATACAATGGTAACTGTGAACTTGACCAAGGGAAAGTGATTCTGTGGAAAATTTTCATTTGGTTCCTCAATAGCTATGCTGAATGTGTGCATAATGGCAAAATTATTAAAATACTAGTGGTTTAGACTCTTTTAAGAAAACCAATAACAATTTTTCAACCTTTTTTTTGCAAATTGGGTAATCCATGTAATTTGGGTACAGTGACGTCACATGTAAATGTATGCAGCAAACAGAAATGAATAAGTTTTACACAGTATAGCTTTAAAGCATATATGGTATGCAAAATCAAGAAGGTCTGGTTTGTAATAACTGAGAAAAATACAACAAAAGTTTCAAGCAATCATCATGTATAAAAGAGCTCTTCATAGCATGAAAGACTTGCCAAGATCCTGACAATCACAGATCATTTGAAAGATAATTGTTTGGAGATGTTTTTCTATATCCATTATTTTTAGATGATGACTTTTATAATATACTTGAATAATTAGTGCAGTTGTTATTCCCTACACACTGTACAGAAATGAATCTTGCTGAAAACATTAACATAGTACATTATGTACTCATACTAAAAACAGAAATCAACCTATGCCTAGTACTAATGCTAAAAACTGACATCAACCTATGTCTAGTACTCATGTTGAAAACAGACATCATGGTATACATAGTACTCATGCTAAAAACATGCATCAAACTATGCATAGTACTCATGCTAAAACATGCATCAAACTATACATAGTACTCATACTAAAAACATGCATCAAACTATGCATAGTACTCATGCTAAAAACATGCATCAAACTATACATAGTACTCATGCTGAAAACATGCATCAAACTATGCATAGTACTCATGCTGAAAACATGCATCAAACTATGCATAGTACTCATACTGAAAACATGCATCAAACTATACATAGTACTCATACTGAAAACATGCATCAAACTATGCATAGTACTCATGCTGAAAACAGACATCAAAATATACATAGTACTCATGCTGAAAACAGACACCATCCTATACATAGTACTCATGTTGAAAACATGCATCAAACTATGCATAGTACTCATGCTGAAAACAGACACCAAACTATGCATAGTACTCATGTTGAAAACATGCATCAAACTATGCATAGTACTCATGCTGAAAACAGACATCATGGTATACATAGTACTCATGTTAAAAACAGACATCAAACTATGCATAGTACTCATGCTGAAAACAGACACTATCGCATACATAGTACTCATGATAAAAACAGACCTCATCCTATACATAATACTCATGCTAAAAACAGACCTCATTCTATACATAGTACTCATGCTGAAAACAGACCTCATCCTATACATAGTACTCATGTTGAAAACAGACATCATGGTATACATAGTACTCATGCTGAAAACAGACATCATGGTATACATAGTACTCATGTTAAAAACAAACATCAAACTATGCATAGTACTCATGCTGAAAACAGACACTATCGCATACATAGTACTCATGATAAAAACAGACCTCATCCTATACATAATACTCATGCTAAAAACAGACCTCATCCTATACATAGTACTCATGCTAAAAACAGATCTCATCCTATGTACTCATGTTAAAAACAGACCTCATCCTATACATAGTACTCGTGCTGAAAACAGACATCATGGTATACATAGTACTCATGCTGAAAACAGACCTCATGCTGAAAACAGACCTCATCCTAAACATAGTACTCATGCTGAAAACAGACCTCATCCTATACATAGTACTCATGTTAAAAACATACATCAAGCTATGCCTTGTACTCATACTGACAACATACATCAAACTATGCATAGTACTCATGCTGAATAGGGACTGAAAACAGACAACAAATATAAAAAAAAAGATGTGGTAGGATTGCCAATGAGACAACTGTCCACAAGAGACCAAAATGACACAGACATTAACAACTATAGGTCACCGTGCAGCCTTTAACAATGAGCAAAGCCCATACGGCATAGTCAGCTATAAAAAGCCTGATATTACAATGTAAAACAATTCAAACGAGAAAACTAAGGACCTTATTTATATAAAAAAATGAACAAAAAACAAATATTTAACACATTAACAAACGACAACCACTGGATTACAGGCGCCCGAAGTATACATAGTACACATGCGGAAAACATGCATTATGGTATACATATTACTCATGCAGAAAACACATCAACCCATACATAGTTACATTCTGACAACATACATCAACCTATTTCTAGTACTCATGCTGAAAACAGACACCATCCTATACATAGTACTCATGTTGAAAACAGACCTCAACCTATACATAGTACTCATGCTGAAAACAGACCTCATCCTATACATAGTACACATGTTGAAAACAGACCTCATCCTATACATAGTACTCATGTTGAAACAGACTTCATCCTTTACATAGTACTCATGCAGAAAACATACATCAACCTATACATAGTACTCATGCTGAAAAAAGATCTCATCCTTTGCATAGTACTCATGCTGAAAACAGACCTCAAACTATACATAGTACTCATGCTGAAAACAGACCTCATCCTATACATAGTATTCATGCTGAAAACAGACCTCATCCTATACATGGTACTCATGCTGAAAACAGACACCATCCTATACATAGTACTCATGATAAAAACATACATCAAACTATGCATAGTACTCATGCTGAAAACAGACATCGAAAACAAACATCAACCTATGTCTTGTACTCATGCTGAAAACATACATCATGGTATACATAGTAGTCATGCTGAAAACAGACATCAACCTATGTATTGTACTCATGCTGAAAACAGACACCATCCTATACATAGTACTCATGTTGAAAACAGACCTCAACCTTTACATAGTACTAATACTAAAACAGACATCAATCTATGCATAGTTCTCATGCTGAAAACACATCAAACTATGCAAAGAACTCATGCTGAAAACATACCTTAACCTATGCATAGTACTCATGCTTAAAACACATCAAACTATGCATAGTACTCATGCTGAAAGCAAACATCAACCTATGCATAGTACTCATTCTGAAATAGACATAATGGTATACATAGTACTAATGCTGAAAATATACATCAAACTATGCTTAGTACTCATGCTGAAAACATACATCAAACTATACATAGTACTCATGCTAAAAACAGACCTCATCCAATGTACTCATGTTAAAAACAGACCTCATCCTATACATAGTACTCGTGCTGAAAACAGACATCATGGTATACATAGAACTCATGCTGAAAACAGACCTCATCCTAAACATAGTACTCATGCTGAAAACAGACCTCATCCTATACATAGTACTCATGTTAAAAACATACATCAAACTATGCCTTGTACTCATACTGACAACATACATCAAACTATGCATAGTACTCATGCTGAAAAGGGACTGAAAACAGACAACAAATATAAAAAAAAAGATGTGGTAGGATTGCCAATGCGACATCTGTCCACAAGAGACCAAAATGACACAGACATTAACAACTATAGGTCACCGTGCAGCCTTTAACAATGAGCAAAGCCCATACGGCATAGTCAGCTATAAAAGGCACGATATTACAATGTAAAACAATTCAAACGAGAAAACTAAGGACCTTATTTATATAAAAAAATGAACAAAAAACAAATATTTAACACATTAACAAACGACAACCACTGGATTACAGGCGCCTGAAGTATACATAGTACACATTCTGAAAACATGCATTATGGTATACATATTACTCATGCAGAAAACACATCAACCCATACTTAGCTACATTCTGACAACATACATCAAACTATTTCTAGTATTCATGCTAGAACAGACCTTATCCTATACATAGTACTCATGTTGAAAACAGACCTCATCCTATACATAGTACTGATGTTGAAACAGACCTCATCCTTTACATAGTACTCATGCAGAAAACATACATCAACCTATATAGCTACACATAGTACTCATGCTGAAAACATACATCAAACTATACATAGTACTCATGCTGAAAACAGACATCAACCTATACATAGTACTCATGCTGAAAACAGACACCAACCTATACATAGTACTCATGCTGAAAAAAGACCTCATCCTATACATAGTACTCATGCTGAAAACAGACCTCATCCTATACATAGTACTCATGCTGAAAACAGACCTCATCCTATACATAGTACTCATGATAAAAACATACATCAAACTATGCATAGTACTCATGCTGAAAACATACATCAAACTATGCATAGTAATCATGCTAAAAACAGACACCATCCTATGCATAGTACTCATGCTGAAAACAGACCTCATCCGTTACATGGTACTCATGCTGAAAACAGACACCATCCTATATAGCTACACATAGTACTCATGATAAAAACATACATCAAACTATGCATAGTACTCATGCTGAAAACAGACACCATCCTATACATAGTACTCATGCTGAAAACAGACATCATCTTATGCATAGTACTCATACTAAAAACAGACAGCATCTTATGCATAGTACTCATGCTGAAAACATACACCAAACTATGTATACTACTCATGCTGAAAACAGAAATCGAAAACAGACATCAACCTATGTCTAGTACTCATGCTGAAAACATACATCATGGTATACATAGTACTCATGCTGAAAACAGACATCAACCTATGTATTGTACCCATGCTGAAAACAGACACCATCCTATACATAGTACTCATGTTGAAAACAGACCTCATCCGATACATAGTACTCATGTTGAAAACAGACCTCAACCTTTACATAGTACTAATACTAAAACAGATATCAATCTATGCATAGTACTCATGCTGAAAACACATCAAACTATGCATAGTACTCATGTTGAAAACAGACATCAACCTTTACATACTACTCAATCCTATACATAGTACTCGTGCTGAAAACAGACATCATGGTATACATAGTACTCATGCTGAAAACAGACATCATGGTATACATAGTACTCATACTGAAAACAGACACCAACCTTTACATAGTACTCATGCTGAAAACAGACACCAACCTTTACATAGTACTCATGCTGAAAACAGACGTCAACCTATGCATAGTACTCATGATAAATACAGACCTCATTCTATTGATAGTACTCATGCTGAAAACAGACATCATCTTTACATAGTACTCATGCTGAAAACAGACATCAACCTATGCATAGTACTCATGCTTAAAACAGACATCATCCTATACATAGTACTCATGCTGAAAACAGATCTCATCCTATACATAGTACTCATGCTGAAAACAGACATCAACCTATTATAGTACTCATGCTGAAAAAAGACATCAAACTATGCATAGTACTCATGCTGAAAACAGACATCAACCTATGCTAGTACTCATGCTGAAAACAGACCTCAACCTATGCATAGTACTCATGATAAATACAGACCTCATCCTATTGATAGTACTCATGCTGAAAACAGACATCAACCTATACATAGTACTCATGCTGAAAACAGACACCAACCTATACATAGTACTCATGCTGAAAAAAGACCTCATCCTATACATAGTACTAATGCTGAAAACAGACCTCATCCTATACATAGTACTCATGCTGAAAACAGACCTCATCCTATACATAGTACTCATGATAAAAACATACATCAAACTATGCATAGTACTCATGCTGAAAACATACATCAAACTATGCATAGTAATCATGCTAAAAACAGACACCATCCTATGCATAGTACTCATGCTGAAAACAGACCTCATCCGTTACATGGTACTCATGCTGAAAACAGACACCATCCTATATAGCTACACATAGTACTCATGATAAAAACATACATCAAACTATGCATAGTACTCATGCTGAAAACAGACACCATCCTATACATAGTACTCATGCTGAAAACAGACATCATCTTATGCATAGTACTCATACTAAAAACAGACAGCATCTTATGCATAGTACTCATGCTGAAAACATACACCAAACTATGTATACTACTCATGCTGAAAACAGAAATCGAAAACAGACATCAACCTATGTCTAGTACTCATGCTGAAAACATACATCATGGTATACATAGTACTCATGCTGAAAACAGACATCAACCTATGTATTGTACCCATGCTAAAAACAGACACCATCCTATACATAGGACTCATGTTGAAAACAGACCTCATCCGATACATAGTACTCATGTTGAAAACAGACCTCAACCTTTACATAGTACTAATACTAAAACAGATATCAATCTATGCATAGTACTCATGCTGAAAACACATCAAACTATGCATAGTACTCATGTTGAAAACAGACATCAACCTTTACATACTACTCATACTTAAAAAAGACATCAACCTATGCATAGTACTCATGCTAAAAACAGACATCATCCTATGTACTCATGTTAAAAACAGACCTAATCCTATACATAGTACTCGTGCTGAAAACAGACATCATGGTATACATAGTACTCATGCTGAAAACAGACATCATGGTATACATAGTACTCATACTGAAAACAGACACCAACCTTTACATAGTACTCATGCTGAAAACAGACACCAACCTTTACATAGTACTCATGCTGAAAACAGACCTCAACCTATGCATAGTACTCATGATAAATACAGACCTCATCCTATTGATAGTACTCATGCTGAAAACAGACATCATCTTTACATAGTACTCATGCTGAAAACAGACATCAACCTATGCATAGTACTCATGCTTAAAACAGACATCATCCTATACATAGTACTCATGCTGAAAACAGATCTCATCCTATACATAGTACTCATGCTGAAAACAGACATCAACCTATTATAGTACTCATGCTGAAAAAAGACATCAAACTATGCATAGTACTCATGCTGAAAACAGACATCAACCTATGTTAGTACTCATGCTGAAAACAGACCTCAACCTATGCATAGAACTCATGATAAATACAGACCTCATCCTATTGATAGTACTCATGCTGAAAACAGACATCATCTTTACATAGTACTCATGCTGAAAACAGACACCAACCTATACATAGTACTCATGCTGAAAAAAGACCTCATCCTATACATAGTACTCATGCTGAAAACAGACCTCATCCTATACATAGTACTCATGCTGAAAACAGACCTCATCCTATACATAGTACTCATGATAAAAACATACATCAAACTATGCATAGTACTCATGCTGAAAACATACATCAAACTATGCATAGTAATCATGCTAAAAACAGACACCATCCTATGCATAGTACTCATGCTGAAAACAGACCTCATCCGTTACATGGTACTCATGCTGAAAACAGACACCATCCTATATAGCTACACATAGTACTCATGATAAAAACATACATCAAACTATGCATAGTACTCATGCTGAAAACAGACACCATCCTATACATAGTACTCATGCTGAAAACAGACATCATCTTATGCATAGTACTCATACTAAAAACAGACAGCATCTTATGCATAGTACTCATGCTGAAAACATACACCAAACTATGTATACTACTCATGCTGAAAACAGAAATCGAAAACAGACATCAACCTATGTCTAGTACTCATGCTGAAAACATACATCATGGTATACATAGTACTCATGCTGAAAACAGACATCAACCTATGTATTGTACCCATGCTGAAAACAGACACCATCCTATACATAGTACTCATGTTGAAAACAGACCTCATCCGATACATAGTACTCATGTTGAAAACAGACCTCAACCTTTACATAGTACTAATACTAAAACAGATATCAATCTATGCATAGTACTCATGCTGAAAACACATCAAACTATGCATAGTACTCATGTTGAAAACAGACATCAACCTTTACATACTACTCATACTTAAAAAAGACATCAACCTATGCATAGTACTCATGCTAAAAACAGACATCATCCTATGTACTCATGTTAAAAACAGACCTAATCCTATACATAGTACTCGTGCTGAAAACAGACATCATGGTATACATAGTACTCATGCTGAAAACAGACATCATGGTATACATAGTACTCATACTGAAAACAGACACCAACCTTTACATAGTACTCATGCTGAAAACAGACACCAACCTTTACATAGTACTCATGCTGAAAACAGACCTCAACCTATGCATAGTACTCATGATAAATACAGACCTCATCCTATTGATAGTACTCATGCTGAAAACAGACATCATCTTTACATAGTACTAATGCTGAAAACAGACATCAACCTATGCGTAGTACTCATGCTTAAAACAGACATCATCCTATACATAGTACTCATGCTGAAAACAGATCTCATCCTATACATAGTACTCATGCTGAAAACAGACATCAACCTATTATAGTACTCATGCTGAAAAAAGACATCAAACTATGCATAGTACTCATGCTGAAAACAGACATCAACCTATGCTAGTACTCATGCTGAAAACAGACCTCATCCTATACATAGTTATCATGCTAAAAACAGACCTCATCCTATACATAGTACTCATGCTGAAAACAGACCTCAACCTATACATAGTACTCATGCTGAAAACAGACATCAACCTATACATAGTACTCTTGCTGAAAACAGACATCATGGTATACATAGTACTTTTGCTGAAAACAGACATCATGGTATACATAGTACTCATTTTGAAAACAGACATCAACCTATACATAGTACTCATGCTGATGTCTGTTTTACTCGTGCTGAAAACAGACACCATCCTATACATAGTACTCATGCTAAAAACAGACATCATGGTATACATAGTACTCATGCTGAAAACAGACACCATCCTATACATAGTACTCATGATAAAAACTGACATCAACCTTTACATAGTACTCATGCTGATGTCTGTTTTACTCGTGCTGAAAACAGACACCATCCTATACATAGTACTCATGCTAAAAACAGACATCATGGTATACATAGTACTCATGCTAAAAACAGACATCATGGTATACATAGTACTCATGCTGAAAACAGACATCAAACTATGCATAGTACTCATACTAAAAACAGACATCAAACTATGCATAGTACTCATTCTGAAAACAGACATCATCCTTTACATAGTACTCATGCTGAAAACAGACATCAACCTATGTCTAGTACTCATGCTGAAAACAGACATCATCCTATACATAGTACTCATGCTGAAAACAGACATCATGGTATATATAGTACTCATGTTAAAAACAGACATCAAACTATGCATAGTACTCATGCTGAAAACAGACCTCATCCTATACATAGTACTCATGCTGAAAACAGACATCAACCTATGCGTAGTACTCATACTGAAAACAGACCTCATCCTATACATAGTACTCATGCTGAAAACAGACATCAAACTTTACATAGTACTCATGTTGAAAACAGACATCATGGTATACATAGTACTCATGCTGAAAACATGCATCAACCTTTACATAGTACTCATACTTAAAAAAGATATCAAGCTATGCATAGTACTCATGCTTAAAACACATCAACATATGCATAGTGCTCATTGTTAAAGGCCGCACAGTGACCTATGTCATTTGGTCTCTTATGGAGAGTTGTCACATTGGCAATCATACCATATATTCATTTGTTATAGTACTCATGCTGAAGACGTACATCATGGTATACATTAGTTCGTGCTCATTGTTGAAGGCCGCACAGTGACCTATGTCATTTGGTCTGTTGTGGAGAGTTGTAACATTGGCAATCATACCATATATTCATTTGTTATAGTACTCATGTTGAAACCCAACATAAAATAAAGAAAGTAATAATACTTTAAATGTTTGATTATTTATTATGTATTTGGACTATTTCATAGAAGTATACATAATTTTTACATGAAATTCAATTTCAGAAAACAATATTTAACATTAAAATTGTTTTATTTCAATTTAAGTACCAGTACATTGTACATCAAATTTCATCAATAAGCAAATGTTTGAAAAGATAAATAGAATATCATTGACATAAAATATGGAAACATTTACTGTGACTTTTAAAAATAGGTAGTGTTGCTATCTATGATGAGTTAATTTATCTCCACCTATTGCAATTCATTCAAATTGCACACCCAATTGTAATTTATTTTAGCAAGCTAGGTCTAGGTCTGTCCATTTTGAAAAAAACAATTTGATATCCACCTATTGGCCTCCCCTTTTTAAAAATCTGGGACCCACCACAATTAATAACATGTTGATTTGTATGGCACATATTCATATAGCTTTGCATAGTAAGTAGTTAACATTATATACCGTAATCAGGACAATTTTATGGCATTATGCCCTTTTTGTAACTATCACAAATTATTATAGAAAGTTGTATAAAAATATATATATTGTAAATACATTGTATAAACATTCACTTAAAACATTTAACAAACATGTCAAAAATGCACATAATTAATATCTTGAAGCATAAAAAAACAGTATACAGTATTATATAAAAGATTATATTATGTTTTTTTTTTGGTTAAACATAAAAATATATTTTTTGAATGAAAATGCTTTTTATATTTCTTATATCCATACATCAATTTTTTACCTTTTCTGCCAGGTATCTCATACTGTTTCAACATATTTTCGATAATTATAAATGATTATGTGAGAATGTACATAATGTGTATATGTTGGGAGTATGAGTATGTAAGTGAAAAAAATTAAGATAACATTTTATCCATGTACACATCAAACATACAAAACATTTACATAAAAATATATCAACTCATCAGTTTCACTTGGGTTAGCACCGTGAAGATCTTATGTTATCTTAATTCCTTCTTTCAAAGTCATGGTGTTCACAGGTCAATGTCATTTAAAGGTCAGGGTTTCTGATAAATCTGTTTCCCTCTGAATGGTTGCCATAGTAAACATATTTACTTTTTCCCCAGGCAGCTGTAAAAAGAAAACAAAGGTATTGCATAAAATGGCTTTGATCTTTTTGATAACTTTAAATTAACTAAGAATGCACACATATAATGCTTCTAAACAAGCTTGTAAATTAAACCAAAGAGAACAACTGTTGATAAAAACAATTAACTTTATATGTCTTTTCCCAGTGTTCAACTTTCTTCTTCTTCTTTCAATACAGTGTCTGACTCTTAAAGTATATAATGACTCTTGCTCGTGTAATCATAAGGCCTTTCCTCCTCCATTATTGAAACCAGCAGTAACTATTTACAGTAGTTATTATTTACAAATTAAAACTATGTACATTTGGGATCTAAGGAGTTCTAGGAGTGAGAAGCTCCTATATATCTTTAAAATCAGACATTTTAAGACTTTTTGTACACTTCAGAATGTAATACAATTTGACAAAAAGAAGATTGTCAGGTGCAAAGTGTGAGTACGTTGTATATTATTATTGAAATCACATAGATGTATGATGCCATGGAGGAAACATCATCTTAACCTTTGAAAGTCATCAATGACCTAATGAATAGCCAATGGTATTGCTGTAATATTGTCTCGTCATTCTCGATAAGCCAATCAATTAAAGCAGATTTTTGTATCACTTTTTCGTATCACACTACATGTAGTGTGATACGAGAAATATCTATTCATGTAAAAAATAGATAACAGGCCACAACCAAAAGGGAATATACAATACTAACCTGAATGCTGATCGGCATTACGTGCAGACTGTGGAAGTGGACTGTAATTTGAATCATCTGTCTCAGGTGATATTTTGGGGTCAGAAATCAGCTGTTGATAAAAGGAAGGTATTGAATGAATTACAAAATAATAGTCAGATGTGACTGGTACAGTCATTATCATTGTGCTTACATGTGTAACCTTGTTTATTAGGTGGCTGCGTAATAAATATTTTCACTATTTTGTCTAGTTTTGATGTGGTATGGTTTTTTGTTGTGACTTATAAAGACATCATTTTGAGAATAGGTCATATTGTTTGATTTTAGAGTGGTATGGATTCTCACCTCTAGCAAATATACTGTGATAAATAAAAACTATCAGTTTTTGAATAAGAGATAAAAAAAAATCTGCTGTACACACACAATATGAAGTTATATTTTTATATTTGAATGCAGAAAAAGAATGAGATATGCTGAGAAAACACTTCATTTTAAACATTTAATTTTACCTCACTGTCCTCTGCCTTGATGACTTTCATAAAAGCACCTTTCTCTTTGGCTGTGAGTAACTCCTCTTGTTTGACTGGTGTGGAGTCTAAGAACTTCAGTTTTGGTAACTTATATAATACATAATACCTAAAATAGTGACAATATATTGTGTCAAAAATAGTTGGGTTATATCAATATTTCTGCATCTATTTTAACAATAAAGATGCATTTAAAAGTTTTTCATGTCAGTATAAGTGAAAATCTTATTGGTAAACCTTTGTACAGGTTGTATATATGTATTTACAGGACAAAGTATAAGTTTTATTTATGAAAAAAGAGATAAGTGCTTTTTTCCAGTGTATGCATCTCAATGTCAAATGTTCAGTTTTCTGATCAGCTCTCCTTATTGATGATAGATAATTGACATTTTGTTTACAGTTGCATTTACTTCAATTTCAAGCAGTTGTATGAGACTGGTTGTCTTTACAAAGAAATTATAGATACAAGCTTTTACCAAGGGAGGTACAGGTATATTTTGAAATTAAAATACTGCTGCATTATTCAACCAAAATTCATACACTGTTAGACTTGGAGTCTACAAAAATCTGTGAAACCATAACCGACATTTTTAACATCATTATATATGTGTAAAGTTCAGGTGGCAAACAAAAAAACCAACTTTACCTGTATCTTTGGTAATCTTCTTCATCATTGTCTGGACTAGATAACTGGTTTGGACATGCTAAGTTCCCCAATAAACTTAGATAGGTTAATGATGGAACATTTTCTGCAAGGTTGTCTAACAAATGATACAAATCTGTTATCTGATGAAGCAGTTAAGGATTAATTTAATTCTTTATTTATTTAAAGAGGATTGCCAACAGCCAGAGGCTACGTGTGGGTCTCCTCAACATAGATATATACAGATTCACAATTATCAAAGTTTTGAATACAAACATGTTAAACACAAGACAAGACAATATGTACAGTACAAGACATACAAATATAATTTGACTACACACCCATCCAATCACTCGCTCATTCTTACTCACATACACACGACTTAACACACATGTATGATTCAGTAATATAGAATAGTGATTATGGAAAGACAATTTTGAGCACAATCAGGTCAAATGGAATATGTGTTTCAAACCTTATATGTTTTATTACAAGAGAAAAAGTTAAGAACAAATAAGTTTATCGAGAAAATCTGTTTGAAGATTTAATAAATCAAAACACACACTCAAACAACTCTAAATTAGTATCTGACATCAGACAAATCATCACTACCTTCTATTAATATTTTGCTCAGATAGTTGGGACATAGATCCCGCAACATTGCTATATTTATATCTGGACAAAGCAGATTCTTAATTTCAAGTAGAAGAGTGATCCGATAGTTCGTGTATTGGGCACAATGAATAAAATAGTGCTCAGTGCTTTCAATACGATTACCTGGGCAGAAATCGCAAAACCTATTTAATGTAAGATTATATTTATACAAGTGGTCATTAAGAGCACTAAGCCCTAAGCGTAATCTAGTATGAATCTTTTTCTCATAACCATTAATTAGTTAAGGATTAGCAACAAAGTCAACTGTAGAAGGGGAGCATTAGGCAGTCATATCTATAAAACATATTTTTTTGCTAGATTGCATTTTAGTGAATTCAAATGCCTTTATTATAGGAATGTTGTTGGCAAAAAGCTTTAAAGCTTATGTTTGTAATATTTCATGTAACCGGACTTAGATAAAATTTTCTATTCTATGTTAATGAGTAGTAGAGTACAATTCAAGTATCACTCAGTAGTACTTAGTATTAAATAACAAAAGTATTTTTCTTTAAATAAAATTGATCTCTTTGAGAACCTCTCTTTCGGCAAATAACTGATTGATCATACTATAATAAATAAACAGAATTTGTTTCAAATGTTTGTGCTAAATGGACATTCAAAATGCATCTGAAAAAAAGGGCTATACCTAGGTTTACACTTTACACTAAAAATGTTTTAGCATTTTCATCACATCAGTACCCTCTGAACACATTTTTTCTGTCCTCTCCAAACATTTGTAAGCAGAATTGGCAAGTCATTAGCGGTTGATAAAGAAATATTACTGAATGGAAAACTAAATAATAGGCTATTTAGGGTATTTGGGAAACCCTAATAAATCTTTCAATAAATCATTTAAGTAGCATGTGCATAACTTCATTCCCTGAAGAAGAATCTGTGACAGTTTTGTGAATAACATGATGTGACCACAAAAATGTTTGGCAGAACAATGTGTATAAAGATAATGTACCCTAAGTGTGTTGATTCAATGCTAAACAAATGAAAATTTTATAGAAAATCCACAGCCTTTATCCTTGTACTCTTATATTTAGCAATTTGATGACTGATAGATAAAGGATTATTGCATGCAGTGCTAGCATTGATTTCCTTAAAACAAGTTTATTAATGTAGTTATTGGTTAAAACAAATAAAAATATGGACCAATCAAGTACACCTTTTACGGTGCGCTCGACTTTAGTTACTTTAGTTATTTTGGTATTTACAGGTTAGTTAGAACTTTTTGTAGAAAATAAACACTAGCACATCATAGAAAAGGAAGTTAGAAATCTATGTTTCAAATTTTATATAAAAAATCTCTGTATTAAAGGCTTTGGAATTTCTATAAAAATCTTGGTTTATTTGCCACAAAGTACTCTTTTTCTAGTAAATGCAATGAAACAGTAAAAAATTATGCTTTCCATCAAGTTTCCCCTTGGTATATGTACTAAATGGCCTATCTCTATTATTCATTATATCTGTAGTTTTGATACGATTGAAGTTTGAAAAATTTGTGCAAAAATATGACAGAAAGGGGTCATAAACCTTAATAGAATAAACCATGACAAAGGAGACATAGAATTTGTTTGATATATATATACAAATATCTGTATATAAGCACTACACAAAATCCCAATAATTGAGAAAAGGATACACAATTTTTGTTTAGTGTGAGTGTGTGAAGATGGTTTAAACGAGGAAACACTACATCATCACTTAATCTGTTGTTATCAAGAACCAGTTCCTCTAAATTCTGAAATCTTTCTAAATCGGATAATGACCTGAAATGAAGATTTATATACATTTGTATTATTAATATTATGTTTCAAATAACCAATGATTTATAAGACATTAGAGTGTACTGGTACATCTTTCAATTATCCCTCATTTCAGGTAAATGTTCTCAGTTTCTTTTTTTGGTTCGAAAAGACTAAGAGGCGGATGAACAAACAAAAGAACAGATGCACAGACTGAAAAACATAATGCCCCTAAATAGGGCATAAAAATGGTCATAGCATGGTCAAGAGAATATGATGACAAATAATCCAACCAAGTATGAAAGCTTTATGTTAAATGGTCACCGTCTATGAATATTTATGAGTTTCAGACAGATAGACTGATGGACAGAGACTATATTTACCATATCTCCCCTTGGCAGGACTCAGAGGAGGAAAAAGGGGGAGGGGGAGAAGCTGTCATACCCATTGAATGGTGTCACTAAAAAGATAAAGAAAAGATTATTCAATGTCCTTAAGAAACTGCTTGTTATTTGTGGTGTACTTTAATGTACAAGCGGTTATTTTTCTTAATTTAATACCTTTAATAGTGCACTTTACCGGTAATAATACATTTATTTTCTCTTCCAGTACATATAAGTACCTAATGTAAGTCCTTGATTTGTTTAATAAAAACTTACTTCAACTGGTTAAAACTCAGATCAAATCTTTTTGAAATAGACGAATATTTTTCAGCAAGATAAGTTGGAATGCATTCTTCATTTTGTCCAATATAAGATAGCTGAAAAGATATCATACCATGAATTAACAAAATACTTAACCAAATGGCATGCCAACGCCTGTCTTGTAATGATTTAGAGACTGTTTGATCTATATTTAGATTTTCTCTGGCCCTATTTGACCAACATTCATGTAAGAACCAAGTTAAATAAAATTGTATATGCATTTTATATATTTCAGAAATATAGAAACTGTTCTTTATTTTATTTAATTTGCAATCGCAAAGAAAACTTTGCCCAAGTAAACTTGGACTGAGCCATTAGACAATGTTGATCTTCTATAGAGTTAACTCAGACAAAGTATAATAAGAAAGACTTGCCCTTAATTAAATGTTATAGATTAGTTCACATAAAAGTAATTTTGACTCTTATAAATGTTGCTGCATTTGTAAATATTAAAAGCTCCTTATAAAAATAATTGATTAAATAGAAGTTTATTACTTCATCATGGCTATTTTATGACTAATAAATCTATATCAATTCAATAAAGATACAGCTCTTTGGTCGAGTTGTTGTCTCATTGACATATTCCCCATTTCCAATCTCAATTTTAAACTGTATACAAATCTAAATTCTTATCTCATTGCAATGTTATTTAGCATATTACATTAAGTTTTAAATCAAATTACCAATCAGAGAAGTAGATTAATTGAAAAAAATAAGAAAGAAAAAATAAACATGATAAATAGATGAAAAAATACATCACTTTGTCTGTAGTCTATTGACTTTTCGAAATAGCTAAAGTCTGCAATAGTTTTTGGATCAATATAAATTAGGTAAGAAGATGTGGCATGACAAGTTATCTTGTAAATTTCTGTAAAACTTCTGTAAGTTTGTTGTGGAGCTGATACATTTGTGTCATAGGAAGGTAGTCAAAACAATTATGGTGTACTAAAAGGGTATTCTATTTTTCATTTTGATGCCACTGTAAGGAGTAAAAGCAAAAAAATAAAATAGCCTTTCAAGATGTCATAATTATTTAGAATAATAGGATGATTTGATCTGTCCTTTTTAGCTTACCAGAGTTTGGAAATATTTTAATCTGTTACATTTTACTTTTAGCATAAATTGTTTGATGCGATATTTCGCAACAATTAAAAATTTGTTATGAACTATTTGTGTCCATATCAATCATTGAATTGGCACATCACTGAACTATCAATATTTATTTTTATTCTTCAACAGTTGCTTCTAATAAATTTCAAATCCCTATTATATATGGGACTGAAGAAACGATTTTACTCTCTCATTAATTAAAGGTCCAATGTTCTGTTGGTTATTTAAACGCTCGACAGACCTGGCCATTTTGAAACTGTTCTATTGCTTCATCTTCATTTATCTCTGGGTTTACTTTCTCTTCAACTTCGTCTGCCATTTTTAGAATCACGTGACTCAGATTTTCACGTCCGGAATTTTACTTCTGTTCCGTCTTTTGTCAACTTTTAGAAAAATTTCAACAGACAATAACAAAAATGGCGGATTTGAAAAATCCAGAAATTTTAGAAAATCATGACTTTAATGTACAAATACCTCTACGAAGACTTTCGAATGGAGAAATATTGAATAATATGTCTATAAATGAAACAAATGGAGACAAGAATGGACATGGAGAAAGCGATGTTCCTGATTTGGGAGATCACTACCTTGTTCGAAGATCTGATGGAACTTGGCGTAGGATTACCTTGATAATTTTTCTTAAAATTTAGCATTTAAAAAATATCTGTGTTTTCATGATTTTTATACGACCGCCAAAATGTATATTGGTATGGAGTTGGCGTCGTCGTCGTCGTTGAATAGAAATCTATGAAAGAGGTTTATGACCACAAAAGCCTGAAAAGGAAGGTTGGGATTGATTTTCGGAGTTTTGGTCCCAACAGTTTAGGTATTAGGGGCCAAAAAAGGGCCCAAATCAGCATTTTTCTTGGTTCTTGCTCTATAACTTTAGTAATATGAGACAGGCATTACCTGTAAATGGGGACGAAGTCTGTATGAATTATTTTTTTGTAACTTTAATATTTGTTAAAAAAAAGAAATGGAAATACCGTAACGTTTCACGTATTTTGGTTCTGTTGTTAGGATTTTAGTTGTGACGTTATTAAAGTTATGATGTCATATACAATGTAAATAAAGAAACGCTATCATCAGGTAACGTTTTTTTTCATATCGAGGAATTATTAAAAAATGAAATTGGTATTGCGTTCCTTCCTATTTTATACAAGACTGATAAATTTATGTTTTACTCAAAGTTTCATACAAACGAGACCGGAAAAAGGAAGTACATTGTAGATTTCTGCGCAGATCCGGAATTTCAAAAACGCGACAAAAAAAAATTGAATGATTTTGAGTTCATTAGTACAATGAAAATATCGGGAAAATTTTCCCCGATTTTTTTTTTTTTTTTTTTATTGAATTTTCTACTGTTATTGGGGACTTCGTCCCCATATAAGTTAATAGAAATCTATTAAATTTAAACACAAGGTTTGAGAACACAAAAGGAAGGTTTAGGGTTGATTTTGGGAGTTTTGGCCCTAACAGTTTATGAATAAGGGGCCTAAATAAGCATTTTTCTTGGTTTTCGCACTGTAACTTTAGTATAAGTAAACAGAAATCTATGAAATTTAAACACAAGGTTTATGACCATAAAAGGAAGGATGGGATTGATTTTGGGAGTTTTGGTCCCAAAGGTTAGGAATTAGGGGCTCTTTTATGATGGAGCTTCATCATCATCAAAGACAACATAGTTAAAATATCTTCAAGTATGATGCCTGCCATTGTTAAATTTTCTTCCGCAACCATTAAATGGACCCTGCCATTGACAGGACATTGTTAAATTTTCTTCCACTATTATCAAAAGACAAATGATCCCACCATTGTCAGAATTCTTCAATCAGAATTTGTTGTCAACTCTCAGTAAGCAATTATTTACAATCAATTGCATGTAAATGCGTAACCCTTAGGCTTATACACCTTATGGCTATTTTGAATTCCATCCCACTTTACCAGATAATCTGTCCTGCTTGATCTTTTGATGTCATACATACTTACTAACACTTGTACACTTACACTTGAGTGAGATCTTACTTTGTTGTTTGTACAGCCGGTGTATTCTAGAATTTTAAACCGAGTTTGGCCATTGTTGACATTTCGACTTCTGGTACTTGAGTACGAAAAAAACACATGGAAATTTGTGAACAAGTTCAAGAAAGGACCTGATATTTTGTGTTTATTCTTGTATTTGTAAGTTACAATAGGCTTCAAAATGCTGTCTACATCATCAATACAACAATCACTTTTACATTGTGGCATCAGATATTGGTGGACAAATAGGGATAAGGTGTATTGTATTATAATCCAAAGGGTCCTTGTGTTTACAGTCTGAAAGCCGTGATGGATATCTTAAAATAGAAAATCATTAGCTTGTACAAGAAGATTGACACACCTGAGAACAGGAGAACACTTAATTATGTTTCAGCAAATGCTAATAATGAATATATAGAGATTAAAAAAAGTAAATTTTAAATCTAGTTAAAAGGAAAAAGTTTAACAAGTTGAACACATGCTTTTATATATTGAATTACGTAATCAACATCTCCCTTTTTATAAGAGTACAAAATAAGACATAAAACAGATCATAATTTCATACCAAATAGCATGAGTAAAGCAACTTTTGATAATATTGAAACTCTTTACAAGTTAAGAAGTAAAAACATGAATATCAACTGCAACTTGATAATCTGAATATATATCTTATCGTATAAATTTTGAAATTCATTCATGGAGGTTGTTAGAAATCCAATAAGAAAAAATGTGGGAACCTGATATCAGATTAGATAACTGATATAACTGTTTACAATACTTTTACAGATGCTGCAGAGATAATCCAAACTAGACTAACTGACATGGTGGAAGGCAAACATGAATTTTATGTACACTATGAAGGATGTAAGTATAGTATTTAAGCTTTTCTGTACTACAAAAAAAGTCTACAATATAGTATTGACAAGTTTGTTGCGAACCAAGATTTTCATATATTTTTCCCAATAGAATAATTCTAATTAACCCATTTGCTGCCTGTTGTTTTTCAAGGTTGCATTTTGTGTGCCGGAAAATACGATGACTCGACAACTGTGACGTTTTATGTCCAACAATGATGTCATTCAATATATGCATCATGTCATGCAAAAATGACCATTATATTTGGGACCAATTGAAGAAAAATAAAACGATGTTAAATATTTTGTTTTTTATTTGAAAAAGATACAGCAATGAGGACAAGCTTTCATAAGTTAAAACATGAATATCATGTGTCCCTCCGGCACAGTCAGTGTGGACATATGTTTCCCTCCAGCAGCAAGAGGGTTAGAAAGAATCACTGCTTGTCAATTAGATTTAGGGTAGCCATTACTTCTCTAGTTATAAGTGTCAAAAGGGTAGCTATAGGGAAGGTATATTTACATTTTCACAGGCATGCCAGGTTATGTGGATTTTTTTGATAAACATTTTTGTTTTTAAGTTCCTCTTAAAGGAACTAATAGGAATTTTGATAAACATTTTGCATGATTTTTAAGATACAGATGTTTTAATTACCAGGATTTACAAACTAAATTGGGACCATAAGCAGGGATCTCCATGGATGAAAATTGAACGATGGAGGAACTTTCACCATTACAAACCGTGTCTACGCTGTACAGTGTAGCGCGATCGAAAGTATTTTATCCCTCCATACAACAATGATACAAGGAATGGTGAACATGCTAATTCCTTACTTATTTAAATTATATTTATTTGAATTTTCATTATAGAATTAGAAGTATCAATATTTTCATTTATTGCCGTTTTTAACTATTCAAATGCCAAGTCTTCATGGACCCCCTTAGTCGAGAATGACCAAAAGCTGTCCTGAAGGTCCCCATGTAGATTTCTTGTATTTTTGGCAATTGTTATGGGGGTTAAAAATCATATGATGTGGAGCTTATTTTTCATGGACACTGTCAAATTCAGAACCCATTACCGGTATGGCTGATTTGCAGCAACAACAAAACGATGCGTACGGGTTATGTAAAAGGTTAAAGCGATTTGTAAAGCAAACGTTGACAAATGAAAAGGTTTTTAATGACTTTATCTGACAAATTGATGCTGTGCAACATGCCTCTTACGAGTCTGAATAGAAACCGGAAACGCGGATGTATCAATTTGATTTTAATATACGAAATGAATTCGGAATTACGATACGATATTTCTTTACAGAAAATATTTAAGTTTTTACTTTTAAACTTTTAAAGTAATTCTAAATTATCGTTACAGCAGTACTCGAGTTATTTGCGATGAAATAATATTTACTGTTTTGCGTCTTATTTTGTACTTCTTAAAAAAAGGGGGATGCTGATTGCGTAAGTCAAAATAAAGCACGTGTTCGGCTTGTTAAACTGTTTTCTTTGTAACTGGATTATTAATTTATTTATTTAATCTAAATTATCATAATCATTTGTGGAAACTTAGTTGATTAATTCGACAAATGGATCGTCTATCCTCAGATAGTATTCTTCTGTCTGGTTTGTTGATCTACCTGTACAAGCTCAGGTACAAGTGATTTAATAGCGATCTTAATCAGGATATCCCTCAGGCGTTAGAACTGTATTGGTTTATAACATAAAAAGCCTAAGGGTTATGCAATTACATGCATTTGATTATAATTGATAAAAAAATGGTGTCGGGCTACAAAAAACGATGAAGTTTTGAACGATGGCGGAAGACAATTTAACGATGGCGCAAGATAATTTAACGATGGCGCGAGTAATTTGACGATGGCGCAAGACATTGGAATGATGGCGGGGTGCCATCGTTAAACAGGCCATGGAGATCCCTGCATAAGGACAGACATGACCACAATCTTTCTATTCACACATACCTTTAAGGTCAAAATTGTGCATATAAGATATCTATAAAATCCTTTTATTTGATGTTTGTTTGTTAAAACTTTGTTTCACAGTTAACAGAAGACTGGATGAATGGGTTACCATGACTAGATTTGACCTCAACAACAAACTGGAGGACCATTGTAAAATAAAAGATGTATCTATCACAATGACAGATCTCACTGACGATCGTAAGATTACAAGAAACCAGAAAAGAAAACATGATGAAATCAATCATGTTCAAAAGGTAATACCAGCTATTTATATTAATCTTCAAAACAATAAAAAAAAACATTTGAACATTCATGTAATGTTAGAACAATTATGGAACTTGTGTCAAATGGTATGAAGATTACAAAGTGAAAATGAATCTAAACATTAATAATTAAAAAAGAAATTGAAAAGCACTAGAACTACATATAAAAGGAATAAATTATTAACTTTGAACTGTTTGAATTATAAATTTTGATTGTTCTATGATTTAAGTTTAATGCTGATGTCTCTATTTCAGACCTATGCAGAGATGGACCCTACTACAGCTGCACTAGAGAAAGAACATGAAGCTGTGAGTATTGGTTAGAAGACTGACACAAAATCATTATGAAAATAATCGACCCCAAAAAGTTCACTAATAATAGATGTAAATAAAGAATATAACAACAATTGACACAAAGTAATTGACACAAATAAAGTAGAACAATAAGTAACTGAAATACACGAAATTATAACAATCATATTATGGAAGTTCTTTCAATTTTTCGTGCAAGAACTAAATATATTAGGAAAGACTAGAAATGAGAGAATATTTCAAGCTATATTCTATTTAATTATTAAGTAAAATACAATATAACATCTTATTAAGTTAAAGTAAAACTCAATATTACATCAAATAAAGACTGAAATTCAAAATAACATTTATGGAATAGTCTCATATCATTGCATACTTTCACTTCAATGAAAAGTCTTACATAAATGAGACATGGACTATATTAGCTTTTTCTTTTTATACTACTATGTTTCATGTTTGACAATTGGAACATCTCAGACTGATGAAGAAAATGACACCAAACTTAGCTTAAATAATTCTAAATATAGTTTGATAAAACTGTTGCACTTTAGTGTACATGTAGATCTTGTGTGACAATTTTGAAAATAATGACTAAAAGATTGCCTCTTGTGAGACTTGAGTATGGAAAATGTTATGTATATTGAAACTTTGAATTTGTGTCTGTTTTCTCTTTCCTAGATAACAAAAGTGAAATATATAGATAAGATTCAGATTGGTAGATATGAGATAGATGCTTGGTACTTTTCTCCATACCCAGAGGAGTACGGTAAACAGTCCAAACTGTGGATCTGTGAATATTGTCTCAAATACATGAAGTTAGAGAAATCTTACAGATATCACCAGGTTAATAGGTTTTTATGTGCTAGTTTACAAATATATTTCTTGTTTTTTCTCTCACTTTTTTCACTTTTCCCAACTGATTGTGAAAAATTGTCCACTAGTGAAATATCTGTTCTTGTCAAATGATTGGTCAAAATTTAATTCTGACATTTAATTTTCTCGGTTTCTTCTGAATTTCCTAATGGACGTCATGAGAAAAGGCGACAATGTCTGATGACGTTACATAAGAAGAACACAACTTTATGCAAATCTTTAAAAAGGAAGGATATAAATCAGTAGAGAAACAGATTCAACCACTATTTTTATTTCTTACAATATTTCTCCACAAAAGTAGAATCTTTTTGTAAAATATAGATGGCCCTGAAAAGGACCGTTTATAAGAGATATCATCGCCTACTGGCACTCTCAGCTCTATTTATCCAATGCCATATTTCCTCATCTCTGGATGGGTTTCCAGTGTAACGTGAATCCTGCAATTTTGTTTATTTGCGTCTGTGACGTCATTTTCATGGGAGGTAACTCAAGTACAAATAAACAAACTCAAAAAGTTATTCACCGGTGAATAATAGGGTTATTCTCCGCTGGTGTAAATTTATAGTGTTATTTGTCCTTACTTGCGATAAATAACTGAATTATTCCATGTCACGTGATTACATTTTACCCAATAGAGTTGTTTGAAATATATTTAAAGCAGCTGATTTAAAGATATAATAATATTGGTTAATGGTTAAGACCAATTATTCCGGTCAGTATGCAATGTTATAATAAAGGTACAACATGTGTATTTGGTTGTTACACCTAAATATGCAAATTAATCATCACATTATACACTTTGGCTCTCACCCCAAATGGAATTTACTGACCCCATATATATCGTATTAGGACACTAACATAGTATGTAAGTAATAATATTATACTATAAAATATTGAATATAAAATATTTCCTTTTTTCAGACACAATGTATTTTCCGACATCCACCTGGGAAGGAAATATATAGAAAGGGTACTATATCAGTGTTTGAAGTGGATGGAAAAGAAAGCAAGGTAAAAAAATAGATTGATACTTATACTCACTTTTCAAAGAAATTGTACAACCTAGACTGTATATTATTAGTTACATAGTGTGCTAGTGACCCCATATATACCGTATTACGTCACTAGCACACTATGTAACGAATTTATCTTACCGACTATCTTAACGTGTGAAATTAAGACTAGTAATTCTCAAAACGAGCAAGTCTTCAATACTGTTAGCACTAAGAAAATACTTCCATTGATCCTACAAAAACAGATGCCAACAATAATGACTTATAAGGTTTAAATGTGTTTTATGAATTTGTTTCAATCTTAATCATCAATTTCTTCGTCTGTTGGAACTTTTAAGATTTTTTCTCAGTATCGTTTTGTTTTTTATAAAGGGACATAACACCATTACTAACCGTGTATGAATTAAGCCCCGCCCCTTCTTACCTAATAAGGAATATAAAGGGACGTAACTCCACTACTAACCGTGTATGAGATAAGCCCCGCCTCCCTACTAACCTAATATCAAATATACACGGTTTGCACGCGGACGCTTTTAACCAATCATATTCCTGGAAATGTATAGGAGGTAAGATAAATGAAGCTACGGTTTTCTTGTATTACTTGACTACCTAATAGCAAACATATCTTGTCAGTTGTTATTATATTATGTCCTTCATAAATTATAACTTCCACTTTAGTTTTAGAAGCTTTTTCCTGTACATAAAGGTGTCTAAATATGATATTCTAACATCAAGGAACATTAAAAACTTAAATGCAATAAAGTCAAAAAGAATTATGCGAATAACAATTGGTACCACAGTAAACCACACTAAATTACCACAAACCAGCATGTCTCAAAAAGTTGAAAGTTGATGCAGATAAAAGACGATAAATAGTTACATACATTGTAGGGGCTAGACAGAACGATTTTTTTATGATCTTCTAAAAGAAAAGGAAGTATATAGAATTATTTTTATGTTAACAATTTTGACATTCCTTTTTTTTTTTTACATCGTAAAGGTGATTTTTCATCAATAAAACTAGGATTTTTGTATGTGACATTCTAACCCAATAGTGTAGACAAAAGAGACATTCTGGAATTTTAAAAAACTATTTTACAGAATGAAAGGATTTGTAGACTCAGGTATAAACTTTTTTTTCTGTACAAGACTATCTATATTTTATCTTAAATTCATAGGAATAAAATAAGTATATACTGAGGAAAATAGCTGGCTCAGGAAAATTACAAAAATGTAACTTAGATTTATTCGCCATGCACATCACATGTTTTTAAATTTCAGTCTCTGTTGATTTTATATTTACAGATTTATTGTCAGAATCTGTGTTTAATGGCTAAACTGTTTCTGGACCACAAGACATTATACTTTGATGTGGAACCATTTATGTTTTACATTTTGACAGAGGTAGACCGGTTTGGATGTCACCTAGTGGGTTATTTCTCCAAGGTGAGTAGAACACCAAGTTCAAGATAAATTTCGACCAAAATAAAGCTCTTATATGTATTTTATTTCAAAATCTCTTGTAATTATCCCCATATATTTATATGCTAGATGTTAAACTGTAGTAATACGTTTATTTTTAAATAGTAAATAGTTATATATAGGAATACTGTTTTAAAACAAATTAAATTCCTTGTCACGTAATGAAACAAATTAAATTCCTTGTCACGTAATGAATGTGAGTACTCTTTGTCCTTTAAATACCTCTCAATACTGGTACGAATACCGTCAAACGTTCCCGGTTCATATTCTTGGCCATTTTCTTCAAGGTTATGTAAAATTCAGACAAGAAAGCATCAAGTTCATTGTGAGGGATGTCCTCGATTGACCTCCGCTCCCCCCTCCAACCAGCCATTTGTATAATAATTTCAAGTCACGCTTCGTGCAATTAACTGTTGATTTTTTGTTCCATGGTCTATTGCACTGGAAATTATCGTTCTATTGCACCTGTGTGCAGTCTATTGCACTGACCTGTTATGGCGTCTTATATGGAAATCTGATTAGTTGAAAGGTATTCATGTTGTCCAATCAAATTGGGTCTTTTAAACGTTCTTGGGTTCATAGCTTTGGTCATCTGCAAATAACTTCTGCGATGGAGCGGTTTGAAAATGTTGAGGATGGAGACTTTAATGATTTCTTGTCATTTAAATTACTCTGATTTCATATCCGTTTTATTGAATTTCTAAAGTATTGGTTGTACATGTATGCTCCTCACACATTATAATTAATACAGTCGTTACTTTCATGTGTTTTATTTCTAAGAATTTGTTAGAACTGACTCAGTATGTATTAGGTAATAGAACAGTTATTGAATGTGTAACAGTGCAATAGATCAATTGCATAGCAATATAATATTTCCCACAGAAAGTAACCAAAAGTTACAGTGCAATAAATTCTAATATTGCACTAGTGCAATAAATCTTTAAAATTCATGACGTTATCAACAACAAAATCTTAGTTTAAACCAATTTTTATTTTCAAATATTATATTGCTATACAATATATATATATAAAATTCTACTCTGGACAATATTCCCCAATATTCTTGCAATAACCCTATATTATTGTCATGATAGTTGTTAAAGTAAACTTCCATTTTTCCATGGTTCAGATTTTCGTACATTTTCTAAGTGATGGAAATTAAAACTAACGATTAATGCCATGAAAAGAACATATCTTTATATCTGAATTTTAAGGGTTTCACAGATGGATCTGAACAATGTCACATTTCTTTTCTAAGATGAGAGTTGTTATTCAGTATCAATGCCATTTGAATATTTTAGGAAAAAGAATCACCTGATGGGAATAATGTTGCTTGTATTTTGACCTTACCTCCATTTCAAAGGAAAGGTTATGGGAAATTTCTGATTGCATTCAGTAAGTATGATTATAAGAAGGAATTTTTCAATCATTTAAGTTTTAAAATTTAATTTTAAAATATACATATTCATGTTTTTATATTAGCATAAGGTTTTCATCATTGAATTTTTTCACAATAAGATGTTCATTATTAAGTAAAATGGGTGAACTAAACTTAGTTTATGGTTGAATTGTTACAATTATGAGTTGGTGAAGATTTGGATAATGTTAGTTTTGTAGCAGTGTTCTCCCCAGGCCGATATGACTCTGCGGAGCCGCAGTGCCTTCATAATATTTTCGTAGATCCAACAGCGTCTTAATTGGCCATTGTCCCTTAATACTTGATCCCGCAGCGTGTTAATTTTCACATTTTCATTATAAATATTGGTTATAATTGTCAAGTTGCTGATCACTGCCGAGAGATCGGTCAGTGTTACGCAATAATTGATAATTAGTTTTACCTGAGCCACACTTATCTTAGCCTTATCGGATTATGTTATCATGTAATAGCATAAATGATCATCAAGAAGATGAATATTTGTAGAAAAAAATTAAAAACTTCAGTGCAGATATTGAAGAAATAGATCGCAAATACATTGTATTTACGCATCATGTTTGTGATCACTTAACCATTTAAATAACAGATTTTTTCATTGGTCGAGAAGAAGAATCTATTTAAACACAACCAATGAACGTGCTGAATACATGTGATAAATTTGAATACACATTGCTTAAGATATTTACGATGAAAATTATGAATGAGAGTATTTGTAGTTGAAAAAATTAAGATAAACTTTGATTAAAGATTACGAGGAGTGACTTATTTTAATAGAAAGTGAAAAAAGGATGCTTGCAAGGTAAATTTGTCTCAAACTCGTGTTTTTAGAAATAAAATGATCATTGAACATCTATCATAAATCCATGCGTCAGGAAATATGTGACAATCAACACGGGTACAGAATCACTGCAGCTTCTGTATAATGTCACTAGTAAATAATATCAATGTTCTTAACTTTAACAAATTTGTAAAGTTTCGTTTATATCTACCTGCCAAAGATAGGTTTTAACAATAATACACATGGAAGCGTACTGTCAAACTACGGAAACTGGTCAGCAGTTCATTAAAATATTTTTGTTTTTAAATGTTGTATACCAACTATACATGCTATATATCTTAACCATATTCGATTTTATTTATTCTAATTGAACATGTTCTTTGCAAATAACAAAGGGGTGACTTCTAAGCTAAAGACACGATGATGAAAGTAGAAGGTTTTTTTTCAGCCGAATGACTTCTAATGAAAGAGGGAATACACCTTCCTCTACACTGTCAGTATAAGCAGATGTCATTGTTTCTCCTAATCCCAACCAAGCTAAAGTTTTAGCAAGTGATAACAGCAAGCACCATGTTTCTGGTTTCAATAACAAGTACCTGACTGAGTTTTTCATGGCTTATAAATGTTAAAAGGGGTATAAGCAAAAGTTATTGTAAGAACTTAAAAAAGAGTTACACACCCTTGGATTTTGCACCTTAAAAAAATCCTGGGGAGAACACTGTGTTAGTGTGTAGTAGTAAAATATTAGAAAGATGTGATAACAAAGAAAGTGTATGACCTCATTTCATGGTTCACACATGTATATATATATATAAGTACGTCTGAGTCAGTGACAACCCTACAACAGATGTATCCATCAATGATGGTGATACATGGCTGTGTACATAATGTATATACAACTCGTCTAAACATCAACCCAACAATGTTAGATCTGTAAATTTGCTTTCGCTATAGATAATTTAGCTGATCTGTAACAATAACATCTTCATGCCTTATATATCATGTACTGCAGTACACCGCTAGATTAAAACTGACGTGGAAAGGTAGCACACGTCCAGCGAAAGCTCTATTTTAAGAGCCCAGGTGGTCGTGTGGTCTAGCGGGACGGCTGCAGTGCAGGCGATTTGGTGTCACAATATCACAGTATCATGGGTTCGAATCCTGGCGAGGGAGGAACCAAAAATTTGCGAAAGCAAATTTACAGATCTAACATTGTTGGGTTGATGTTTAGACGAGTTGTATATATATATATATATATATATAATGCCATCAGTAGCATGGGTTCCAACCCCAAGCGAGGGAAGAACAAAAAAAATTTGCGAAAGCAAATTTACAGATCTAACATTGTTGGGTTGGTGTTTTGAGGAGTTGTATATATAATTATATATATACAACTCGTCTAAACATCTAACAAATTTACAGATCTAACATTGTTGGGTTGATGTTTAGACGAGTTGTATATACATTATGTACACAGGTGACAGCCATGTATCACCATCATTGATTGGCGGTCCAATGGAGACATCTGTTGTAGGGTTGTCACTGACTCAGATGTACTTATAAATATATATATATATATGACGATATATGACGATTATGGTGTTAGTGAAGTTAAAGAGTGTCATTAAATGTATAGTGAATGTGTTATCAGAACAAATCTGTTGTTATTATAAAATGTCAAAATGTGAAACATTGAAAATCTGTGAAAACCGATTAGGTTCAACTTAATTTAACATAGAATGCTGATGCAAGGCACTGTAAGGATTTTCTTTTACATATTTTAAGGAATTGTGTCCAATGTTCAATTCGTCGTTTCAGAATCTA
The DNA here is from genome assembly GCF_963676685.1 of Mytilus edulis. Lineage (NCBI taxonomy): Eukaryota > Metazoa > Mollusca > Bivalvia > Mytilida > Mytilidae > Mytilus > Mytilus edulis. The sequence continues at coordinate 21,222,409 of NC_092352.1, read as the reverse complement.
ATGCATTCTGGGTAATATTTTCACAAAGCGTACACCAAAACGTAAAAAAGGTACTTAACTAAGTAAATTCAATCAATGATGTTACTATATTTTCATTTTGGTGTATGAACAATGAAATTATCCATTATCCTTTAGATTCAAAAGAGGCAAATTTAATGATAAACTGAATCAATACAGAGAGCAAATTGATTGTGGTTGTTAAATAAAAAACCCAAATTGCTGTTATTTATCTGCAATGAATCATTTGACCTAACATGATATAAATTATATATCCTTCTTGATTCCATTTACTCCATTGTTGATAATGTTGACATAAATATTGAATTACTACTTTTTGGAAACAGATTATTTTCATATGATATGAATATTGCTATTTTTAAATCTGTTCAGAAATATATCAGTGACACTCAACTTACTTTAATTTTTGTTTCATCTATTTTTATTTTTTATTTTTTTTCTACACTACAACATTAATTCATTTATTCCACTAAGCAAGCTTAGTGTCTCTTTCAAGCCATATATATATTTCTAATGACTTATAAAGGATATTTGCATGTTTCAAGGTACTTTAAATAACTGATGATTAATTGCCTATATATTTAAATATATTTTGCATTTAGTAAGTAACACTGTTAACATATATTTGCTCGTGTGTGCTCACAAGTAGCATGCATGTTCCACTATATTGCATTATTTTAAATACAGTTGTTGTGATTGAATTATACCTTGTACATGTAATATGGAGAGAGCTTTTATAGGCTGTGCCTGTTGCTCAATCCTTTTCATATCTTAATGAATAAAATATGTTTAAAATCAATAAATTATATTGAAAAGGTTTCATTAGTAAATGCTGATTGCTTATATAAATGTTCTACATTATAGGCTATGAATTATCTAAGTTAGAAGGCACAGTTGGGTCTCCAGAAAAGCCATTGTCAGACTTGGGTAAACTAAGTTACAGAAGTTACTGGTCATGGGTACTGTTGGAAATACTCAGGGATTTTAGAGGAACCCTGTCTGTTCGGGATTTGAGGTAAAATTGATTAAATTATTGTAGTGTTATACAAAGGGGAGATGATGTATGATTGCTAAAGAGACAACTACCCACTAAAGGGCAATGATGTGAACAACTATAGATTACCTTTTAAAAATGAGTTTAAGTTTTAATATTATAGTTTTAAAACTTGTTTACCCCAATGGATATTTAAATGTATGCTTATGGGTGTTTCAAAACATCAATAAATATTCCACTGCCAAACTTTGGCTCAATAATATACCTTTCTTAATTATAATTGATGACCTGAAAAGACAACAAACATGACCACAAATGCTATTAAAACTAAAATGAACCATGATGCAATATATATTCCCATTGAATCCTTTCACAATCCTGATGTACAGGCATCTTAAAGCCTCCAGTTTTTATGCCCTCGCCGTAGCAGAGGGGGCATTTTAAAGTTTTACCCTTGTCCGTCTGTACGTACGTCTGCCCAAAATTGGTTTCCATCCTCTAACTTGAGTTAACCAAATGTTATGAAACTTATACATAATGCTTATAAGCACAAAACACAGATCAAGTTGAATTTGGTGGCGTCACTTTATCCATAATCGAGTTATGCCTCTTTATAAATTAAAAAAAAGTACCAAAAAAAAATGATCGTTTCCTTTTTCAAGTTTGCCCGAACCAAACATCTTGAAACCTATACACAATACTTTTTACCAAAAAACTCAGGTCAAGTACAAATTTGGGTAACGTCACTTTTATTGTTCTTGAGTTATGTCCCTTTATAATGTTGCATGCATCTGTGTCCATGGGTACACATTCTCCATGTATGTTATATGTATGCGGGGCATCATCTATGTCCCATTGACACATTCCCTATCTATTTAAACAGAATATCAGTTTCAGTTTATGTTAAAATCATATTTTCATGGTAAATTTGATAATTGTTGAAAAAGCTGCCTTGAAAGAATTATTTAGTAAAGCTAGAAAATGTCAAATTAATATATCATAATTATTTTAGCATAAATGTGTTTGAGCTATGTACAATAAAAGCCATATTTATTTTTCTAGTCAGATGACCAGTATCACACAGCACGACATCATAAGCACACTACAATCAATGAACATGGTGAAGTATTGGAAGGGACAACACGTCATATGTGTCACACCAAAACTTGTCGAAGAACATCTCAAAAGTGCACAATACAAACGTCCGGTTCTTCCTGTAGACAATGGCTGCCTTCGCTGGGATCCACTAAAAAGACCCGCTAAAATGATCAAGAAATGAGCATTGATGTACAGCTATACACGATAAAAAAAAAGATACCAGTCTGTCTCACTGGTATTCAAAAACAAAAGAGATACTCAAAGAGTTAAATGACTGTTCAATCAAGTGGAATGGATCAGTGTTTTGCCTTTAATAATCAGTTTTTATTTTGCTATAAATGAAGATTTAGTGTTGTAAAAACCTTGAAAATGTTTCTGTGATTAATATTTTACTTTCAAAACATGTTATAAAAAAGTTAGACATATTTAATTGATTTTTATGCAGGGAAATCTGTTGTCGACTCATCTGTTTAAAAATTATTGTAAAGGATTTTTTTTTGTAATAATTATTCACATGTTATAGAAAGCCATTGTCTTTCCTAGATTCTCATTTACTATTTAAAATTTCAGTTTACACAGATAAATTCAATATTATAGAAACTTGGAAGAGTAATCATGAAAAATATAATTGAATTTGAGCACAGGTATTGAGATAATTTTAAAATAGAAAAATATGTTTCAGATGTTTGACTTAAAAAACTTTTTTCCCAGAATGTTTCTGAAATTAGTATGATGGTTTGATGAATATATTGAAACAAACAGTTGACTTGAGGTACATGTTTATGATTTGATTGGATAATAATTTGTATTCAATGTATAGACGTTCCTTTTATTGTTATATCATAACAGACTATGCTTACCGGTATTCAAAATAAACACTTTATAATGTCAACAACGGTGAACTTTAGACATAATTGTCACATTTATTGTGCAAAGTGTTTAATGTTATACTTAAACAAACCTTGCTATTAATGTCCATCTTAGCAATGTGTTTATTGTTAATAAAATTGTTAATAGATCATTGTTTTTGAAATTAATGACTTACAAAAATCAAGATTCATCAATACTTGTGGGTTGTGGGCCTTTGTGGCTGGGTGGTTTAAGTAGTCAAACTGCTGTATCACTAGTTAGTGATTGAACACTGGTTGTGAGTTTGAATCCAACACGCTGCAGATGACCAGGATTGTCAGTATTCCTACCTAAAGCCAGTGGTTCTCTCCATGCATCCAAGCTTCCTTTGCTTATATAAATTGATCGCCACAAAACAGCACTTTAGTATTGTAAGTTGCATTAAACCTCAGTTGTTCAATCAATACTTGGTTGACTGAGTATTTTTCTTTCATTATATTACATTATATTTGTTGGAATTTCTGTCTTGTCTAATTATTTACCTGAAAGCGAGATATAGAAATATTTTCAGTCCTTAAGTTTATGTTGTAGTTAATTCAGTTTGTTGTAGTTTCTTCCTTGGTAACACCATTTTATTGTGGGAGTATAATATTGATGCAACTCACCTACCCAAAATTGTCAAATAAGCTATCCTCATCATCCGTCTTGATTGTCGGTAGTACTAAAAAGCTTTGCTCTGAAACTACTGGGCCAATTAGAATCAAACTTATATTGGCGCTATTTTGTTTTATTATAGTGTATAGCGATCCTCTTTGACAAGCAACATGCTAGCCATGGATAAAAATAGAACATAAGGATAAAATATAAGTCTTGAAAACAGCGATAAATAGAAACATTAAAAAGCAAAAAAAAAGTTGCCTGTCTGACATGTACACCTTACAATCATTCCATTAACCAAATATAATTGACCTATTGCTTATAGTATCGGAGATATGGTCTACCCATTGGTGGCCTTCTGCTGATATCTGCTCTTTCGTCGGGTTGTTATCCCTTTGAAGTATCCCCCATTTCCATTCTCAATTTTATTGACTACAAGAATTTAACTTTGATCACTGATCAATGAAATCAGGTTGAGATCAGTTGAAAAACATGTAGATCTTGCAAGGATCCCATATACCAAATTTTGTTATCCTATAACTTGTTACTGAGTAATTTACACAACAAAATATTCACATCCAAAAAAATGAGGTCGAGGACAATGGACATATGACAGACAGTAACTTGGTGACATGAGACACCTGAAACACACATATGAAGCATCCAGGTTGTCTACCTTTTAAAATATTAAGCCATCATATTGTTATCCCTAGGTCTTTCATTCTGCAACGACATATAACCATCACAGTTGACATAGACTTGTGATTTATAGTCCATATAAAAAAGAAGATGTGGTATGAATGCCAATGAGACAACTCGACAAGAGACCAAAATGACACAGAAATTAACAACTATAGGTAACTGTACGGCCTTCAACAATGAGCAAAGCCCATACCACATAGTCAGCTATAACAGGCCCCGAAATGACAATGTAAAGCAATTCAAACAAGAAAACTAAAGATCTTATTTATGTCAAAAAATGAATGAAAAACAAATATGTTACACATAAACAAACGACAACCACTGAATTACAGGCTCCTGACTTGGGACAGGCACATACATACATAATATGGCGGGGTTAAACATGTTAGCAGGATCCCAACCCTCCTCTAACCTGGGACAGTGGTATAACAGTACAATATAAGAACGAACTATAACAAGAGTGCACATGCTGAAATGTCTTGCCTTCTTTACTTATCATTGATATTATGTTCATAGTCCTAAATATAAAGCTTTATTACAACTGTCACATAAACTCAACATTAACCAACAAAACTAAACATTGATCAATGAACCATGAAAATGAGGTCAAGGTCAGGTGAATCATGCTAGGCAGACATGTACAGCTAACAATTCTTCCATACAACAAATATAGTTGACCTATTGCTTATTAATTAAGAAAAAACAGACCAAAACACAAATACTTAACACTTAGCAATGAACTGTAAACCTGTGCGACTGACATTTAGATCATAAAATATTTCCATACACAAAATATAGTTATTACATATAGTATTAGAAAAATAGACCAAAACTCACAAACTAAACTTTGACCACTGAACCATGAAAATGAGGTCAAGGTCAGATGACACCTGTCAGCTAGACTTGATCAACTTACAATCATTCCATACACCAAATATAGTAGACCTATTGCATATAGAATAAGAAAAACAGACAAAAACACAACCAGATGCTCCACAGGGCGCAGCTTTATACTACTGCAGAGGTCAACCCTGAACAGTTGGGGCAAGTATGAACACAACATTCAAGCTTGATACAGCTCTGAATTTGGATTGTGATTAAATAGTTGACACAGCAAAGGTTTCTGACACAGAATGAATGTGGGCTAATGAACTTAAAAAAATTTTTTTTGCTTTTGAGCAATACACTATGCTGTTGAATATAAATCCCCTAAAAAAAAATATTTGAAAAAAAATCGTTTTAATTTCTGAAATATGAAATTAGAAAAATTTTACCCCCTACCCCTCCCCATATTTTTCACCTCCCCAATCCCTTATTCCAAAAATAATCTCAATTCAAATTTCTAATAAGTTGGCAACAATAACTACTCATTTAAATACATCATAAAGTATTAAAATATAAAATAACTTATAGTCCTGGTTAAAATTAATATTAATTAACAGTAACTTCTAAAAATAAATTTACAGCTACACATCTCAAGACAATTATCACTTCCTTTCACATAATTTTCCAGCAGTGTAAGGGAGGTTATCAAGCAATCAAACATATATTTAACAGTATTCTGTAAATTTTAATTGGAATTGGATCACCTCCCTTACACTGCTTTTAAATTGTCTAAATTGTCCTTTAACCAGAAAACTCCTTGTTTTCCCCCTTTTTTTGCCCATAATTGCTTAATGATTTGATCCATTACCCCCTATAACCATCCTTTTGTAGTATGGAAACTTGTGGTATAATTTCAGAGAGATTTATACACTTAAACACAAGTTATTGACTGAAAACTACAAAAATGCTTATTTGGGCCCCTTTTTTGGTCCCTCACTTGTTTGAAACCACCCTTGGAGCAAGAACCCCAAAACTCCGTTCCAGCCTTTCCTTTGTAGTAAGAAACCTTGTAGTAAATTTCAGAGAGATCCATACACACACTAACACAAGTTATTGTCTGTAAACTAGAACCAGATGCTCCGCAGGGCGCAGCTTTATATGACCGCAGAGGTTGAACCATGAGGCCTGAACGGTTGGGGCAAGTATGGACACAACATTCAAGCTGGATTCAGCTCTAAATTTGGATTGTGATTAAATAGTTGACACAGACTGAATGTGGTCTAATGAACTTAAAATATTTGTTTTGCCTTTGAGCAATTCACTATGCTGTTGAATATTAATCCTCTCAAAAAAATGTTTGAAGAAATTTTCTTTTTATTTCTGAAAATCTGAAATGAGAAAAATTTAACCCCCCCCCCCATTTTTTTTTCACATCCCCCTTCCCCTTTTTCCAAAACTGATCTCAATTCAAATTTCTAATGGAGTTTGCAACAATAACTACACATTTAAATACATCATAAAATATTAAAATGTAAAATAAAGTGCTGGTTATCACTGAATGGTAAAGATTGTTTTAATTTATCAGTTGGTAGTAAAAGTGAATATACATTGTATATTGTATAAAACAATGATTTAAGTTGATTCAACTACTATTCTGGACAAAGAAAGATAACTCCAATTGAAATATCAATTATAAATATTGTATAAAACAATGATTTAAGTTGATTCAACTACTATTCTGGACAAAGAAAGATAACTCCAATTGAAATTGCAATTAGATATGTCTTGCTATTGCGCAATACTGTGCAAATGAAAATATTTGCTATTGCACAATACTGTGCAATTGAAGATTTCTTGCTATTGCGCAATACTGTGCAATTGAAAATTTCTTGCTATTGCACAATACTGTGCAATTGAAGATTTCTTGCTATTGCACAATACTTAATATAATAATTTTGGATCCTGATTTGAACCAACTTGAAAAATGGGCCCATAATCAAAAATCTAAGTACATGTTTAGATTCAGCATATCAAAAAAGCCCAAGAATTCAATTTTTATTAAAATCAAACTTAGTTTAATTTTGGACCCTTTGGACTTTAATGTAGACCAATTTGATAACAGGACCAAAAATCAAGAATCTACATACACAGTTAGATTTGGCATATCAAAGAACCCCAATTATTAAATTTTTGATGAAATCAAACAAAGTTTAATTTTGGACCCCGATTTGGACCAACTTGAAAACTGGGCCAATAATAAAAAATCTGAGTACATTTTTAGATTAAGCATAGAACCCCAAGGATTCATTTTTTGTTAAAATCAAACTAAGTTTAATTTTGGACCCTTTGGACCTTAATGTAGACCAATTTGAAAACGGGACCAAAAATTAAGAATCTACATACACAGTTAGATTCGGCATATCAAAGAACCTCAATTATTCAATTTTTGATGAAATAAAACAAAATTCAATTTTGGACCCTTTGAGCCCCTTATTCCTAAACTGTTGGGACCAAAACTCCCAAAATCAAACCCAACCTTCCTTTTGTGGTCATTAACCTTGTGTTTAAATTTCATTGATTTCTATTTACTTATACTAAAGTTATAGTGCGAAAACCAAGAAAATCCTTATTTGGGCCCTTTTTTGGCCCTTAATTCCTAAACTGTTGGAACCAAAACTCCCAAAATCAATCCCAACCTTCCTTTTGTGGTCATAAACCTTGTGTCAAAATTTCAAAGATTTCTATTCACTTAAACTAAAGTTATAGTGCGAAAACCAAGAAAATTCTTATTTGGGCCCTTTTTGGCCCCTAATTCCTAAAATGTTGGGACCAAAACTCCCAAAATCAATCCCAACCTTCCTTTTGTGGTCATAAACCTTGATTTCTATTTACTTTTACTAAAGTTAGAGTGCGAAAACTAAAAGTATTCGGACGACGCTGGACAACGACGACGACGCCAACGTGATAGCAATATACGACGAAAAATTAAAATTTTTGTGGTCGTATAAAAATGCTTCTTTTTGGTCCTTTTTTGGCCCCTTATTTCTAAATGTTCAGGGATATCAACCCCAAACTGACACCAAGCCTTCACTTCATTATATGGAACTTTGTGATACAATGTCAGAGAGATCCATACAGTTATTATTGTGGTACAATTTCAGAGTAATTGAAATACTTGTACACAACTTATTGTCCTGAAATTAGATAAATGTATGTTTTGGGCCCCTAATTCCTAAACCAATGGGACCATAACCCCCAAAATCAATCCCTAACATCCCTTTTGTGGTTATAAACATTGTGTTAAAATTTTATTGAATTCTATGTACTTTTACTAAAGTTATTATCCAGAAACCATCCGTCTTCAGACGATGCTGACAACGCCGACGAAGCCGACATGATACCAATATACGACCGCAAAAATTTTGCAGTCATATAAAAACTCAACTTTAATCACTGAACCATGAAAATGAGGTCAAGGTCAGATGACTGCCAGTTGGACATGTACACCTTACAGTTCTTCCATACACCAAATATACTAGAATTAGTGCTTATAGTATCTGAGATATGAACTTGACCACCAAAACTTAACCTTGTTCACTGATCCATGAAATGAGGTCAAGGTCAGGTGAAAACTGTCTAACTAGCATGAGGACCTTGCAAGGTACGCACATACCAAATATAGTTATTCTATTACTTATAATTAGAAAGAATTTAACATTACAAAAAAAATCAACTTTTTTTTCAAGTAGTCACTGAACCATGAAAAAGAGGTCGAGGACATTGGACATGTGACTGACGGAAAGTTCGTAACATGAGGCATCTATAAACAAAGTATGAAGCATCCAGGTCTTCCACCTTCTAAAATATAAAGCTTTTAAGAAGTTAGCTAACTGCGCCGCCAGATCACTATCCCTATGTCGAGCTTTCTTAGGCTTGACAAAAAACAGTTGAAAAAGGATTAACTCATCAGATGGACAGAAATACAAGTGGACGTGGTCGGGTACCTGTACATCCCAACAACAAAAATGAAACTAGATCAGATCTGAGAGTACTCACAGTTATCCGACAGCTAGTTGAAAGCCACAAACAAATAATTAAAAAAATCATGCATCTAAGACTAAAATATCAATCAGTACACATCCATCATCCAATGGATTTAGTGTAAAGACGTCATAAACAGTCAGAGAAAAACATGAACCTGTACAATGCCAAGATACAGGTATCGACAGATTGTAGATCTATGAATGTGTAAATGTATATAACATAATAGTAATATTTAGTTTGCTTTTAATTTACTGATAACAAAATCGCTTGTAGTAACGATATCCCTGGTTTAATCATTTACATGTAATACATAGATTACATTCGTTAAAATCAAAAGCGTCACAACAGACACGGGCATAGCGAACGAGCTGTGAAATATAAACACCGTAAGATAGTGCCAAAGGAACATCACCATCTTAAACTGGAAAATTAACAATAGGGAACGAAAAATCGTCCCTTTTGTTGTAAATTTTAGTGTGGAGTTTCCTGTTTAAAACCAAAATATCTAAATCTAGGAAAGGACAGTTATTACGGTCTAAATTTTATTCATTTAAAGTAAGTTCCTTGGGGTAAATTTCAACAGTATATTGAGAAAATTCTTGATAATTAATTTATTTAACAAAAATATCATCAAGATAACGATAAGTGTTGATGAATTTATCAATTAAATGCAATTTCAACAGGTTTTTACTGAGTTGAGGGTTGAATTTATCAATTAAATGCAATTTCGACAGGTTTTTACTGAGTTGAGGGTTGAATTTATCAATTAAATGCAATTTCGACAGGTTTTTACTGAGTTGAGGGTTGAATTTATCAATTAAATGCAATTTCGACAGGTTTTTACTGAGTTGAGGGTTGAATTTATCAATTAAATGCAATTTCGACAGGTTTTTACTGAGTTGAGGGTTGAATTTATCAATTAAATGCAATTTCGACAGGTTTTTACTGAGTTGAGGGTTGAATTTATCAATTAAATGCAATTTCGACAGGTTTTTACTGAGTTGAGGGTTGAATTTATCAATTAAATGCAATTTCGACAGGTTTTTACTGAGTTGAGGGTTGAATTTATCAATTAAATGCAATTTCGACAGGTTTTTACTGAGTTGAGGGTTGAATTTATCAATTAAATGCAATTTCGACAGGTTTTTACTGAGTTAAGGGTTGAATTTATCAATTAAATGCAATTTCGACGGGTCTTTACTGATTGTCAGTTTTCCTACTGAAGGTGGGTAGTTTTTTCTGGATCCCTCTACCAAAATAAAAACAGACAGCCATGAAATATTTCAATAGTTCTGAAAGTTGTTTTAAACACCAATCAATCAATCTAGATCTAAATTATTAAATTATTAGAAGGTTCAATGTATTATCATCTAATTACATCATCAATATTAAAAGACATGTTCATTTTATTGTTAAACATATCAACTTGTACAGATAAGATTGATTGATTGTTGGGGTATTAATGCTACCTTTAAGCCTAACATTGAGGCTATTACATGGCAGCAAGTTTTTTTTGTTGGAGGAAGTTAGTGTGTCCTGAGAAAACCACTGACCTTCGATAGGAAATAGTAGTCAGTAAAAATTTCAGTCTAGTGACCCTGCACGGGTGGTGTTTGAACTCCCAACCTCAGTGTTGACCGGTAGTAGAACTACTTAGACCACTTAGCCACTGAGGCCCCTGTACAGATAAGGGATTTTAATGGAAATTCAAAAAGTAGATCACTCAAAACAGGCCCACTCCTGGGAACCAAATCAAATTAAGCAAAACATAAATTCCTGAGAGTTTATTGTAAAATATATCACAGCTCAGCTAGCAACATCACATTAAATATTGACACATGGTATATATTCAAATTTAATAAAATTAGGTGGCAAAGCAAACATAATCCTGTTACCTTCAAATCAAACTGAGATTGTATTGTTCCGTTTATTAGATCTTATTGAAACTGCATCACTTTTATACTACATACAGGTATATATATTTCCTATTTACATAAACATATCATATAAAAGTTTGCAAACCTAAAAAAACAGTATCAGATTGATGGTTTAGCTATGTATGATAATCTTGATTAAGACATACAAAGTGAAAATGCACAAATTCACTTTGTTAGACATTCAACATGTATCATTACATTAATATCTTTACTTTTGCTATGTTTGAGATTCTTGGTCTTAATTATAGTTTGATCAAAATCAGAATGGGTAGAGAATAAATTAGTTTAAATGATACAGGACCGTGTTTGTTAAACCAATAAAGGGCCAATTAAGGACAGGATTACAAATTTTATAGTGTAGCAATTAGTTAACTAATCAGTACATTATATACAGAGAGAGAAAAAAAGACATTTTTGATCTCATCAGTTTTAAAACAAACTTTGGGTTATCTCCCATTGAACAAATTTTTGCCAATTTTGTCATATGATGCAATGTAGCATTTTATGTTTATTATACTTTGTACCATATATATACCATGTGGAATGTTAAATCAAGTACATGAATATAAAAGAAAAAAACAACATCAAAGGATATTACACATTGTGTGAAGGGGGGATAATTTGGTAACAGAATCTTTCGTTTCATATGTTTACCGTATGTTAATCTTGCCTTCATTTTCACAGCAAAGAATGTTAAATCATTTTCCATATTACAACACAACAAATTCATACACAATAACAATTTCACATGTATCTGGTCAGTTCATTTCAAATTTGATCCAGTCCTGATTAAATGATTTGAAGTAAAATTATAATCATTATTATAAAGTTGAAATATCACACATAAGTCTTGTTCAAATGACAATTGTCTGAGATGAATTATTGCAGTAGTTTTTAAATTTAAGAAGTTTCGACCACTGGCCTTTTTCAGTTTCTCTTTGTTATCTTTATTACCTAAATGGTATATAGAACAGAACAGTCAATTTTCAAAGTGCATTTAAATAGTTATAAATTGTCAGTTTCTAATAAGATTATACGAAGTATTTACTGTAAAAAAAATGAAACAATAAATACATAAGCTTTGGTTTAAGGAAGCTGGCTTGTCATGTTTTAGAATTTTGTTCAGATTTTCGGAATCCTCTGATTTTATCCATTGGAATGCATAAACAAATTTTTCTTTTTATAATTGTTTTACATGTATAGTTTTCAGCTGTCTGTTAAAGTCTTTTAAAATGTTAATTACTTTTTAATAGTTTTTGAAGACTTTAACTTGTCAATAATAAAGCTATGAAAAGTCAAAAGAGAATATTTTCCCGCCAAAATTTCAATGGCGTATATATCGAAAACGAGCATGGCGACCTTTATATTTTTTTTGCTCTATGGATTCCTTTATTAATCCCCTATGAATATAAACTAATCTTTTGAAAAGTTAATTACTTTGAAACTGAGAAGCGAACTCCCTTAACATATGCATGTGTTCATCTTTGGTTATTAGTTATATTATGCACAAAAACAGTTATAAACCATTAATACAAAAAACTGAAAACTAAATATACAAACATACAAAAAATTGTTGTACAGTAATTCATTCATCTTTAGGACGTACTGTTACCTAAACTGTACTTTTATTATTCCAAATATAAAAGACTAAGGTTGCCAACAGTTGCTGCCAATATAAAAACATATGGTAAACAGGTATATATTTATTAACTTCAAATACCATTATCATGTTTTTACGTAGTGATAGATATAAAATAACTATATATTGTCTCAAATTATGAAATTAATTTGTACAAGACTTAGGAATAGGTAGAAGTTATGCTTTGCTGAAAATTTCTATCGTGTTTTGAGCAATGAACACAAAAAAAAATGGGTTGTTCAATTATTATGCAACACTTAAAACTGTTCTAAATGAAATATTTGGAACCATTAGAATTATGAATTTGCATAAAAATTCTAAAAATCTGTATTTTTTCATAGCACAAAAAACATTATCACTGTCACAAACAAGGCACTATACAATTAGTGACTGCATAAAGCATACATTTATACGCTCAATGAATGTTGACTGCACAATAAGCACAGTTGCAGTATAATAAGTCATTCTATTGTTACAGAGCATAAATATTTCCTACATAATTTTCTGTAAAACTCATTCTACAGCATAAGATTTAGTCCATTCTATTGCAGTTTTCTCAAATTGTTCTTTATTATCTAGAAATTCTTTCGCTACTTCTGGTGCAGCAGGATTATCTGCATTTGGGAACAAAAGTAAAGACTGTATGGCTTGTAAAACTGAAAAAAACAAAAGTAAAAGACTAAAGACTATGGCTTGTAAAACTGAAAAAAACAAGTGAAACTGTGAGCTACTGCTCACTGATGATACCCCCGCCGCAAGTGGATAATTTTAATAGTGTAAAAATATGCAAGTGTTCGGTAACCAGGAAGTTGTTGAGTGATGAATCTGAAAACGCATCACACGGTATAGCTGACTTGTATAAATCCTGAAACCAAATTTCAGAAATCCTTGTATTGTAGTTCCTGAGAAAAATGTGACAGAAATTTTCAACTTGGTTATCATGTGTAAAATAGTACAAGTGTTCGGTAAACAGGAAGTTGTTGAGTGATGAATCTGAAAACGCATCACACGGTATAGCAGACTTATATAAACCATGAAACAAAATTTCAGAAATCCTTGTATTGTAGTTCCTGAGAAAAATGTGACGGAAATTTTCAACTTGGTTATCATGTGTAAAATAATACAAGTTTTCGGTAAACAGGAAGTTGTTGAGTGATGAATCTGAAAAGGCATCAAATGGTGAGAAAAATGCGTCGAAAAAAATTCATGGGACGGACAGACTGACTGAGGGAAGGACAGACAGAGGTAAAACAGTATACCCCCCTTTTTTCAAAGCGGGGGTATAACAAAAGTAAAGACTGTATGGCTTGTTAAACTGAAAAAAACAAAAGTAAAGACTGTATGGCTTGTAAAACATGTTGGGAATATTAAATGCAGCAGCAACCAAATGATATAACAAAAAACTTTAAACTATTATCCTTGGCTACACACAACTGGTGCACATAGCTGTCCTAAAGGAAGCATAATATAGAAATTATTTTGCCAGCTGTTATCGTTTATAAACATATGCAAAAATAACATAACTTTTGACCCAGAGAGAGATAATCTGACTAGGGTTTTTGCACATTGTTTCTTAAGGAGGCTCGCAGGTATTAATCCATTTTTTTTTTCTAATATAGGATTTCGCTGTAATTTTTTTATAAATGAACTTTATCATATACTTTATAGAAAAATTAAATAAAACAAGAATGTGTCCTCAGTACACTCGCACTATCATTTTCCATGTTCAGTGGACCGTGACATTGGGGTAAAAACTCTAATTTGGCATTAAAATTAGAAAGATCATATCATAGGGGACATGTGTACTAAGTTTGAAGTCGATTGGACTTAAACTTCATCAAAAACTACCTTGACCAAAAACTTTAACCTGAAGCGGGACAGACGGACGGACGAACGAACGGACAGACGGACGGACGGACGGACGGACGGACGCACAGACCAGAAAACATAATGCCCCTCTACTATCGTAGGTGGGGCATAAAAATGGGGTCACCATTCATTTAAGCTCACAATCTTCCTCTGAAAGAAGCATACATTTTTGTTAATGTCCCTTTTTCCTGTTGAACTAATAGGAGAAATAGAGGTAATATCAAATTTATAAAAAATAAATTAAAGAAATCGCTTAAATATTACAATTATTTAGCTTATTTGAAAACAATAATAAACAAGAGGCTCTCAAGAGCCTGAATCGCTCACCTTAATTCTTTTGGTTAAATCTCTCATCAATGATTATTTTGGCTTTTCAATTTATTTAAATGTTTTTTGGATCGTCCTATTTTCTTCAAAAGCCAAAAAAATAATCATTTTCTCCTATGTTCTATTTTAGCCATAGGAGCTATGTTTCTTGACATACAAGGAAATAAAATATAAAATTTATACTAGATACTCTGAAACTCATTTAGCCTAAGTTTGGCTGAAATTGATACAGCAGTTTCAAAGGAGAACATTTTTTAAAGTAAGTCAACATGATGAACAAATTGTGAAAAAAGTCTTTAAAGGGCAATAACTCCTTAATTGACTTAATTGAAGATCTTACTTTGCTGAACATTATTGCTGTTTACAGTTTATTTCTATCTATAATTATATTCAAGATAATAAACAAAAACAGCAAAATTTCCTTAAAATTATCAATTCAGGGGCAGCAACCCAACAAAAGGTTGTCTGATTCATCTGAAAATTTCAGGGCAGATAGATCTTGACCTGATAAACAATATTACCCAACGTCAGATTTGCTCTAAATGCTTTGGTTTTTGAGTTATAAGCCAAAAACTGCATTTGACCCCTATGTTCTATTTTTAGCAATGGCGACCATGTTTGTTGATAGATCATAACTTCGGATACAATTTACAAACTAGATACCCTAAGAAACATTCAGTTAAAGTTTGGAAGTATTTGGCCCAGTAGTTTCAGAGGAGAAGATTTTTGTAAAAGATTACTAAGATTTACGAAAAATGGTTAAAAATTGACTATAAAGGGCAATAACTCCTAAAGGGGTCAACTGACCATTTCCGTCATGTTGACTTATTTGTAAATCTTACTTTGCTGAACATTATTCCTGTTTACAGTTTATCTCTATCTATAATAATATTCAAGATAATAACCAAAAACAGCAAAATTTCTTTAAAATTACCAATTCAGGGGCAGTAACCCAACAACAGGTTATCTGATTCATCTGAAAATTTCAGGGCAGATAGATCTTGACCTGATAAACAATATTATCCCATGTCAGATTTGCTCTAAATGCTTTGGTTTTTGAGTTATAACCCAAAAACTGCATTTGACCCCTATGTTCTATTTTTAGCAATGGCGACCATGTTTGTTGATCACAACTTCGGATACAATTTACAAACTAGATACCCTAAGGAACATTCAGTTAAAGTTTGGAAGTATTTGGCCCAGTAGTTTCAGAGGAGAAGATTTTTGTAAAAGATTACTAAGATTTACGAAAAATGGTTAAAAATTGACTATAAAGGGCAATAACTCCTAAAGGGGTCAACTGACCATTTCCGTCATGTTGACTTATTTGTAAATCTTACTTTGCTGAACATTATTCCTGTTTACAGTTTATCTCTATCTATAATAATATTCAAGATAATAACCAAAAACAGCAAAATTTCCTTAAAATTACCAATTCAGGGGCAGCAACCCAACAACGGGTTGTCTGATTCATCTGAAAATTTCAGGGCAGATAGATCTTGACCTGATAAACAATATTACCCCATGTCAGATTTTCTCTAAATGCTTTGGTTTTTGAGTTATAAGCCAAAAACTGCATTTGACCCCTATGTTCTATTTTTAGCAATGGCGACCATGTTTGTTGATAGATCAAAACTTCGGATACAATTTATAAATTAGATACCCTAAGGAACATTCAGTTAAAGTTTGAAAGTATTTGGCCCAGTAGTTTCAGAGGAGAAGATTCTTGAAATAGTTTACGACGACAGACGACAGACGACGACAGACGACGGACGACGACGGACGCCAAGTGATGGCATAAGCTCACTTGTCCCTTCGGGACAGGTGAGCTAAAAATATAGGTCACCGATGAGTTAAAAAAGATATTTCAATTTTAATGCCAAAAATGGACAGGGAGATAATTTGGAGCTTTTTCAATGATGTTAACATTTTAAAAGTCATCTGGGGCCAAACAGAATTGATTTTTTAGTAGATTTTTGTACCATCTCATTAAGTAATAACTAATAGTGTAATAAATAAAATTTATAATGAAAAAACAAATGTTTAATTTTTTGCTGAAATTTTTGTGCCCGCGAGCCTCCTTAAGTTAATAGGTCTTTGAGTTGGATTAGTTTTTTTTTTAAATCAGTTTATTTTTGGAGTATTAAAATCTCTTGGGATTTTTTTATGAATTCAAGAAACGGTTAAAATGATTTGATGAAGTTTATGAATTTTTAGCAAATTGTGTATGCCTATCATAGCAACACTGCAAAAAAGACATTTATAATTTGGATGTGTTACCCAGCTAATGTATGTTATATCCTTTAATCAGAATACTATTGTTTAACTTGCAAATAGGCAAAATAAAATATGTAATAGTAAATTCTTTATCTTTGTAAACTGTCTTCATTGGTTAGGATTGGATCAACAAACTGTTTTAAATCTGTGATGCTGGTAAAGTATGACTTTTTTGGTGGGTCTGGAGGTGTATAAATTCTCAGTATTAACACATGTTATATAGACTTACTATATCCAATAGAAAATGATGGTTTCCACTCTGTCAGGAAGTCAGCACATATTTTACCATCTTCAGTAACATTGGGATGATAAATTTTGGTCTGGAATAATATCTACCAAAGATAAAAATTACATTAATTTTGTATAAAACTGTCTCTCAAATTTTTTTTATTCAATTTTGTTCTGAGCAGATGATTTTTAGCTTCTTTTTTTGGTGGAATATCAAATAATATCATTACAAACATTGATTTCTCTGCACCAGTGCAAACTTCTGATTGCAAAGGAGAAGATTTTTTTGTTTTGTTACATAACATGTTGGATTGTAGGTTTAGGTCTGAAAATGCACAAAATCATCATTTTTACATTTAAAATTTACTGACTTTAGAGCCTCTATTGTTCTTTGTTGAAGAGATTTACTTTACTTCGCCTTTAGTCTGCTTCATAATCATGTTATGAACCTTGCCCTTTGAAAGCATTGTGCTTCATTTGATTATACATACAATTATGAGCTTGCTTTTACTGTTTACTTTTCATTTAAAAAAATACCTTTCTGTTGCAAATAGGGCACACACAATCTCTCAACATTGTACTAGATACATGATACAAAAGGGGATCGAAGATTTTCCAAAAAACTAAAGAAGAATTTAACCAAATATTGACATTGTTACGTAATTTTTTCCTTATCTGAATATTTATGTAGAAAGTAATAGGGAAATTAAGAGTAACCCTTCTATTTGAATAACAAAATCAATTCTTCAATAACATCTTCTTGTCAAAATTTGCATATACTATTTACATAATTTTGTCACTATAATACTGAACGGTTTATGATCTTACCTTTGGTGGCTTAAAGGGGAAGTCTGTGGTAAAATCTAATCTCAAGAAAAATCTACCACTACTATAGGGTGAGTCTGCCTAAAATAGAGCATCAAGTCAATTAAAATATACCACTACTAAAGGGTGAGTCTGCCTAAAATAGAGCATCAAGTCAATTAAAATATACCACTACTATATGGTGAGTCTGCCTAAAATAGAGCATCAAGTCAATTAAAATATACCACTACTATATGGTGAGTCTGCCTAAAATAGAGCATCAAGTCAATTAAAATCTACCACTACTATATGGTGAGTCTGCCTAAAATATAGCATCAAGTCAATTAAAATATACCACTACTATAGGCGAATCTGCCTAAAATAGAGCATCAAGTCAATTAAAATCTACCACTACTATATGGTGAGTCTGCCTAAAATAGAGCATCAAGTCAATTAAAATCTACCACAACTGTATGGTGAATCTGCTAAAAATAGAGCATCAAGTCAATTAAAATCTATCACTACTATAAGGTGAGTCTGCCTGAAATAGAGCATAAAGTCAATTAAAATCTACCACTACTATATGGTGAATCTGCCTAAAATAAAGCATCAAGTCAATTAAAACCTACCACTACTATATGGTGAGTCTGCATAAAATAGAGCATCAAGTCAATTAAAATCTACCACTACTATATGATGAATCTGCCTAAAATTGAGCATCAAGTCAATTCAAATCTACCACAACTATATGGTGAATCTGCCTAAAATAGAGCACCAAGTCAATTAAAATCTACCACTTCTATAGGGTAATTCTACCTAAAATAGAGCATTAAGGAGGATCACGGGTACAAAAATTTCAGCAAAAAATTAAACATTTTTTTTGTTCATTACAAATTTAATTTTTTTTACACTATTAGTTATTACTTAATGATATGGTACAAAAATCAACCAAAAAAATCGGTTTGGTTGGGCCCCAGATGACTTTTAAAATGTTGTTATCATTGAAAAAGCTCAAATTATCTCCCTTTGATGAAAAAGTGCAATTTTTTGGCATTAAAATTGAAATATCTTCTTTAACTCATAGGTGACCTATGTTTTTATTATTGTTTTCAAATAAGCTTTACATTAACTAAATAATAGTAAAATTTTAGCGATTTCTGTAATTTAGTTTTTTTTTTATTTCACAATTACTTTTATTGATTTAGACCCGCGAGCTCCCTTAAGTCAATTAAAATCTACCACAACTATAAGGTGAATCTGCCTAAAATAGAGCATCAAGTCAATTAAAATCTACCACTACTAAATGGTGAGTCTGCCAAAAATAGAGTATCACGTCAATTAAAATCTACCACTACTATAGGCGAATCTGCCTAAAACAGAATAGAGCATAAAAAAATCTACCACTACTATATGGTGAGTCTGCCTAAAATAGAGCATACCGGGGTAAACAAATCTTCAACTACTATATGGTGAGTTTCTTAAAATAAATCATAAAAAAATCAACCACTACCATATGGTGAGTCTGCCTAAAATAGATCATAAAACAAGCTACCACTACTATATGGTGAATCTGCCTAAAATAGAGCATTAAGTCAATTTAAATCTACCACTACTATAGGGTGAGTCTGACTAAAATAGAGCATAAAAACAACCGCTATATATAGCTACTATATTATGAGTCTGCCTAAAATAGAGCATAAAAAATCTACCACTACTATATGGTGAATCTGCCTAAAATGGAGCATCAGGTCAATTAAAATCTACCAATACCATATGGTGAGTCTGCCTAAAATAGAGCATAAAAAAAGCGTTAACCGAAGTACATTTCCGCGCTTCATTCTAAAAATGTGCGCACGGTCAACGCTTTTACAACCCTATAAAGTTACAAAAAGAAGCATTCAATACTTATAATTACATTATTTAGCTATGATCATGAAAACACGAATTTTATATATTTTTTTATTTAATTCACCTGTGCACTTTATTGTTGGACCACGTGTTATCATGAATGAAAAGTTGTATTGAGCATTGCAACTGCTTACAGAATAACACGTGTTGTGCAGTTAGCCAATCAGAATAAAATATTATAATGAAACATACATCTAATGTAATTATATGTACATAAGTTTTATAATGAAAACTATCCATTGAGTTATAAAAAAAATATGCATTATCATTTTTAATTTGAGGTTTCTTATGACTTTAAAATAGAGCCAAGTGTAAACAATAGCAAAATATAGGATTAGGACAGATATGGTTTTTTATACAAAGCACAAATATTTTATACATATATTTATGACAGTATCATGGTAATGTCAGGCATTCATAAAACCTGAACTAAAGCAAAATACTTGGTTGAATATTTAACTTGTTACTAGCTAACAAAATAGCAATACACAGTAACCCATGTCACCCTACAATGTCAGTTTTCTTACTCAATGTCTTTTAGTCTTTGTTCTTACTCCTAAATACCTAATGTTTAGCTGAGAATAAAATCTGATGGCAGTTTGGCTGCTGCCAAAATCATGTATACTTGCCCCCATCGCAGAGCAGGCTATGCTATCCTTCCATAACCTCTGAGATCATCCCTGGTTTTAGATTGGATTCATGTTGCTCAGTCTTTCGCTCTCTATGTTGTGTTTTTTATACTTTTGTTAGTCTTTTGATCTATTTTTGCCATGGCTTTGTCACTGTTTTTTTTTCAACTCAACTAATGAGTTTTAAATATCCCTTTTCAATCTTTTTTTATCTCTACTTACACGAAATTTTACCATTTAAATATTGTTCCTTTATGATTTATTGTTATGTTTGATTATTGTTTGCAGGGAATTATAAATTATTCACCTACATCATGAACTTGTATATCTAAAGAATCAAAATGTTAATGTCAATATAGGTCTCATTTGTGAATAAACTGAATGGTAAAATAATAATAATAATAAATTTTTTATTTAAAGAGGGTAAACACAGTTAGTTACAATAACTAATCTTCCCTGAGGCCCTCAACATGAGGTATGTGTTACAGGCAACAATTAAAGTTGTTTTTTTTCTTTTTACCTATGGTGATATAAGTTCTATTATTAATGAAAAGGCAAAAAAGTAAAAAAATACACCAAGGAAGCAATTTATTCTGAATACAAAAATGTATATACTATTTAACTATACTCACAGGTCCTAATAATGAGGCTTGCCAGTGTAATACAGAAAATAAAAATGTTTCAATCATGAAGTTGAATCTACATAAATAAATAAATGTATTTTTGCATTTTTTTTCGTCTGTCCCAAGTCAGGATCTGCTGGTCTTTGTTAGTCTTGCATGTTTTTTTAATTTTAGTTCATTTTTGTGTTTTGGAGTTTAGTGTGACGTCCATTTTCACTGAACTAGTACACAATTTTATTTAAGGGTCAGCTGAGGACCACCTCCAGGTGCTGGATTTTTCACTGCATTGAAGACCCATTGGTGAACATCTGCTGTTGTCTGCTCTTTGGTCGGGTTGTTGTCTCTTTGACATATTCCCTATTTCCATTCTCAATTTTATGTCCACATTTCTAACCTACAACCTCATCCTATATTATTCTGTTTTTTATACATTAAAATGACAACAGGAATTACCAACAATATTGGAGAACAAAACATACCAAACCAATTACCAATTCCTCTGATTAAAAAGATGTATAAACTAGATGAAATTTGCTGCCATAATTGCTGAAATTGTTGAAACATATAACAAAATTCATATGTCCCAATAGTCTGACTTGGTACAGGCACTAAATGTGATTGGATTAGACCAGTTTGCAACTGCACAACCTCTTCCTGCAACCAACTGTTTCCAAATTTTAGTCTTAATTACTCAGTTCCTAAAATTTTCAAACATTATAGGCCTCTGGGAATTCATTTTTTCTCCCTTTTTTTGTCATGTTTGTATTGTATTTTTTTTAATCATTTTATTAAACAAGTCATATTACAACAGTGCATATTAATGGATTGGCTAAGACTTGTTTACAGCAAAACTTACAGTCATCTTCTAAAGGGCCTGCTGTAAATCCAAACTCTTCTGGAATTTCCTGCCATAATTGCTGAAATTGCTGAAACAAATAAGGAATAAAATTAGCATGGTTTTTCACATAGCTAGCTATAAATACACGTTTAAATGATGTTACATGTATTACAAATATGGAGTGACATTGATTGGTTAATCAAAAATAAAAATAGCAGGTGCACAATTTCATGTCCTGTATGCAAAATGTATGCCAGCCTTGTAGAACCTTAGAAATTCTGTTTATTCTGATTTCAACATAGTGTGACATGGAGGAGCACATGGAAGAAAGTCATTCATTTGTGTTGCTGCAGCTATAATGATAATCAGGCAATAAAACACTGTGCAGAACACACAAATGAAATGATACAAAGTAAGGAGAAAAGATCACAAGATAATGACAGATAAGATGAGTTTTAAATTAAAACAGATTTATAATAATGTCACAATTACAAATAAAAACAAATTAAATTAGACACCCATTTCAAAGCCCCCCCCCCCCCCCCCCCCCCGTCCATTTTGTTTCACTTCCGCCTTTCCCTTATTCCAAAAATGATCTCAATTCAAATTTCTAATGGAGTTTGCAACAATAACAACTCATTTAACTACATCATAAAATATTAAAATATAAAATGCCATACA
Organism: Mytilus edulis; assembly: GCF_963676685.1. Lineage (NCBI taxonomy): Eukaryota > Metazoa > Mollusca > Bivalvia > Mytilida > Mytilidae > Mytilus > Mytilus edulis. The sequence goes on along the minus strand of NC_092352.1, from coordinate 21,199,462 downwards.
GTCATGGTTAAAATTAATATTAAAAAATAGTATCTTTTAAAAAAATAAATGGGGAATGTGTCCAAAAGGACACAGATAATGCCCCCACTAGCATATAACGTTATAAAGGGATATAACTCAAGAACTGTAAAAGTGAAGCTGCCAAAATTGAACTTAAACTGAGTTTAGAGGTAATAAGCATTATATACACATTTCATTAAAATTAGTTGAGACAAACTTAAGTTAAGAGAACAGAAACTTAAAAATTCTTCAAAATTCTTCAATTTTTCCACTTGTAAAGGGGCATAACCCTAGAATGGTAATCAAAGTGCTTGTAATCACTGAATGGTAAAGATTGCTTTAACTTATCAGTTGGTAGTAAAGTGAATATTACATTGTATATTGTATATAGCATTGATTTAAGTTGATTCAACTACTATTCTGGACAAAGACAGATAACTCCAATTTATTGACTTGAAACTACAAAAATGCTTGTATTTGGTCCCTTTTGGCCTTTTATTCCTAGACTGTTTGCCCCATAACCCTTAAAATATATCTCAACCTTCTACTTATGGTATGAAACATTGTGGTACAATTTCAGAACAATTGAAATACTTATACACAACTTATTGTCCTGACTCTAGATAAATGCTTGTGTTGGCCCCTTTGGGCCCCTAATTCCTAAACCTTAGGGACCATAACCCCCAAATCAATCCCAAGCTTCCTTTTGGGGTTATAAACATTGTGTTAAAATTTTATTGGTTTCTGTTTACTTTTACTTAATAATAATCCGGAAACAATCCGTCTTCAGACGACGACAACGTGATACCAATATACGACTGCAAAATTTGTTGCAATCGTATAAAAACTGCTTGACTAAAGATGTTTATCTCTCAACAAACAGTTGTATAGTGAGATATGCCTTATGAATCAACACTGGATGTTTACCTTCACTGCAATTATTGGTAAAATATCTGGGGGGAAAAAATAACATAGAAAATCTAAATCTCTGTCTTTACATTCATTTTCAGAGTGTCCCTGACAGACACATCATGACATTATACCTTTAAATTTAAATTTTCTTATTTTAAGCATGTAAAAAGGGTCTCATTTATAGCTTTGATTTGAATTCCTACATGTATATATGTGACCAGACTTTTCATGATAAGATTAGTGTTATCTTTAACTTTATTATGAGTAGTATACTATAAAGATAAAGAGAAGTTTAATCTAACTTCAGTCATCATGAACTTCATCAAATTAAAAACAGGTGACAAATATATATTTGACATTTTCATAGAGCTGTTTAGTATTATTATTATTTAAGAAAAATGTACATGTATTAGTCAACTGCTTATTTTCATGTGGTTTATAATTCTTACAGGCTTTTGTAGTGGAGTATTTCACACAAACATCAAATTTTCTCAACAGTATCAAGTGACAGGTCTAGTAATTTTCAGTGATTCCCTAAATAATCTACCAAATTTTCCCCACTAAAGGCCCCCTCTCTATCTGCCTCTGGTATCTTAGGGCTGTCCTTTTGTAAGTAACAGCTCCTTTTGCACCCTGTAACTCGAAGAAAGAGATTTTTGTTCACATAGTTTTGATGAAATTTATTTTCTGAGAACTGAGACTCGGGAAAACAAAAATTAACCAATCATTATGTGCAGTGACATGTTACCAGCCCTCAATGCTCTGCTTTATACAACTCTGAATTTCTATTGTGGTTAATCTGACACAGCATAGGATTTTGATACAGAATGAATGTGGTCTAATAACTTGTAGTTAATCTGACATAGCATAGGGTTCTGATACAGAATGAGTGTGGTCTTATAACTTGTGGTTAATCTGAAACAGCATAGGGTTCTGATACAGAATGAATGTGGTCTAATAACTTGTGGTTAATCTGACATAGCTTAGGATTCTGATACAGAATGAATGTGGTCTATTAACTTGTGGTTAATCTGACATAGCATAGGATTCTGATACAGAATGAATGTGGTCTTATATAACTTGTGGTTAATCTGACACAGCATAGGATTTTGATACAGAATGAATGTGGTCTAATAACTTGTGGTTAATCTGACACAGCATAGGATTCTGATACAGAATGAATGTGGTCTAATAACTTGTGGTTAATCTGACACAGAATAGGATTCTGATACAGAATGAATGTGGTCTAATAACTTGTGGTTAATCTGACACAGCATAGGGTTCTGATACAGAATGAATGTGGTCTAATAACTTGTGGTTAATCTGACATAGCATAGGTTTCTGATACAGAATGAATGTGGTCTAATAACTTGTGGTTAATCTGACACAGCATAGGATTCTGATACAGAATGAATGTGGTCTAATAACTTGTGGTTAATCTGACATAGCATAGGATTTTGATACAGAATGAATGTGGTCTAATAACTTGTGGTTAATCTGACACAGCATAGGATTCTGATACAGAATGAATGTGGTCTAATAACTTGTGGTTAATCTGACACAGAATAGGATTCTGATACAGAATGAATGTGGTCTAATAACTTGTGGTTAATCTGACACAGCATAGGGTTCTGATACAGAATGAATGTGGTCTAATAACTTGTGGTTAATCTGACATAGCATAGGTTTCTGATACAGAATGAATGTGGTCTAATAACTTGTGGTTAATCTGACACAGCATAGGATTCTGATACAGAATGAATGTGGTCTAATAACTTGTGGTTAATCTGACATAGCATAGGATTTTGATACAGAATGAATGTGGTCTAATAACTTGTGGTTAATCTGACACAGCATAGGATTCTGATACAGAATGAATGTGGTCTAATAACTTGTGGTTAATCTGACACAGAATAGGATTCTGATACAGAATGAATGTGGTCTAATAACTTGTGGTTAATCTGACACAGCATAGGGTTCTGATACAGAATGAATGTGGTCTAATAACTTGTGGTTAATCTGACATAGCATAGGTTTCTGATACAGAATGAATGTGGTCTAATAACTTGTGGTTAATCTGACATAGCATAGGATTCTGATACAGAATGAATGTGGTCTAATAACTTGTGGTTAATCTGACACAGCATAGGGTTCTGATACAGAATGAATGTGGTCTAATAACTTGTGGTTAATCTGACATAGCATAGGTTTCTGATACAGAATGAATGTGGTCTAATAACTTGTGGTTAATCTGACATAGCATAGGTTTCTGATACAGAATGAAAGTGGTCTAATAACTTGTGGTTAATCTGACACAGCATAGGGTTCTGATACAGAATGAGTGTGGTCTAATAACTTGTGGTTAATCTGACATAGCATAGGGTTCTGATACAGAATGAATGTGGTCTAATAACTTGTGGTTAATCTGACATAGCATAGGATTTTGATACAGAATGAATGTGGTCTAATAACTTGTGGTTAATCTGACACAGCATAGGGTTCTGATACAGAATGAGTGTGGTCTAATAACTTGTGGTTAATCTGACATAGCATAGGATTCTGATACAGAATGAAAGTGGTCTAATAACTTGTGGTTAATCTGACACAGCATAGGGTTCTGATACAGAATGAGTGTGGTCTAATAACTTGTGGTTAATCTGACATAGCATAGGGTTCTGATACAGAATGAATGTGGTCTAATAACTTGTGGTTAATCTGACATAGCATAGGATTTTGATACAGAATGAATGTGGTCTAATAACTTGTGGTTAATCTGACACAGCATAGGGTTCTGATACAGAATGAGTGTGGTCTAATAACTTGTGGTTAATCTGACACAGAATAGGGTTCTGATACAGAATGAATGTGGTCTAATAACTTGTGGTTAATCTGACATAGCATAGGATTCTGATACAAAATGAATGTGGTCTAATAACTTGTGGTTAATCTGACATAGCATAGGATTCTGATACAAAATGAATGTGGTCTAATAACTTGTGGTTAATCTGACACAGCATAGGATTCTGATACAAAATGAATGTGGTCTAATAACTTGTGGTTAATCTGACACAGAATAGGGTTCTGATACAGAATGAATGTGGTCTAATAACTTGTAGTTAATCTGACATAGCATAGGATTCTGATACAAAATGAATGTGGTCTAATAACTTGTGGTTAATCTGACACAGCATAGGGTTCTGATACAGAATGAAAGTGGTCTAATAACTTGTGGTTAATCTGACATAGCATAGGGTTCTGATACAGAATGAATGTGGTCTAATAACTTGTGGTTAATCTGACATAGCATAGGCTTCTGATACAAAATGAATGTGGTCTAATAACTTGTGGTTAATCTGACATAGCATAGGCTTCTGATACAAAATGAATGTGGTCTTATAACTTGTAGTTAATCTGACACAGCATAGGATTCTGATACAGAATTAATGTGGTCTAATAACTTGTAGTTAATCTGACATAGCATAGGATTCTGATACAGAATGAATGTGGTCTAATAACTTGTGGTTAATCTGACACAGCATAGGGTTCTGATACAGAATGAATGTGGTCTTATAACTTGTGGTTGATCTGACATAGCATAGGATTCTGATACAGAATGAATGTGGTCTAATAACTTGTGGTTAATCTGACATAGCATAGGCTTCTGATACAAAATGAATGTGGTCTAATAACTTGTGGTTAATCTGACATAGCATAGGTTTCTGATACAGAATGAATGTGGTCTAATAACTTGTGGTTAATCTGACATAGCATAGGATTCTGATACAGAATGAATGTGGTCTAATAACTTGTGGTTAATCTGACACAGAATAGGATTCTGATACAGAATGAATGTGGTCTTATATAACTTGTGGTTAATCTGACACAGCATAGGTTTCTGATACAGAATGAATGTGGTCTTATAACTTGTGGTTAATCTGACATAGCATAGGATTCTGATACAGAATGAATGTGGTCTTATATAACTTGTGGTTAATCTGACACAGCATAAGTTTCTGATACAGAATGAATGTGGTCTAATAACTTGTGGTTAATCTGACATAGCATAGGATTCTGATACAGAATGAATGTGGTCTAATAACTTGTGGTTAATCTGACATAGCATAGGCTTCTGATACAAAATGAATGTGGTCTAATAACTTGTGGTTAATCTGACATAGCATAGGTTTCTGATACAGAATGAATGTGGTCTAATAACTTGTGGTTAATCTGACACAGAATAGGATTCTGATACAGAATGAATGTGGTCTTATATAACTTGTGGTTAATCTGACACAGCATAGGTTTCTGATACAGAATGAATGTGGTCTTATAACTTGTGGTTAATCTGACATAGCATAGGATTCTGATACAGAATGAATGTGGTCTAACAACTTGTGGTTAATCTGACACAGCATAGGTTTCTGATACAGAATGAATGTGGTCTTATAACTTGTGGTTAATCTGACATAGCATAGGATTCTGATACAGAATGAATGTGGTCTTATATAACTTGTGGTTAATCTGACACAGCATAGGTTTCTGATACAGAATGAATGTGGTCTTATAACTTGTAGTTAATCTGACATAGCATAGGTTTCTGATACAGAATGAATGTGGTCTATTAACTTGTGGTTGATCTGACATAGCATAGGATTCTGATACAGAATGAATGTGGTCTAATAACTTGAATTATGTTTACAGTGGACTTTTACCTAAGAAACATGACTAAAGATTTTAAGACAAATTTAAGAAATTTTTTTCGCCTAATTTATGTACATGTACTTTCTATACAATATAATCTATTGTAACATAAAATCTAGGTCAGACCGTCAGAGTCACCTCCTTTTTATGGTAGGATTTAATGCTCCACTGAATTACATCCTTACACCAAGTTTTATGAGTAAATGTCATTTAGATTTATCATAGTACATGTACATGAAAGTTGAACTAAAATTAAAATTGAATGATGCTTTCAAAATTACCAAAGCCAAGCAGATTGAGTCAGTTTTAGTCAGTTCATTCTTAGAAAAAACATGATAGAGTGTTTCTCTTACATGTATGTGACATCCACTTTTGTTAAAAATATTTAAACTTAATAGTTTTATAGCATCACATCTACCATGTCTACATCTACATTTTTGTACATCTACACTGTATGACAATCCATCAGTACATTGGTGCCTATAGTATACATTGTATGTCAGCACATCACAAACAGACACTTAAATAATAAATAACAATTTTATGAGTGCAGTAATCAAAATTAAATTTATGCAAAAATAAAAAATAACTCATTATCATACAGTAAGTAAGTAAGTAAGTAAGTAATTTTTATTGGTTTAAAATCCAAAATTACAGGATTGATACCAAGACAATACAAATTTGTTATACACAAAAATACAAACATATATATATCATAGCAATTTCATAAACATTATATGAGGAGGTGGTACCACAAAGTTATTTAGTGCTTAATAAAGCATTTCTAGAAATGTACATGTCGCTTATAAATTTAACAATAATTCTAATTATATCAGTCTCAACACACGTATATAAAAATTTAAATCTTGCTTCATTAGTCATATTTAAAAAAGAGGGAACTATTTCACTAATTTTGGAAAACAGTTGGTCTCTAATTATATTTAGTTTTGTACATTTTAAAGTGAAATGAAATTCATCTTCAACTTCTAAGAAGCACAAAGGACAAATTCTTTCTTCTACAGGGGTTTTAGTGTGACGCCCTTGTTCAATTCTAAGAACACTGTTACTAATACGAATTTTAGCAAAATGCCCTATTACTTTTCTGTCTATATTTAACAATAAATAGTTTTCCAATTTATAATTTTCTTTAAGCTGTCTATATGTTCTCAGCTTATTACCATGTACTGATTTATTATCACAAAATATATTTTCTTTCCAATAATTAAGATATCTATCATTAAGTTTGGTATGAATTGCATATAATAAACGTCTTTTTGAAATAGTATCATGATTTTTCCAAACATGTGAAAAATTTAATGTAGCAAGTAACTGTTCAATCTTTTTAGCAAATCCATTGGTTAATTGCAGGTTGGAACAATATACATCTTTTAGTAAACAATTGTTATCAGATTTGATCACATGCAACCAGAAGCCAATTGACAGTTTTAAAGCTTCTATAAAAACTGGATACATACCAACATGATACATTGTATATACAATGTATAAGCAGGGTAGATATCTAAACATACTGACTTTGGATCATGTTTAATAGGCACCATGTATATCATATAATGATTCCAATGCAGCTATTAAAACCACCTTGAAGTCCATAAAGGAAATAAGAAAATACAATGGCAACATATGGTGATACCTGTACATTTATATATAAAACAAGGAATTGTGATATGATTGTCAATAAGACAACTATCCAAAAGTCTTGAATAAAGTGAATTTATGCAAACATAGGACACAGTAAAGCCTTCAAAATCCAGGCATTCTTTTTTTCGAATTTCGGTTGTTTAAAAATCGACATCTAGAATATATGCTTGGTTTTTATTGTTGTTTTTTTCTGAAAAAAATAGATTGGCGAATTTTGATATTGCGTCATAGTTTTAACACTGTAGTCTGTGATAAAAATTGTGGCCAATGTTAAAATTTATAACTTTTCACTTTAAAGATCAATATACATTTTTAAGACTATACGTTGCGTTGGTACGACCACACGTGGAATATGGAAATACAATATTGTATCCGCATTTAAAGAAAGATATTAATGCTGTAGAAAAAGTGCAGATGAGAGCAACTAAATTAATTCCTGATATACAACATTTAAGCTATGAAGACAGATTAAAAGTACTTAAACTACCTTCCCTAACTCACAGAAGGCGAAGAGGTGATATGATACAAGCTTTCAAAATATTATAAGGAATCGAAGATATATCTTATGAAAGATTTTTTACTGTCATCAGTACAAGTACCCGTGGGCATTAGCAAAACCTAGATGTGTAACACTTCTTTCCGATTAAGACATTTCTCACAACGAATTATTAATGATTGGAATAACCTACCAGTTGAAGTTATTTCATCAAAAACTGTGGAAGCCTTTAAAATTAGTATAGACCGTCATTGGGAGTCAGTCATATATCAGTTAAGAAATTGATGAGGACACTTTATAGTTTTCTATATATAACTTTTTAATTGTGTGAAATATTGCACCAAATCATGCAGAATTGATGATTGTATCAGTTTAAAAAATGTACCAAAATATGGTGGGCTAAAAAGGATAGGATCCTTCCATATGAGCCCCACAACGATCTTACAGGTATCTTACAGGTATCTGTTGTCCAATCAAAACAAAAGAAATCTCCTGAAAACCATGAACAATAAGAAATTACTTTCGCCCCGCTTTGTCAATTACATAATTATATCTTCCTTTCTCGTCTATAAATACCTTATTTATGATTCTTAGAGCCATTAAATTGGTCTATTTTCACTATTTTCACATTACTGTGACTTTTTTCTGGTTTTCGAGTTCTGTTTTTCTCAGTTTCGGTTTGGAGTTGTCTCCCTCTTGACACTTTTGGAACCTCTCTTACTTTTTCGGATTCTTTGTCCACTGGTCTATTTTTCCCAAGCAACATGGAAATTGTAAATCGTCTTATCACATCTACTTTGCCAAATTATTTTGCTAGTTTACCTATTCCCAAGTCAGTCTTTGGCTTTATACAGCTGTCTGGTATAGTGTTTTTTTGCTTACAACTTTTTTATTTAATGACATTATATTTACCCTCTTTGCCTTTGGGGTTGTATAAACCCATTTGGAGATAATCCCTATCATGGAAAACTGTGAATCTTTATATTAAGAATTGTATTGAAACAAATGCAAATTTCTACATTCTAAAATACTTGTAGTTATTCTTAATTTTCATGTGATGGTACTGGTAGTAAATTGGGGTACCCCACATGTTGAATGGGTATCAGGTCCGTTCGCGCCCAATACACTTTCGCACCCTACACGTTCGCACCTCGCATGTTCGCACCCAAGGTCCGTTCGCACTCTACACGTTCGAGCCCAATTTTAATTCAAATTCCAGTTGAATAATTCGAAAATCATGATTGTTGTTTTAAATTGCTTTGGTGTAAATACTGAATGTATTTATAGCTTGGTATGAGTAAAACATTGAAGATTTTAAATGAAAAACACAAAAGATAATTGTTTTTAACAGCTTGGTCCCTTTGGTCTGAAACAATGAAACAATAAAATATAGCAATACACAAATTATAACCAAAACATGATAAAATTTATTCAACACACAAAAAAAAACGTAGTCAGAATTTAAATTACAATTAAGTTATTAAATACAAAATAAAACTTGACAGAATCCCACTCATGACTTTTTTTAGAAAGGATTTTTTTTTTTTTAACAATACACTTTCCGAAACATGATTAAGATTTATTCAACTAAAAAAAAAATGCTGTCGCACTTTATTTTGAGACAATGGAAACAATTATACTTATAAGAATACACTTGACAAAACTTGAATACAAAGTTATTAAACACAAAACAAATTAAAATTGGGCGCGAACATGTATAGTGCGAAAGTGAAAGGGGGCGAACATGAGTGGGTGCGAACGTGAATGGGCGCGAATGGACCCGGATTCTGTTGAATGACGGTTATCATGGTGATATATTTGTTATAAGGATGTTAACGTTAAACATTTCTACTCATTTTGACGCCATCTGTAGCTAATAAATGAAATATGACGAATGATATTAAAAAAAATTAGGCTCATATGACACTTACCGTAATTAAAAATGGACTTTTAATGCTGAAGACAATCCTACCCTTTTATATGGGCCAAAATCAACTTGGGGACACCCTCTTACATGTTTCCTGGACAAATTGATCTGACATTCAGGTACCCAGAAAATTTCCTTTTTAAAAGTTGCCTCTTTAATAATTGAATAATTTTACGTTCAATTTGAGGTAATTATACCCAATTTGGATGAGCTGTCCAAACCTACATTTATAGGGTACATTTTCATACAATCAATTGATACAACAATAGTTGCTTTTCACATCTGTTAACTCCAGTGATTGGATCTACTCAATAAAGCAAAAATTAAAATACAGATTCCATTGATCATATATCAACTCTATAAAAAGTTGCATATTTAATTGTAATAATAGATAACATGGATAACAATTTCACAACAGATGTCCACTCGGTCAATTGGATTTAGAATTGCAAAGACAGGAGTGTAATGATATATTTAATTGATCAGGATTAAAAATCAACCCTGAACCCAATCAACTCAATTAAGAATAGGAAACAAAACTCATTTGAAATGATTGATTAAATTGATATCGATAAAACATCACCTGCCCAATCACTCAACTGCATAGAAAGATTTTGATATTTATTTTTTTTTCAATCCGGCATCCATATATATATATATATATATATAGTTAAAAAAAAACAAATGATTTTCACACGGTTCTGTGCACTGAATTCAACAGATTAAATCACTAATTTTTGTGCAGATATCTCCTGTCCATACATGCCATATCAGTAATTTAATAATGTACAAATCTACAATAATTTAAATATAATGCAATTTTTGCCACTTACATTTACTTAAACCCACATTTGGTTTCTGTTAGTTTTGACATACTTCTCACTCTTGATAAAATGAACACAAAATGGATGCTGCATGTATGGCTGTTGTTGATTTTAGGGATTTTTGTCCTGTCTGTTAGTGCCTATACTATATTTACTTACATCATTTGAACTTTGGCAATTATACCACATTGCCTTATTTATGTATGTATGATGATTGATCTAACAATATGGTCCTTTTTATAATGAGTAAATGTTTTGCAGGTGGTGATTGGATAGCCCTGATACCATTCGTAGGAACAGTATCATTAATAGCCTATGTCACTGTTAAAGCATTCCAACCTAAGCCTTCAGTAGAGAAAAAACCTATATGTAATTTAAAAATCCAAAAAGAAGTACAGAAAGTTGTTAATATTGTTGATATTGAGGAGATTGGAGAAAAAGTTTCATACTGCAGATGCTGGAGATCAAAAAGGGTAATTTTATATAATAATATAACCCGAATAATTCAGTCCCTCCCCGTAATTGATATCTCCTACTTGTTATTGTACAGTAGTAAGTGGAATATAACGACTGAATTATTCGGGTTAATAATAATAAGGGTTGTCAAATCATTTTACAAAAGAGAAACATCTGTAAGTAGATGGTCACAGGAAATCTTACTTTCCTATATATGTATGTGAATTATGATAAAATTACATGAATAATGCAGTAGTTATCGTGGTTATTTGAAGCATTGCTGTGCCTTAAATAACATCCTTTAAAAATAGCCCATTTCTTAATTTACATGTACTTTCATTCAGAGTAAAATAAAAGGGCCAGGAAGACATGTTACCCTACCCTGACACATTATTCTAACTGCAAGACAATCAGTCTTTGCTCTTACTCTTGAATGCCATGTCTGTACCAGTCAAAAAGCGGATTCTAATTTTCAAGACATAAGCATGGCATTGCTGGGTTTAACCCATAAATTCACACTTAAGACAAGCATGAGAACGCTGAGGCAGTCACTTTGTTTGAGACTAACAAGGGATAAGAGGAACAGAGATAATATTTATACATGCATGGTTTTGTATTTCAGTACAAATGTCACTTTCTTTATGTTATATTATTTTTATTTTAGTTTCCGTTGTGTGATGGATCACATACCAAGCACAACGAAGACACTGGTGACAATGTTGGACCACTTGTTCTGAAGAGGAAAAGTAATTAACCTTGGGACAAATATTTACAAAGAGCAATGGGACCCATTCATTTACAGGGTTTTGTACTAACACAACATGCAGAGGTTGTTATTCTGGTCAGAGATGTCAATTTTTATAAAAAGTATTGAAAATATTGTGTTTTGTAGTTGTTTAATTGATTAGGTTGATATTTGAATTACTCAAACTTTTTTACAGGGTTCTTGCATTTTTTTGGTTTATATGAATTATATATTTTCATACAATAATTATGTCAATGATTTTTTTAAAAAGATCTTTATTTTGATAAAAAAAAGTTAAAGGAATTTTGTTTTCTTGCCATTTAAAGTAGATATGTATATTTTTTAACAGCTGTATATTCATTATTTGCTTAATACATGTATATTTTGCTTTGAATAGGCCATTGTGTCCTTTATATAAAGAAGAAAAGCTTAAGAAAACCCAGCTCGTGTAAACATAACAATTTAGGAGCTTGCTCATCACACATAGGAAAAGTCAATTATTCCACATTTAGCAAACATAGTTGTCAACTCTTCATATTATTAGTAAGAGTTTCATGATCACTTATTAAACATATTAAATCTTCCTCTCAAGATCAGTTTCTTGGAAGGGAGGTTTTAAATCTCACTCTTTAGCAAATCTATGTTTTCCTATAAGTGGTAAGGCAGCAACCATTTGATTTTCTGGGGGGGGGGGGGGGGGGGGGCTATGGTTTTTTTTTCTGGACAAATTTTTTTTTTCGCCTGCGGCTAAAAACAATCTATTTTTTTCGCGACAAGTCGAAAACAATTTTTTTCTTTCAATTTTAGCATTACATATAGTGGCAGCTTAGGGTGAAACAAACAATTTTTATTTTTCTCAGAATCAAAAACAAAATTATTTTTTTCTCCAAAAACTGGAAACAAACTTTTTTTTCCAAAAAAAACCATAGGCCCCCCCCCCCCCCCCCCCCCCCCAGAAAATCAAATGGTTGCTGCCTAATACTATATATATATACAAATACTAGTTGTTTGTCCTGGGAAAAACATGTTTATTTACATAATAAAGAGTAACCATTGTATCTAACATGTTGTTTTGGTTATTTAACTCGCTCAAATGATTGTGTTTTTCTATGCTGGTTGTAACATATATTTTATTATAATAAATTAATGAGTTAGCGTAGAATTCATTTAAGAAAAATTGTGAAAAATTTGTTAAATTTAGACTTGATAATTTAAAGAAAAAGAAAAAGAAATAAACTTTGTGTGGGCAATATCTCATATTGATGCTAGATTTTACATCCAACTCGGTCCTGTCACCATGCCTGTCACACTCTTAACTGAAAATTGAAATAAAAAATCTTTCCTTTATTCTAGTTATTTTTTTCAATCACAAAGAGATGCAACTTTGGAGAATGAAATTACAAAAGGGGGGATGTTTTGAAATTATATGCTATCATCATTGAGTCATTCCTCTAAATCTAGTCACATTTTTCTGTTTCAACATTGATTTATGGTAAAGAGAAAAATTCAATGTTAGATACTCATCAGCATTTGTGCAGATAATATGATATTTAACAGTTAGTATTTAGTAATGTGGAAGAATTTATCTTTCAATTTTCAATACGAGTTGGGGAAAAGGATGTTATGAGAGTACCACACTGAGTGAAGAGAAGAGAAATTTTATATAACCAGATCTAATTGTTAGTTATACATTGCTGAACTATAAAAAATATTTTGTATTTCATATGGTTTTTAATAAATGAAAACAAAAATAGAAACACACCATTTGTTTGTTTTTGATCATATAACTACATAAATGATGTAGCAATGTCATCATAATTGCCATAAATTATACAAGCTAAACTATTAAAAGTATGATGTAAATTTCAAAGCATTTATGACCCGTCTTGGTCCCACTAGGGTGAAATTGACCAGCATGTCAACGTCTATCTAATGCAAAATATACACCTGGAAAAAAGTATTGCAACACTTCCTTTGAAAAAAATGTAAAAGATGTAATTGAAGAATGTGTATAATTTGGGTTTTACCAAATACTAGTACTTTTAATCTGTTTATGGTTTAGAATTGAATTTGTGTTATTAACTTACACTTCAGGCAAACTTAAGACTAGAGAGACACATCATTAGAGCTGTACTGAAAAAAGTTATTCAGGCTTTGTCTTATCTTCTATACTGACATTTTATAAAAGTAATTTTTACAGCAAACTAAACATCTGATACAGAAAATGTGTTTTAAACTAGCTGTTTCAAACAGTTCTGAATGAGTTTAATGCATAAAAAAATCTATATTTATTGCAGAACCAATGTTTTTGAAAAAAGTGAGTCCTACAAAATTGGTCTTTTTGTGGAAAGTGCTAAAAACTATTTCCGTGCAGCTGTTATGTCCTATCCATGTGGCATTAATATGGGATGAAAATTCATTTTTAGCTCTTTTGGCTCAAAAGGGCCAAATGAGATTTTCTCATCACTTGGCTTATGTCGTCAGTCTTCTTTTACAAAAATCTTGAAACTACTAAACCTAATAATAATAAACTTTTCTAAAAATATCCTTAGGGTATCTAGTTTAAAAGACGTATCTGATGACCCTGTCCATCAACCAAGATGGCCACCATGGCTAATAATAGAACACGGTAAATGCAGTTTTTATACGACCGCAAAAAATTTTGTGGTCATATATTGGTATCACGTCTGCGTTGTCGTCGTCGTCATCGAAAGATGGATTGTTTCCGGATAATAACTTTAGTATAAGTAAACAGAAATCAATAAAATTTTAACACAATGTTAAGAACCACAAAAGGAAGCTTGGGATTGATTTTGGGGGTATAGTCCCTAAGATTTAGGAATTAGGGGACCAAAGGGCCCAAAAATAGCATTTATCAAGTGTCAGAACAATAAGTTGTGTATAAGTATTTCAATTGTTCTGAAATTGTACCACTATGTTTAATACCATAAGTAGAAGGTTGAGATATATTTCAAGGGTTATGGGGCAAACAGTCTAGGAATAAAGGGCCAAAAACAAGCATTTTTATACGACCACAAAAAAAATTTGCATTGTATATTGGTATGATGTTGTCGTCTGCGTTGTCGTCGTCTGAAGACTCATTTAGTTTCCGGACAATTACTTTAGTTTCAGTGAATGGATCTCTATAAATTTTAGAAATAAGGTTCAATACCACTAAAGGAAGGTTGGGATTGATTTTGGGGGTTGTGGTCCAAATAGTTAATGAATTAGGGGCTAAAAAAGGGTCCAAATAAGCATTTTTCTTGGTTTTCGCACATTAACTTTATTATGAGTAAATAGAAATCTACAACATTTAAACACATGGTTACTAACCACAAAAGAAAGGTTGGGACTGATTTTTAGAATTTTGGTCCAAACAGTTTAGGAATTAGGGGCCAAAATTAAACCGTGTATTTAAAATCTTGATATTCGGTCCTGTTTTAAAATTGATCTACATTAAGGTCCAAAGGGTCCAAAATTAAATTTAGTTTGATTTTAACAAAAATTAAATTCTTGGGGTTCTTTGATATGCTGAATCTTAACTTGTACTTAGATTTTTTTATGAAGACAGTTTTCAAGTTAGTCCAAATCAAGGTTAAAAATTAAACTTTGAATATACGAGGTTCTTTGATATGCTGAATCTTGGGCCCAGTTATCAAATTGTTCAGCATTTAGGACTAAAGGGTTCAAAATTGAACTTTATTAGATTTCTTCAAAAATTGAATTCTTGGGGTTCTTTGATATGCTGAATCTTACCATGTATTTTGATTTTGGATATTGGACCATAATAGGTAAATGTCCAATTTAAAAGTTCTTAGACCACAATCATTCTGTGTCAGAAACCTATGTTGTGTCAACTATTTAATCACAATACAAATTAAGAGCTGTATCAAGCTTGAATATTGTGTCCATACTTGCCCCAACTGTTCATGGTTCAACTTCTGCTGTCTTATAAAGCTGTGCCCTGTGAAGCACCTGGTTGTAGTTTCAAGTCAATAAATTGGAGTTATCTTTCTTTGTCCAGAATGGTTGTTGAATCACCTAAAACTAATGCTTTATATAATCTTCTTTGGAAACTGAAGTAATCTTTCTTTGTCCAGAATAGAAGTTTAATCAACTTGAATCAATGCTATATACAATATACAATGCAATATTCACTTTACTACCAACTGATAAATTAAAGCAATCTTTACCATCCAGTGATTACAAGCACTTTGATTACCATTCCAGGGTTATGCCCCTTTACAAGTGGAACAATTTTTATACGACTGCAAAAATTGAAAATTTTTTGGTCGTATATTGGTATCACGTCGGCGTCAGCTTCCTCATCGTCGTCGTCCGAATTCTTTTGTTTTTTGCACTATAACTTTAGTTTAAGTGAATAGAAATCTATGAAATTTTAACACAAGGTTTATGACTCCAAAAGGAAGGTTGGGATTGATTTTGGAAGTTTTGGTCCCAACAGTTTAGGAATTAGGGGCCAAAAAGGGCCCAAAGAAGCATTTTCTTGGTTTTCGCACTATAACTTTAGTTTAAGTATATAGAAATCTATGAAATTTTGACACAAGGTGTTTATGAACACAAAAGGAAGGTTGGGATTGATTTTGGAAGTTTTGGTTCCAACTGTTTAGGAATTAGGGGCCAAAAAAGGGCCCAAATAAGCATTATTCTTGGTTTTCACACTATAACTTTAGTTTAAGTATATAGAAATCTATGAAATTTAAACACAAGGTTTATGAACACAAAAGGAAGGTTGGGATTGGTTTTGGGAGTTGAGATCCCAACAGTTTAGGAATAAGGGGCCCAAATAAGCATTTTTCTTGGTTTTCACACCATAACTTTAGTATAAGTAAATAGAAATCTATGAAATTTAAACACAAGGTTTATGACCATAAAAGGAAGGTTGGGGATTTGGTCTCAATAGTTTAGGAATAAGGGGCCCAAAGGGTCCAAAATTAAACTTTGTTTGATTTCATCAGAAATTGAATAATTAGGGTTCTTTGATATGCCGAATCTAACTGTGTATGTAGATTCTTAATTTTTGGTCCTGTTTTCAAATTGGTCTACATTAAGGTCCAAAGGGTCCAATAGCAAGAAATATCTAATTGCACAATATTGGGCAATAGCAAGAAATTTTCAATAGGAGTTATCTTTCTTTGTCCAGAATAGTAATTGAATCAATTTAAATCATTGTTTTATACAATATACAATGTATATTCACTTTTACTACCAACTGATAAATTAAAACAATCTTGACCATACAGTGATAACAATATTTTTTTTTACATTTTAATATTTTATGATGTATTTAAATGAGTAGTTATTGTTGCAAACTCCATTAGTAATTTGAATTGAGATCAGTTTTGGAATAAGGGAAAGGGGGATGTGAAAAAAAATGGGGGGGTTAATTTTTCCCCTTTTCAGATTTCATAAATAAAAAGAAAATTTCCTCAAAATTTTGTGTCAGAAACCTATGCTGTGTCAATGAATGTTGTGTCCATACTTGCCCCAACCGTTCAGGGTTCAACCTATGCGGTCGTATAAAGCTGCGCCCTGCGGGGCATCTGGTTTAGTTTCTGTTCTCTGAACTTAAGTTTGTCTCAACTAAATTTAATGAAATGTGTATATATATAATGCTTATTTCCTCTAAACTCAGTTTAAGTTCAATTTTTGGCAGCTTCACTTTTACAGTTCTTGAGTTCTGTCCCTTTATAACGTTATATGCTAGCGGGGGCATCATCTGTGTTCTTTTGGACACATTCCCCATTTATCATTTTAGAAGTTACTATTAATTAATATTAATTTTAACCATGAATGTATGACATTTTATGTTTTAATATTTTGTGATGTATTTAAATGAGTAGTTATTGTTGCAAACTCCATTAGAAATTTGAATTAAGATCATTTTTGTGCGTTAGCTAACTTCTTAAAAGCTTTATATTTTAGAAGGTTGAAGACCTGGATGCTTCATTCTTTGTATAAAGATGCCTCATGTTACGAAGTTTCCGTCAGTCACATGTTTAATGTCCTTGACCTCATTCAATGACAACTTGAAAAAAAATTCAGATTTTTTGTAATGTTGAATTCTTTCTTACTATAAGTAATAGGATAACTATATTTGGTATGTGTGTACCTTACAAGGTCCTCGATGCCTGTCAGACAGTTTTCACTTGACCTCGACCTCATTTCATGGATCAGTGAATAAGGTTAAGTTTTGATGGTCAAGTCCATATCTCAAATACTATAAGCAATAGGGCTAGTATATTCGGTGTATGGAAGGACTGTAACAGGTCGAGAACTCTAGATTTCTTTACGTCAGAATATATTTGCATAGTAATTTCCCAAACACAAGACAAATACGGCCTTGAAAAACTGACCAATCGACCCAATGACCTACAATGCATTGTGGGCTACTACGAGGTTACTACAAACTGAAAACACGTGGAATTAGTGGAAGTACTGTCAACTAATATAGTGTCTGGGATTCTCAAAATATATGTTTTTGTTCTGCGAATGTGATTATTGTAAAATACATAACAGAATCTTCAATTTGCATGCTCAGATTAAAAAAGTATTGTTTACGGGCTTCATTATTCGACTTTCTTTTTCGCCTTGTTAAAGTTGTTGAACAGGTTTTTCTGTGCAATAATTTTACGATCTGAAACAGTGAAATTTCAGATAAAATGACCACAGTCCACTATGATTTTTTTTAGCTCTTTTAAACCTGTATAATGTCATTCCAAAATCATTTCTGCCTAGAAAAACACGAAAACTTTTATTGAAACACTTTTCTGTACTGGATGTGAAACATTTTGAACTAAAAGTAAGAACATCATAATATTCAGTATATGCTAAAAACAAGTGTTATGAAAGAGGCAGGGGCGGATCCAGCCATTTTAAAAAAGGGGGGGGTCCTAACCCTGGACAAAAAGGGGGGGGTCCAACTACATTTCCCCATCCAAATGCATTGATCGTTCAAAAAGGGGGGTTCCATCACCCGGACCCCATCCCCCCATAGATCCGCCACTGAGCGGGTACGGTATATTCCTCAATACATTTTTTTGTATAGTTTCATCCATCGATAAAGTCCGTTTGTTGCTAATTTTATCACAAAATATACCTCAGAGGTTTTTTATCGTTCGGCTGCCTTCCTGTTGACATATGTAAAATATCTTCAATATTTAAAGTCTCTGGGTCATAGTGGATACCATATTACCTTTTTTTCTAAAACGTGCTTTGTATATAGAAATAAGAAGATGAGGTATGAGTGCCAAATGAGACATCTTTCCAACAAAAACATAATCTAGTAAAGTAAGCAGTCATAGGTTCAGTGCTGAAAAGAAAGCTATAAATGACCCAAAAATTACTTGTGTAAAACAATCAAAACAAAACAAAACAAGAATGTGTCCTCAGTACACGAATGCCCCACTCGCACTATCATTTTCCATGTTCAGTGGACCGTGAAATTGGGGTAAAAGCTCTAATTTGGCATTAAAATTAGAAAGATCATATCATAGGGAACATGTGTACTAAGTTTGAAGTTGATTGGACTTCAACTTCATCAAAAACTACCTTGACCAAAAACTTTAACCTGGAGCGGGACAGACGGACGAACGGACGGACGAACGGACGGACGAACAGACGCACAGACCAGAAAACATAATGCCCCTCTACTATCGTAGGTGGGGCATAAAAAACCGGCCCAATTTAATATATCGGGGCCTTTTATAGCTGACTATGCGGTATGGGCTTTGCTCATTGTTGAAGGCCGTACGGTCAGTGGTGGATTTAGGGGGGGGGGGGCAGAGGGCCGCCCCCCTTTTTTGGGAAAAAAAATTGGTTGCTTATATAGGGAATCACTTAAGCGTGACTGGAGCGGGCCCCCTCTTAGGCAGTCATTGGGCCCCCACTTATGAAAATTTCTTGATCCGCCAGTGACGGTTACCTAAAAATGTTAATTTCTGTGTCATTTTGGTTTCTTATGGACAGTTGTCTCATTAGCAATCATACCACATCTTCTTTTTTATATTAGATCCAACGCTGCAATTTTCACAAAAATATCAAATTTTCCACCTTGTCGCACATACATATGGATAACATCATTACAGCTTATTTCCTAATGCATGTAGAGCAAAACTTTGGTTAGCTTGCTTGGTTTGTTTGTATATTGTACAAAATATAAAATATACAAGTTAAACTATGCCTATATATATATATAAATTGAGGATACGCAAAATGAAAAACTAAGCGAAATTGTGAATCCTACGGAAGCCGATAAGGGCCATTCAAAAAAAAAAAACATGTCGTATTTACGACATAGCATGTCGTAATTTCGACATAACATGTCGTTATTACGACATCGTTGTGTCGTAATTTCGACATGACATGTCGTTTTAACTACATCGCTATGTCGTAATAACGACATCACTATGTCGTTAAAACGACATAGCTATGTCGTAATAACGACATCGCTATATATAAAAGAATATGTATTATGATTGCCAAGAGACAAAATGACACAGAAATTAACAATTATAGGTCATCATAATGCCCCCAATAATTAGAAAAGCCCCACATAGTCAGCTATAAAAATTTGGAAAAAGAGGTTGATGATTGCTGCCGAAAAAAAAAAGAATAGTGCATGTTGCTATAGACTCCGCCTGGGGACATAGGTTCGACACAGGTTAAATTTTGCATTTTTTATTAATCGTTTATAGCTTTTAACGATTTATTTAAAAGAATTGGGAAATGGGGAAAACATCCCATTACATGAACTTCGTCCAACTTTTGCAAAGACAAATTGGAGACACCAAGACAGTCCTCTAAATGTAAAATGCGAATTGAAATTTATGTTACGGAAGTACTCCGAAATAGATCATTTAAAGTCGTCACTTCAGTAAGGTGCAATCACCAATATTAAAAGACTTAATACCAGTTCACGGAATGTTTTACTTCGCGATTTGTCCTGTTATTCATGTTATAACGGTCGTGATGAAAATAATTCCTGTACTAGCGAAGCCGGAACTTTTCATCAATATAAACTTGTGCATGAAATGGAGGTAATTGAAAGACGAATCCCAAACAGCAACGAAAACCGTTTCATCGAATTAATGAAAACCCGGGATTATATTTGCCGTTTTCGCGGACGATCCAGGAGTAGATTACTATATTTTAGAATGTATATCAGAAGTCAAACGCTATAGATGACTTGGGAAATAATTCTCAAGCCAAGGTTCAAGTAATTGAAGGGGTGTATTTCGACAACTTATGTGCCAGGGAAAATACAATTCTATTCAAATTTTAACCAAGGGTAAAAATGTTCGATTTACTTGCAGAGTGTCAGATATATTTGTATTGGTTGAATTAAGATATAGAAATTTTACAATGACAGATGATATACACCTTGAAAGTATTCTATGATAAAACATAAATATGGAAAACCGTATACATGTACTTCCGTCCCATCTTTCGTTCCTACATAACTTGCGACAGTACTGCATTTTTAGTCGAAATAACTTAAAGGGTAAACATTATTAAATCGATTTCCACAACTCGAGGTAATTTTTGATAAAATGACATCACAAAACGAACAGAACCAGAATCAACCAACAATATAAAAAACCGAATAAAACTTGCAAAAATTAAACGAAGTCAAAAACCCTCTTCGACGCCGTATGTTTTAAAAGTGTAACGTCGTGTTGTAGGAATGTCGTGCCCAACGTTTGAAAGTAGAAATAGAGCTATCAATACTTTAATTCACCCTTATTACAAGAAGGCATGTAGTTTGCGCTTATGTAAAGGGAGATGGTGTGCTTGGCATGCAATGTCAGTCCTCATATATTTCCACGTCTTATTTGTTGATTTCAAACTTGTCTGGCTGTACAGCCCTTCCACGGCAGGTAACTTATAAACTTACACGGGATTTAAAAAATATATAAGTTTCTCACTGAAGGTATCCAAAGAAGGTAACCAAAGATTTTGCGACGATGCAAATATTAAACTTTACTATATAAATAAAAAATCTTTAACCAATGAATTCAAATAGCAAAAGCTATGCAATTAACAAATATATACTTATTAAGCTTCATGTAAATTATTTAACAATGAAATACATTAAATATGAAATTTGGAGTTTTACCAAGGGAGCTAATAATTAATTAATAACACTGTCTGCCTCACAGCATTTCGGGGACTCTCCCTTTGGTATCTTTCCTCCCTCTTTTATAGCTGACTAATCGGGGGCTTTTCTAATTATTGGGGGCATTATGATGACCTATAGTTGTTACGACATAGCTATGTCGTTTCAACGACATAGTGATGTCGTTATTACGACATGATATGTCGAAATTACGACATAACGATGTTGTTATAAGGCAGCAACCATTTGATTTTCTGTGGGGGGGGGGGGGGGGGGGCTATGTTTTTTTTTGGAAAAAAAAGTTTGTTTCCAGTTTTTGGAGAAAAAAATAATTTGTTTTTGATTCTGAGAAAAAAAAATTGTTTGTTTTTCCCTCAGCTGCCACTATATGTAATGCTAAAATTGAAAGAAAAAAATTGTTTTCGACTTGTCGCGAAAAAAATAGATTGTTTTACGCCGCAGTCGAAAAAAAAAATTTGTCCAGAAAAAAAAACCATAGCCCCCCCCAGAAAATCAAATGGTTGCTGCCTAACGACATGTTATGTCGAAATTACGACATAGTGATGTCGTTATTACGACATGATATGTCGAAATTACGACATAGCGATGTTGTTATAACGACATGTTATGTCGAAATTACGACATAGCGATGTCGTAATAACGACATGTTATGTCGAAATTACGACATGCTATGTCGTTATTACGACATAATTTTTTTTTTTGAATGGCCCTTATCGGCTTCCGTAGAATCCCGCATTGCACGACAAATGTGTTGTATTTCAGTAAATACCACGTGTTCTTGGTTGATTGTAAACAGGTCCATCATGCATTGTGACTCATTTTTATAGCGGATTGGTCAAAAACCTAGGTGAAAATAAATTGCGTCATATGAAAATAAACAATTACATGTGCGAGAACATAAGTATGCTAATTTATGCATTTCCATATAAGGAAGTGGTCCCGACCTGTGTAAGGTGTACATGTCCAACTGGCAGGTGTCATCTGACCTTGACCTCATTTTCATGGTTAAGTGGTTATATTTAAGATTTTGTGTTTTGATCTGTTTTTCTCATACTTTACACTGGGAAATGAGGGTATATTGGATAAAGACAGAAATTTTGCTTTGCAACAGGCCACCTACGGACCTCCCAAAGAGTTGTTGCAAGGGTTCTTTACTGCCGGTCGGAAGAAGACCAAGAGACCATATTTCTAAATGGTTCATGGGTCTTTGTTTAGTTAACTTAAGTTGGTTAATGTTAAGTTTATGTGACAGTTGTAATAAAGCTTTATACTTAAGACTATCAACATAATATCAATGATTAGTAAAGAAGGAGAGACATTTCAGCGTGTGAACTCTTGTTGGAATAAGGGAAAGGGGGAAGTGAAAAAAAATTGGGTGGGGGTCAAATTTTTATTTCTCATTTCAGATTTCAGAATTTGAAAAGAAAATTTCTTCAAATATTATTTCTTTGAGAGGATTAATATTCAACAGCATAGTTAATTGCTCAAAAGCAAAAAAAAATAAATAATTTTAAGTTCATTAGACCACATTCATTCTGTGTCAGAAACCTATGCTGTGTCAACTATTTACTCACAATCCAAATTCAGAGCTTTATGTGTTTTATGTAATTTCCATGCATTTGCTTATGAATCGCTTAACCAATGCAACTAAAATTTTTAAATGTTTTTACTGATGACAAATTGAAGGTTAAGTTCAAGATTGAGGCTTTTGCATTCCAGTAGTTAGGTTTTTAATAGATTGGAAAATGGCACATTATTTTACCATGTAATTTCTTGTGATTTGTTCAATCTATGGTCTCCAAATTTTAATATGCTGTTTCTGATGTCAAACTTGTGGTTAAGTTTGATATTGAAGATTTTAGGAGTAATGGTCCTTGATAGATTGGAAATATGCAAAGAATGTGACAGGTCAAAAAAGTCTTATAGCACCTTTCGAAAACCGAAAACCTGGTTTGCTGTCAATTTGGCACCTCATTCTTTGTTAATATTTATGTCTATACTGTAAGAGTTAGAGAAAAACTTTAAAAAACAAAATAAGTTCTGCAAGTAAGTCAACATTACATTGTTTTTTATCCCAAAAACTTCAATGGTTTAATATAAACTGTAAACAGAACCGCTTATCATCATTACAAGATCTACGAAAATGACCAAAATCAAATCTACAGAAAACAAAAACACATCAAAATGGCTAATGGGAGCCTCTTGTTTATAAGGAACACTAAAACAGGAGAAAAACATGCAAGTTTATAATGGTCAACACATCAGGCTCTTTACCGTGAAAATTTCAGAAAAATCTGCCAATCTGTTTTTATACGACCGCAAAAAACAATTTGCGTTTGTAAATTCACAGTGTAGATACTATTCTGTACGCTTTCCGGAAGTCGCGATTTTCGAAGCGAGAACTTTTTGGATCAAATTTTAAATTTGTCGGATATACTATATTAAACGGTTAGATGTTCATCTGTACATTGCTTAATGATTAATTCAGCTGACATCGATACTCACAAATGGTTTATAATTAAATTTAGCACATTCATTATTCGTATCTTTGCCTTAATTAAGAGATTTTCAAGTGCATCACTAAGGAAAATCAGTTGGTGAACCTAAAAACAATCTTTTTGCACTCTTACTGTACAAATTAACGTAAAATCCAGACTTAATTTACTAGATAAAGTGTATTTTAAGTGGTGGTAAAAGTTTCAGCCAGATCTTTGAAGCCAGAAATAAGAAAATTACACTTGTTTGAATTTCTCACTGTACGATCAGTCTCGCTTGTATATTTTGAAACTGTATGATCAGTCGTTATTTCACTGTATTCTAGTAGTGATTTCAAAGTTATTTACGATACATTAGAAGATGGCATTTTTCTAAATAACACAAATATATTTTAATAAATTCACATCCTGTAAACTTTTCAAACATGTTTTAGCTTGATAGGGTGTACTCGATAAGGATGTTTGAATGTGGCTGAAATAAGAAAAAGGTTTGTTTGTTTATAGAAGTTTCAGAAATGTCCTCCGTTTTACTTAAAATTGTACAAACACACAGATTTAATAGTTACTATATAAAAATGCATTAATTTACAAACATTCGAGGCCGTACTGTAGCCTATAATCGATCACAGTTCCTTCACTTTGTTTTGGATGTAGATCTGTCTCTTTCACACTCAATTGTACACCACTTTGTGAGGCGATGGTTTATAGTGATAATGAAGTCCGTCTTTCCGTTCGTCCGTTGGACCGGTACAACATGTTTCGCCGGTTTTGCAAGCGCATCTCCACATACACCACTTAATATACATTGGTGTTTCCAGACATTTTTAAATGGAGAGGGGGTCCAATCCAGGAGAAAAGAGGATTCCAAATATATGTTCCCATACAAATGCATTGAAAGTTAAAAAAAAGAGTTTCAAACCGCCGGATCCCAATTTTCTTGAATCCGTCACTGGTATAACTATTAATTATTTTTTTCTCGGATTCCGTATCATAAATATAAAAAATATAAAAAAGAAGATGCGGTATGATTGCCAATGAGACAACCGTTCACAAGAGATCAAAATGACACAGATATTAACAAATGTAGGTCACCGTATGGCTTTCAACAATAAGCAAAGCCAATACCACAGAGTCGGCTATAAAAAGCCCCGAAATGACAATGTAAAACAATTCAAACGAGAAAATTAACGGCCTTATTTATATAAAAAAAGGAATGCATTTCTGATTTTATTAAGAATATTTTATGGGGTCTCTTTATATAAGATACGGACTTGAACATTGCATTATATGGGGGCACCCATCAGATATTTCCAACCGTGACCTCCAAAACCAATTGTTAAACTTTTCTAAAATTGCTCCATTTGTAATCTATTAATGTATGTATGGACCTTCTATTTCGAATATTTTGTAAAAATATTTTTGATGTTTCTCTATCGTAAATACGGACTTTGTCATAACCTTATATTGGGCGTACCGATTTTATATCCACAACTTCCTTCAGACACTTGTCATAACTTAATGAATCTTTTTTTTTTCAGATTCCTTATCATTTAATTCAATTGTGTACCTCTTATTTTGGTTTTTCGAAAAATCATCAGTTTTTTATTTCCATGATATGGACTTTTCCATTACCTTATTGGGTGGTACCCGCTTACTATACGCAACTTTCAAAAACTTACCATATACTAGTATTAATAAAACTTTCTCATATTCGTTATTAAATGATGCCCCTGTGCACCTATAATTTAGTTTTTCTGGTGGTTTATTTTTTTCCAAAACATGGACTATAGAAGTGGCGGGGTATAATTTCGTTAATTCTTTCCTCAATACCTAAAGTTTTTTAACAAAGCTTTCTCTACCTATTTTTTGTCATTGTTGTACCGACTTTCTGTGCTGTGTCTGATGACTTTTAGCACCTGGTGTAAAACAAGAGAAAGTTCTAGTAAATATTGATGTTTATTATTTGAAATCAGTAATCAAAGTGCTACAGATTTTACACAATAAAATAGCAAGTCTCACTTGATAATAAATTTAGAATTTCACAAATGAACAAAATTAAGGGACATAACTCTATGCAAATTTTAACTAATTAAACAAAACTTGCCCAAACTCTATTTTATCAAGTGAAACAGCTTTACAAAACTTTACGTACAGGTTAATGTATAATACAATATGTTAAATAAACCGAATCATTTCAACTAAAAAGGATATTTATTTTCAAATGTTTTGTATAATAATTTGTTGCTATGGAAACAATAAACTTTTAAAATTAATAAAATCATTGCCATACTATCTTAATATTTAAACGCATACAATCTAATACCAAATACAATTTATTCTGAATAAATTTGTATGTAGAATAACTTTGCATAATTCTTAACAGTAATTACTCTTATTGCAAAATATTAAAATAAAGAATATACCCATGTTGCTTAGCAACAAACATGTACTCCTGTCACGAGTTCCGTGTATGTGTGTAATACAATAAAATTAACTAAATTCAATTTAAATTTAAGTTCAAAAGTCAATTCAAAATGTTCAAACAATTTTGTAAACAAACTGAAATCTTGCGAACAAGTGTCGCTTACCATAACCTATTTTATGAACTTAATATATAATTTATATACAAAATATAATAACACAACTTACAGAATAATAAAGTAGAAAATAAGGTTTCATGTCTTTGTTATTTAGCTTTCGATTTAACTCAATAATCATTGCTTTATCAACAAAAGACATTTCTCCCGGCAAATAAAAATTACAAATTATCTCCCCTGGACATTATAATACTTAAAAGTTAATACGGATACAATATGAAATATTTCCGGACTTTAAATAAACTTTTAAAAATAACTATTATAAAATTAACTAAATGTTTCTAAACATAGAATAGATTTGAATTAAATAAATTCTTGAAACGTTTCTCAATTGTTTACATAAATAAAGCATCGCGTCCTAAGCGTAACCAACATAAAAATAATTAATCTCAATGGAAACAAATAAAATCTTTACAAAATATATACAAATAATTTAAGTGAATTTCTTAAATGAATCTTAACTTTAGTTAGCTTTTCCAAAAATATAAGGTAATTTAAACTCTTTAATTTAAATAAAACAAAAAATACAAAAAATATATTTCAACTTACCTGGTGTAAAACAAGAGAAAGTTCTAGTAAATATTGATGTTTATTATTTGAAATCAGTAATCAAAGTGACCGTTGAAAACATAGATTGTTTCCATGCGGGCGTGGTCACATGATCACTGATTTCTTAACTTTCTCCTGTTTTCACCAATCAAAAATTACCTTGTAATTTAGCTCCCTTGACCACAACCTATTTTCACTGGTTGGTCAATAATCCAGTCATGGGTGACAGGTGTTATAAACAATTTCACACATGAGTAATAGGAAAAGGTTGTTTAACAAAAGCCTTAATTTACATGTAAGGTACATAATCCAAAGTAAATAATTTAGCACTTACATGTCTCTTTGTTATCCGTCTTAATTACGTAATCTAAATATTAAAGTTGTATGTCATTCTTCTTTATCAAAAATTAACATTCCAAAAATAATGTAACTTATGTAAGGAGAAATTTTAGAAAATAAAATAAAATTTAAACTTCAAAATACTTTAACTCAAATTGTAAAAATTGAATAATTTTCACTTAAGTTTTGGTCTGTTATATTAAAATTTTGTCTTTGGCAATTCATAATTTTTCTATAACAACTCTTCCTCAACCTCACTAAGCTTTGTCCCAAAGCTTGAATTTGAAACATCATCTGAACTGATAAAATAAGAATAATAATTATATATATATACATGTAAAAAGAATAAAAGTATGATAAACATAATGTAAAAGTTTATATAGAGTCAATGTTTATATATCATAATCATGTGAATGTAGTTTTGTGATCTAATGCCCATAAAATACTTAAGTTAAAAAATTAAAAATACATATATGTATGGTCATAATTGCAGATATTCAATAAGACACTTCCAAAATTTCAAAGTATGTATGTTAATACACTTGTAACGGGGAGGCACTGAGGTATTGCTTGTTTGCAAATATGCATTTAATAAGTATTACGGTACCAATTTGCATATGAGTAGGAAAATTAACACTTCACACTAAAATATGTGTGTTTTAAAAATAGTACTGATGCAGTTTTCCAATAATGAAAAATCAAGTAAACCAGGTGCTTTAGTGCAACAGAAAAGTCAAAGTACCAATACATTTTCATATTAATAGACAATATAACAATATAAAATTCAAATATAAAACATGAAAATGAATGATTTCTTATATGCTCACTCCTTGTAAGCGCATGATCTGCAATCTCACGATCTGCAATCTCTATGACATAATGTAATCTAAAAATATGTTTAATATAACTGTGTTCTAAATCCTACAAAAAGAAATAAACTAAATATTAATACACTCCAATAATTAACTCCTCCACTTTGGCTCTCGGTAACATTTCACTGAACACTTAACTTCATCATACATAACTATAATATTGGAATGGATTCTAGTTTCTCAGGACACTAAATTGCTAAAATAAAAAAAAGAAGATGATAAGTCGAATGAGCACGGCCGTACTCTAGCACTACTGACAACAAAACACTGATGCATTCTGTTAGGTTTGACTTCACATCATAATTTGCCTATCAAATTTCTGAAATTAGAAAAAAAATGTTAATCAAAGGGTCAAATAATTAAAGAAAGGTCCACTGCGCAGATTCGAAACTGGAGTTCAATCCAGATTATTTGAATGTAAGTGAGTTATTCGCCATCAAAGCTTTATCTGTGTTATTCCAGTGAAGTTTATACAGTTATTTGTTTTCACCTATGGCCTCGTAAAATATTTTTTCTGTTTTCTCCTTCTTCCTCTCCTAGTTTTCCTTGTAAAATATTCTTGTATCAAGCCCTCTCCTATATTCTGTTTTGGTTCCCATGTCGGTTTGGAACCATCTTTCCATTTCACAAGAAAATATTGTATTCCTCTTGTTTTCCTGTTATTTAGTAGTTTCTCAACTTCATGAAACGTATCATCAATAACATTGTTCGGTTCATCTCCATTCTCACTGTTAGTATCTGAATCTGTACTATTATCGTCTGCAAGTTGATCATCTTGATCATTATCTGCAGGTTGGTTATTTTGCCCATCGGGTGGATTATCTGGAACTGGACGTTCTGGAGCTTGTGGCGGATCACGGAAATCAGTGGGATCCACATATTGCCTAAGATT
This sequence comes from Mytilus edulis, assembly GCF_963676685.1. Classification (NCBI taxonomy): domain Eukaryota; kingdom Metazoa; phylum Mollusca; class Bivalvia; order Mytilida; family Mytilidae; genus Mytilus; species Mytilus edulis. The sequence goes on along the minus strand of NC_092352.1, from coordinate 21,169,839 downwards.
GCTCGCATTGACCATAGATTTATGTTCCTTCTGGTCACTGCAGCGTCTTAATTTATATGTGAAATTCGGCCCACAGTCAGTTATGTAATAAGGACCATTAAATTTATCAACTAATTTTGGTGAACGACCGACAGGGACTACATGTTCTTTAAGTAAAACTTTATCTCTAAGCCTAAATTTTGGAATTTTGGTATTTTTGTCGTATCGTTCTTTCATTTTTGCTTGTTTAAGCTTAATATTTTCAGCAGCCAAATCTTGGGTAATTTTGAGGTTTGAAATTATTTCTTCTAAATGGTGTTTTGCATCTTTTGACAGATTGTCTTTTGGCAAAACAGATGCGTCAAAAGGTAAGTTCATCTCCTTGCCGAACACCATTGAGAAGGGAGAATACTCTGTTGATTGAGTTGATGGAGAATTTCTAAAAGCCATTAAAATACCAGGGAGTTTATTTGGCCAATTGTTTTGGTCCTTATCACTATAAGCTCTGACTGCCTGTATGAGTGTGCTATTGGTCCTTTCCACTAATCCATTTGTCTGTGGATGGTATGAACTTGTATGATGCCTTGTAATATTCAACATTTCACACAAAGCATTCACCAAATTAGATACAAAATTTCTACCAAGATCTGTGACTAAACACTTCATTGCACCATAACGACTAATAATCTCACGAAACAAAACCTTTGCAACCTCAGAAGCTTCTTGAGTTTTCATAGGAAAGGCCTCACTCCATTTTGAAAAAGAATCTACTAAAAGCAAAACATAAGAATAACCTTCATTAGTTTTACTGAGTTTCAGAAAATCCATATGCCATCTTTCAAAGGTTGTGTCAACTGGCAGAGGATTAAGAGGTGGTTTCTTACCCTTTGTATCTCTTTTAATTCTCTGACAGCGATCACATGATCGAATGTAGTTTTCAATACTTTGGTGCATTTTAGGCCAAAAGTACTTAAGACTCAAAGCATGATAAACACGTTCGATCCCAAGATGTGCACCACCTACAAAACTATCATGATAACTTAAAAGAGCATCCTCTCTAAGAGCTTGAGGGAGACATAATTGTTTGATCCACTTTTCACCATTGTCAACTCTGACTCTCTTCTGAAACCATTTATACAGAACATTATTACAGATGGAGTAATCTTGAGCAGATTTTTGAACTTTTGAACTCTGATCATTGTCTGCAGGAAGAATACCCTGAGTAAGAAATTTGTACATATTTCCAAAATCATGACAATTTTGTTGCAACTTTGCAATAGCAGGAAGGTTTGACAATTCTGGTCTGGCAATAACGGGATCTAATGGAGCAACCATAGTGTAATCATCATAAAAGAATTCCACTTGGATACTCTCAAAAGTCTTATCATTGCCACTAGCTTCTGTTCTAGTATTCACTTCAGATACCTTTACAGCTGCGACTTCATTTTCATCGTCAGGCTGTTCAGGATATGAGCGTCTACTGAGAGCATCAGCTACTTGATTGTTACAACCTTTTCTATACTTAATCTCAAAATTGTAATGCTGCAAGTCCATTGCCCATCTTGTAAGTTTACCTGTATTTGCCTTCTGGTTCATAAGATATGTCAATGCTTTGTGATCAGTATATATAGTGAATTTGCCAGTAGCAAGATAAGTGTTAAATGTTTTTACACCTTGAACTACTGCATAACACTCTTTTTCAGTTGTATTCCAAACCTGTTCAGTTTTGGATAAACTTTTACCACCAAAAGCAATGACACGCTCTTTTCTCTGACTGTCTAATTGACCTAGAACAAAACCAATAGCTGAATTTGAAGCATCACAAGTCAGCATAAAGGGTTTATTCATGTCAGGGTAAGCCAGGACAGGAGGTGTTAATAAAGCTTGTTTTAAATTGTCAAAAGCTACTTGACATTCCCTATTCCATTTAAAACTTCTTTCTCTTTCCTTCTTTAACAACCCATTTAAAGGAGTGGCAATCTTAGAATATGAATCAACAAAGCGTCGATAATAATTGCACATTCCCAAAAATGAGCGGACCTGTTTTTGTCTTGTAGGGACAGGAAAAGTACTAATAGCTTTTGTCTTTTCAGGATCCACCTTAATACCTTCTTTTGAAATGATGTGCCCTAAGTATTTCACCTCTTTTGCTGCAAACACACATTTGCTTGGTTTCAACGTGAGATTTGCATCACGAAGACGAGTGAAAACTTGTTCTAGATGCGAAAGATGCTCTTCAAAACTCCTACTAAATACCAAAATATCATCCACATAAACTAAGACAAATTGCCAATTGAGACCACGTAAAACATTAGACATGAGCTGTTGAAAACTTATAGGAGCGTTTTTAAGACCAAAAGGCATTCTGAGAAATTCATAGACACCATTGCGAGTTATAAAAGCAGATTTATGTCTTGTTTCCTCATCCATCTCGACTTGCCAAAATCCACTGTGAAGGTCGAGACAACTCAGAATTTGAGGCTGCACCTCACCAATCGTGTCAAATACGTTTTCTAGCCGTGGAATTGGAAAGGACGAATTTTTTGTTTGAAGGTTCAATTTTCTAAAGTCCACACAAAATCTGTACTGCTGAGGCTGACCCGGTGCAGTTTTCTTTTTCACTAATATAACAGGTGAATGATACTCACTAGTTGATTCTTTGATGATGTTGTTTTTCTTCATTTCTACCAAATGCTTTTCTGTTTCTTTATGCATATGAGGAGACTGGTTATAGAATCCCATTTTGACTGGCCTGGAATCCCTAAAAGTTTCAATTCTGTGCTTGTACCTATTAGTAAAACCTAATTCAGATAAATTAGTAGCAAAAATATCTCTATATGAAGCTAGAAATGTCTGCATTTTCTGTCTCTGCTCAGAATTCAAATCAGATGTGCTGAAATCAAAATTAATAGGTTCCTTGGCTTCCTTAGTTTGCTGTAAACTAGCAACAGATGGCATGTTATTATCTAAATCATGAATACAATTTGAATCGATGTCTGATACAGAAGCAAGCACTTTTGTTGCGGGAATGTGTATTTTCTGATTTGTAGGATTCATCAATCTTATGACCGCTCTTTTCTTAATAATTTTGATCAAACATTTAGCACTCGTAAGATTGGAATCCGCTAAATTACTTACTGGTTCCAAAAGAACTATTTCTCCTGAATTTCTTTTTGAAATTTTGACACCAACATTCATTTCACAAAATGGAGAAATAGTGACAGGGTAATACGTTCTAGCAAGACCAGTACTAGACGTCTGTATCATACATACTTTAGGTATATCTGCATTTTCTTTATCTGGTACCTGTAATACACTTTTAGAAAAATCAATATTAATCTTGTTTGCATGTAAAAAATCCCAACCTACTATAAAAGAATGATGTAGCCCATCTATAACATAAACATGATAATTAAAAACAGCACCTTTAAATGAAATTGGTAAATTAACTTTTCCTAGCACTTGTAACCTATGTCCACTTACACCTTTAATTGATGGAATATCTGATTGCGAAAGTTTATCAGAAAGGGCCAACTTGCTGTAAAAATCAAAACTACAGCAAGTAATTTCTGCACCAGTATCAATCAATGCATGTGTTTTTCTGCCATTGATATCAATAATTGAAGTATTTTTCTGCATAGGCAATACCAAATTTACCTCTGCAAAAGAATTTCTACCTCTGTGCCTATCCTTTGACAAATGCCTAGGGACAGGCGCGAATCCCTAGCGGTGAAAAGGGGGTTTTTGACCAGATTTTTGTGAACCTCTGCATTTACGACCATAATGCCCTATCTTATGACAATTAAAACACTCTTTATTTCTTGCTGGGCAATTAGTACCACAAAACATACCACAATTTTCACATGAACCATCATCTTGTTGTTGTTGTTGCTGCTGCTGGTGATATGGATTCTGTACTGCTGCTGGCATCGGTTGGCTGTACTGTTGTCCATTATACACTACTGGCTGTTGTTGAATGTACTGTTGTTGCGGTACAAAAGCGTGTTGTTGTTGGTAACCCTGTCCTTGTCGATAGTTTGGTCTTGGTTTGTTGTACCTGGGTTTGTTCTGTTGTTGAGGCTGGTTTGGTTTTGCCATGTTGATCGAGGTATGCAGTCTTCTAATTTCCTCTAATGGTTCCTGCATCTTGGCCTCCAGTATTGCTGCAATCGTATCAGCAGTTATTGACGATGCTGGTACAAGTTGTTCGGATTTTTCTGCATTTTCTGCAATTGCCCGTAACTGTTCTAAAGTATTTGGCTTTGGGAAAGTGTTGTGGACTGTTTTCCCTATCTCCCCTCTGAAACCTTGAATTGCAATGCCTATCTTTATGTTGTCAGGAATGTCCTGTCCTGTGGTTTTTTCTTGTAATCGCGCCATAAACTCATCCACTCTTTCGTTTTGGCCTTGTTTCAATTGAAGAATGTTAACATCAAACAGCCCTTGTGATTTTTCAAAGCGTTTGAAAAATTCATCCTTCAATAGCTGTAATGAATTATGCACAGTTTCTGAAAGTGTTGCAAACCATTGTTTTGGAATACCATCTGCCATAAAGAATGGGAAGGAATTACACTGTTGTTGTTCGCACATTTTTTGTATGAGGGTCCATCGTATAAAGTATCCCCACCATTGTGATGCAGATGATTTCCCATCATAATTGTTGAGGTTAATTCCTGAAGGCATGTTCACACTTACTTCTCTAATCACTTGGACTACTGCAGGTGTTGATGATGTTGATGCAGTTGATACTGTTGATGTTGCTGTTGATGCAGTTGATGTTGCTGATGCTGTTGGTGTGGTCAAGGTTGACGTATTTTCTATTAATAGGACAGGACCTGTTGATGTTGAAGCTGTTGACGTTGAAGCTGTTGTCTCTGTTGCTTGTTGATGCACTCTTGCTTCTGGTCTTATAGTATCTTGACTTCGGAGAAGGTAGCTATTCAGTGGTGCTGGCATTTGTATGGTACTGATGTTATCTTCTTACTTGTTTGGGACTAGCTTTGGATCTTTCGGTCTCTCCACCAAATGTTGTACCGACTTTCTGTGCTGTGTCTGATGACTTTTAGCACCTGGTGTAAAACAAGAGAAAGTTCTAGTAAATATTGATGTTTATTATTTGAAATCAGTAATCAAAGTGCTACAGATTTTACACAATAAAATAGCAAGTCTCACTTGATAATAAATTTAGAATTTCACAAATGAACAAAATTAAGGGACATAACTCTATGCAAATTTTAACTAATTAAACAAAACTTGCCCAAACTCTATTTTATCAAGTGAAACAGCTTTACAAAACTTTACGTACAGGTTAATGTATAATACAATATGTTAAATAAACCGAATCATTTCAACTAAAAAGGATATTTATTTTCAAATGTTTTGTATAATAATTTGTTGCTATGGAAACAATAAACTTTTAAAATTAATAAAATCATTGCCATACTATCTTAATATTTAAACGCATACAATCTAATACCAAATACAATTTATTCTGAATAAATTTGTATGTAGAATAACTTTGCATAATTCTTAACAGTAATTACTCTTATTGCAAAATATTAAAATAAAGAATATACCCATGTTGCTTAGCAACAAACATGTACTCCTGTCACGAGTTCCGTGTATGTGTGTAATACAATAAAATTAACTAAATTCAATTTAAATTTAAGTTCAAAAGTCAATTCAAAATGTTCAAACAATTTTGTAAACAAACTGAAATCTTGCGAACAAGTGTCGCTTACCATAACCTATTTTATGAACTTAATATATAATTTATATACAAAATATAATAACACAACTTACAGAATAATAAAGTAGAAAATAAGGTTTCATGTCTTTGTTATTTAGCTTTCGATTTAACTCAATAATCATTGCTTTATCAACAAAAGACATTTCTCCCGGCAAATAAAAATTACAAATTATCTCCCCTGGACATTATAATACTTAAAAGTTAATACGGATACAATATGAAATATTTCCGGACTTTAAATAAACTTTTAAAAATAACTATTATAAAATTAACTAAATGTTTCTAAACATAGAATAGATTTGAATTAAATAAATTCTCGAAACGTTTCTCAATTGTTTACATAAATAAAGCATCGCGTCCTAAGCGTAACCAACATAAAAATAATTAATCTCAATGGAAACAAATAAAATCTTTACAAAATATATACAAATAATTTAAGTGAATTTCTTAAATGAATCTTAACTTTAGTTAGCTTTTCCAAAAATATAAGGTAATTTAAACTCTTTAATTTAAATAAAACAAAAAATACAAAAAATATATTTCAACTTACCTGGTGTAAAACAAGAGAAAGTTCTAGTAAATATTGATGTTTATTATTTGAAATCAGTAATCAAAGTGACCGTTGAAAACATAGATTGTTTCCATGCGGGCGTGGTCACATGATCACTGATTTCTTAACTTTCTCCTGTTTTCACCAATCAAAAATTACCTTGTAATTTAGCTCCCTTGACCACAACCTATTTTCACTGGTTGGTCAATAATCCAGTCATGGGTGACAGGTGTTATAAACAATTTCACACATGAGTAATAGGAAAAGGTTGTTTAACAAAAGCCTTAATTTACATGTAAGGTACATAATCCAAAGTAAATAATTTAGCACTTACATGTCTCTTTGTTATCCGTCTTAATTACGTAATCTAAATATTAAAGTTGTATGTCATTCTTCTTTATCAAAAATTAACATTCCAAAAATAATGTAACTTATGTAAGGAGAAATTTTAGAAAATAAAATAAAATTTAAACTTCAAAATACTTTAACTCAAATTGTAAAAATTGAATAATTTTCACTTAAGTTTTGGTCAAAATTATGAATTGCCAAAGACAAAATTTTAATATAACATCATTTTAAAAGAGACAGGCTTGATGTATGTAATCACCAATTGATCAACGGTAGACGCTGTAAATAGTCTTTAAAAATGTAATAGTTAAACAGATAACTGCAACGACACACTAATACAGTCCACAAGCGAATCATGTATTGCTTTTTAGGCATTTGATTTTAAGTAAGACTGACGGAACAAAAATTAATTTGACGTCTACAAAAATCATCAGAAATATATTTGTATTGTCTGATGAAAGAAATTACACGTTATAGTTCCATGGACACAATCATAATATCACATAGACACGTATATACCTTCAAATTGCCGTTATTTTTCAGTCAAGGTCGTTAAAAACTTCCATTTGTTGTTGTTTTTTTTTCTTCAAAATCACGACTGGTCATACAGACAAAAAATCTGAAATCGCTACTAGAATACAGTCAGTTTTAGACTGATCGTACAGTAATTTATTTTGGGTTCCTCAAGGAAAGCATATTTTTTTATTTGAAATACGAACATTCTACTTAAATACGGTAGGAATATTGAAACAGTATATATTTTACTGTAAACTGATGCAAATATTCGCAATAAAAGATTATCTGCTTTGTACTACGAGAGCAAAATTGTCAATCGATTTCACTTTTTTCTATGAAGTTGGTGTGATGCACGCGAATATTTTATATTCTACTGCATGTTTTTGTTACAGTTACTCATATTTATGATGTTATACATACATTTAAGATGTGCAAAACACTTTATAGATATAGGAGTAAACAAATGATGAGAAAAAGCACCAAAACAAAACCGTTCTGTTAGCCAGTTTGAAATCCTCGCTTCGAAAATCGCGACTTCCGGATAGCGTACAGAATAGTATCTACACTGTGAAATTGGTATCACGTTGTCATCAGTGTCGTCCGAAGACACTTAGTTTCTGGACAATAACTTTAGTTTAAGTGAATTGACATCTATGAATTTCAACACAAGGTTTGAAACCACAAAAGAAAGGTTGGAATTGATTTTAGGGTTTTTTGATCCCAACAGTTTAGGAACGAGGGGTCAAAATAAGTTTTTCTAGTTTCCAAACAATATTAACTTGTGTGTAAGTGTATGGATCTTTCTGAAATTGTACCACAAGGTTCCATACCAAAAAAGGAAAGTTGGGATTGATTTTTGGGGTTATGGAACAAACTGTTGAGGAATTAGGGGCAAACATCAAAACTTTTCTGGGGTTCTTTAATATGCTGCATCTATCCGTGTCTTAAGTTTTTAAATTGGTCCACATGAGGTCCAAAGGGTCCAAAATTAAACTTTGTTTGATTTCATCAAAAATTGAATTATTGGGGTTCTTTGAATTGGCAGATCCAGGGGGGAGGGGTCCGGGGGGTTGGAACCCCCCTTTTTTGGCGGCTTAATGCATTTGAATGGGGACATATAGTTGGAACATCCCCCTTTTTGTCCTGGGTTGGGAACCCCCTCCCCCTTTTTGAAATGACTAAATCCGCCCCTGCTTTTATATGTCGAATCTAACTGTGTACTAGTGTTTAGATTTTTAATTTTGGGTCTCGTTTTCAAATTGGTCTATATTAAGGTCTAAAGGGTCCAAAATGAAACCTAGTTTGATTTTAACAAAACTTGAATTCTTGGGGCTCATTGGTATGCTGAACATAAACATATATTTAGATTTTTGATTATGGGCCTAGTTTTCAAGATGGTGCAAATTGGGGTCCACAATAAAACTTTGTTTGATTTAAAAAAAAAATGAATATAAGGGGTTCTTTGATATGCTAAATCTAACCATGTGTTTAGATTTTAGATTTTTGGGCCCTGTTAACAATTTGGTCCGTATTGAGGTCAAAAGGGTCCAAAATCAAACTTTGTTTGATTTCATCAAAAATCGTATTATTTGGGTTCTTTGATATTCCGAATCTAACTGTGTTTTTATACGACCGCAAAAATTGAAAATTTTTTGGTCGTATATTGGTATCACGTTGGCGTCAGCGTCGTCGTCGTCGTAAAGTAAATAGAAATTTATGAAATTTAAACACAAGGTTTATGACCACAAAAGGAAGGTTGGGATTGATTTTGGAAGTTTTGGTCCCAACAGTTTAGGAATTAGGGGCCAAAAAGGGCCCAAATAAGCATTTTCTTGGTTTTCGCACTATAACTTTAGTTTAAGTAAATAGAAATCTACGAAATTTTGACACAAGGTTTATGACCACAAAAGGAAGGTTGGGATTGATTTTGGGAGTTTTGGTTCCAACTGTTAAGGAATTGGGGGCCAAAAAAGGGCCCAAATAAGCATTATTCTTGGTATTCGCACAATAACTTTAGTATAAGTAATTAGAAATCTTTGAAATTTAAACACAAGGTTTATGACCATAAAAGGAAGGTTGGGATTGATTTTTGAAAGTTTTGGTCCCAACAGTTTAGGAATAAGGGGCCCAAAGGGTCCAAAATTAAACTTTGTTTGATTTCATCAAAAATTGAATAATTGGGGTTCTTTAATATGCCGAATCTAACTGTGTATGTAGATTCTTAATTTTTAGTCCCGTTTTCAAATTGGTCTACATCAAAGTCCAAAGGGTCCAAAATTAAAATAATTTTGATTTTAACAAAAACTGAATTCTTGGGCTTCTTTGATATGCTGAATCTAAAAATGTACTTAGATTTTTGATTATGGGCCCAGTTTTCAAGTTGGTCCAAATCAGGATCCAAAATTATTATATAAAGTATTGTGCAATAGCAAGACATTTTCAATTGCACAGTATTAAGCAATAGCAAGAAATCTTCAATTGCACAGTATTGTGCAATAGCAAGAAATTTTCAATTGCACAGTATTGCGCAATAGCAAGAAATCTTCAATTGCACAATATTGTGCAATAGCAAGTATTTTCAATTACACAGTATTGCGCAATAGCAAGAAATCTTCAATTGCACAATATTGTGCAATAGCAAGTATTTTCAATTACACAGTATTGCGCAATAGCAAGAAATATCTAATTGCACAATATTGTGCAATAGCAAGAAATTTTCAATTGGAGTTATCTTTCTTTGTCCAGAATAGTAGTTGAATCAATTTAAATCATTGTTTTATACAATATACAATGTATATTCACTTTTACTACCAACTGATAAACTAAAACAATCTTTCCATTCAGTGATAACAAGCACTTTTTTTACATTTCAATATTTTATGATGTATTAAAATGAGTAGTTATTGTTGCAAACTCCATTAGTAATTTGAATTGAGATCAACTTTGGAATAAGGGAAAGGGGGATGTGAAAAAAAGGGCGGGTTCAAGTTTTCTCATCTCAGATTTCATAAATAAAAAGAAAATTTCCTCAAACATTTTTTTGAGAGGATTAATATTCAACAGCAAAGTGAATTGCTTAAAGGCAAAAAACTATTTTTAAGTTTATTAGACCACATTTATTCTGTGTCAGAAACCTATGCTGTGTCAACTATTTAATCACAATCCAAATTTAGAGCTGAATCCAGCTTGAATGTTGTGTCCATACTTGTCCCAACCGTTCAGGCTTCAAACACTGCGGTCGCATAAAGCTGCGCCCTGCGGAGCATCTGGTTAGATTTTTAATTTTTGGTCCCGTTTTTAAATTGGTCTATATTAAGGGCAGGACAATAGACAAAAAAAACCACAACAGAATATTAACTACAACGTAGAAAACTAAAGACTGAGCAACGCAAACCCTGTCCAAAACGGAATGCATGTCACTAATGCAAAGTTTGGTGACTATGTAGAACTTACTAGTATCTCTATTCCATCAAACTTGAAATAAAAGATACAACAGATACAGTTAAGTTCGCCTTACATCATGGCATACCTTACATCTAGAAATTGACAATGAGGATTGGTAGATAACAAATCTTTACGACAAAAGGGATGATTTCAGCTTCCCAATTGTAAACTTTCCATTACTATGTAGCATCGTTTGCATGGACTATATGTCACCCAGTTGATACAATATTCCAGATCGTGCATTTCCTCTCATGATTTCTTACATAGAGAATTGCTGCCTACAAGAAAGATATTTAACCAAAATGTTTAAGTTAATATCATCCCTTCGAAATTTTACGGAAGCCAACACGAGTTGCTTGATCGATATTGAATAATCTGTTTCACAGATGACAACTGATATGTTTCAACTACTAAAGCATCAATATCGTACTCTTGTCATTCGATTTAACCTACCAAATTTAACTTATCACCTGGCTTGTACTTACATGAGAAACACGACGGGTGCTTCTAGTTAAGCAGCATCGGCATACCCTTCCGGGTACATGCATTCAACTCCGGTTTTTTTGGACAGGGTTCGTGTTGTTCAGTCTCTAGTTTTCTACGTTGTAGTTAATTTTCTGTTGTGTTTTTTTGTCTTTTGCCATGAAATTGCCAAGTATTTACTTATGAGTTTGTATATCCGTTGGGTATTTTTCGCCTCTATTTTTGATCCAGCTTATTCCAGTCTCATATTGTGAAAGGAATAAAAGATTCAGTAGTAAGGAAAATTTTACAAATGAAACGAAACAATACTATCTTGACCATTTCGCAACTGATAGTTGGTGTTGCTTTACATGGAGGGAAAATATTACAATAGTAATCTATCTGCATGGTGTATTTTTTTTTATGAATAAAACATAAGGAACTTTCTTCGTCTCCTTTAAGTTTAGTTTCTGTGCCAACCTCAGACCTGCGATAATTTAAAGTTGAAATCAGTTTAGTGAAAATTGGAAGACCTGTTACAATACACGCGGCTACCAATTGGATGTTTGCTAATTTAAGTGGATAGCATATTATCCCACACTTCCGTGGCATAATAGATTTCTAAAAGGTTTACAGGGCGCTGCTTGATACGTCCAGCAGCACAGTTGGGGGCAAGTATGGACACACTATTCAAGCTTGATAAAGCTCTGGATTTGGATTGTGATTAACTATTTAACATAACATAGGTATCTGACAGAGAATGAATGCGGTCTAAGAGCTTGAAAGAGTGGATATTAACCCATTATGGTCAAAATCTAAAATCATACATGGTTAGTTCAGCATATCGTAGAAATCCAAAAATTCAATGTTTGATGAAATAAAACAAAGCTTAATTTTGGACCCTTTGAAACTGAACCAAATTGATAACGAGGTGCATATCCAAAATATAAATAGATTAAACATATAAAGGAATATATGTTCATCTTTTTTGGATTCAAACAATGTTTAATTTTGACCCCGATTAGGACCAACTTGAAAACTGGGCCCTTAATAAAAAATCTAAATCTGCATATTAGTTAACCCAAAGAATTCATTTCTTTTTTACAATCGAAAAAAGTTTCATTTTGGACCATTTAGACCTCAATGTGGATCAGTTTGAAAACAAGGTCCAAAATCAAAAATCTATATCACACGGTTAGATTCAGAATATCACAGAACTGCAAGAATTCGATTTTTATTGAGATTAAACAAAGTTTCATTTTCGACCCCTGGACCTTTAACATGGGTCAATTTGAAAAGGGGTCCCAAAAAGTATCACGGGTGTGTTCTAGTATATTCAAATAAATTGAATTGGATTGGGCAACATGCATAGTCTATGTAAGTCCTCTCCACAAAACAAGGTACAATATATTACAGTCAAACAAAGCAACACATATACACAAACATAATGACAACACAGAATTAATTTTCAGGTTAACTCAGATTAAAAGTATGACTATTTTAAAAATGCTTCATATTGTTAAAATAAAAAACTAGAGGCTCTAAAGAGCCTGTGTCGCTCACCTTGGTATATGTGAATATTAAACAAAAGAAACAGATGGATTCATGACAAAATTGTGTTTTGGTGATGGTGATGTGTTTATACATCTTACTTTACTGAACATTCTTGCTGCTTACAATTATCTCTCTATAATGAACTTAGCCCAATGAAAATTGTTAAAAATTGACTATAAAGGACATTAACTCCTTAGGGGGTCAATTGACCATTTCAGTCATGTTGACTTATTTGTAAATCTTACTTTGCTGAACATTATTGCTTTTTACAGGTTATCTCTATCTATAATAGTATTCAAGATAATAACCAAAAACAGCAAATTTCCTTAAAATTACCAATTTAAGGGCAGCAACCCAACAACGGGTTGTCCGATTCATCTGAAAATTTACGGCCAGATAGATCTTGACCTAATAAACAATTTTACCTCTTCAGATTTGTTCTAAATGTTTTGGTTTTTGAGTTATAAGCCAACAACTGCATTTTACCCCTATGTTCTATTTTTAGCAATGGCGGCCATCTTGGTTGGTTGGCCGGGTCATCGGGCACATTTTTTAAACTAGATACCCTAATGATGATTGTGGACAAGTTTGGATTAATTTGGCCCAGTAGTTTCAGAGGAGAAGATTTTTGTAAAAGATTACTAAGATTTAAGAAAAATGGTTAAAATTGACTGTGAAGGGCAATAACTCCTAAAAGGGTCAACTGTCCATTTCGGTCATGTTGACTTATTTGTAAATCTTACTTTGCTGAACATTTTTGCTGTTTACAGTTTATCTCTATCTATAATAATATGCAAGATAATAACCAAAAACAGTAAAATTTTCATAAAATTACCAATTCAGGGGCAGCAACCCAACAACGGGTTGTCCGATTCATCTGAAAATTTCAGGGCAGATAGATTTTGACCTGATGAACGATTTAACCTGCGTTATATTTGCTCTTAATGCTTTGGTTTTTGAGTTATAAGCCAAAAACTGCATTTTACCCCTATGTTCTATTTTTAACTGTGGCGGCCATCTTGGTTAAATGGCCGGGTCATCGAACACATTTTTCAAACTAGATACCCCAATGATGATTGTGGACAAGTTTGGATTAATTTGGCCCAGTAGTTTCAGAGGAGAAGATTTTTGTAAAACATTACTAAGATTTAAGAAAAATGGTTAAAATTGACTGTGAAGGGCAATAACTCCTAAATGGGTCAACTGTCAATTTCGGTCATTTGACTTATTTGTAAATCTTACTTTGCTGAATATTTTTGCTGTTTACAGTTTATCTCTATCTATAATAATATGCAAGATAATAACCAAAAACAGTAAAATTTCCATAAAATTACCAATTCAGGGTCAGCAACCCAACAACGGGTTGTCCGATTCATCTGAAAATTTCAGGGCAGATAGATTTTGACATGATGAACGATTTAACCTGCGTAAGATTTGCTCTAAATGCTTTGGTTTTTGAGTTATGTCAAAAACTGCATTTTACCCCTATGTTCTATTTTTAGCAATGGCGGCCATCTTGGTTGGTTGGCCAGGTCATCGGACACATTTTTTAAACTAGATACCCCAATGATGATTGTGGACAAGTTTGGATTAATTTGGTCCAGTAGTTTCAGAGGAGAAGATTTTTGTAAAACATTACTAAGATTTACGAAAAATGGTTCAAAATTGACTATAAAGGGCAATAACTCCTAAAGGGGTCAACTGACCATTTCGGTCATGTTGACTTATTTGTAAATCTTACTTTGCTGAACATTTTTGCTGTTTACAGTTTATCTCTATCTATAATAATCTTCAAGATAATAACCAAAAACAGCAAAATTTCCCTAAAATTACCAATGCAGGGGCAGCAATCCAACAACGGGTTGTCTTATTCATCTGAAAATTTCAGGGCAGATAGATTTTGACCTGATAAACAATTTTGCCCTGTCAGATTTGCTCTAAATGCTTTGGTTTTTGAGTTATAAGCCAAAAACTGCATTTTACCCCCATGTTATATTTTTAGCCATGGCGGCCATCTTGGTTGGTAAGCGGGGTCACCGGACACATTTTTTAAATTAGATACCCCAATGATGTAGTTTCAGAGGAGAAGATTTTTGTAAAAGCTAACGACGGACGACGACGACGACGGCGGACGACGGACGACGGACGCCAAGTGATGAGAAAAGCTCACTTGGCCCTTTGGGCCAGGTGAGCTAAAAATGAAAAAAAGTTTTAATAGGATGCAAAATATATTTTATACTTGGTTTTGATGTTGTTTGGGGTGAGACTTTACTCGACTTGGAGTAATGAGAGTTTGGATGAAACTTTTGGTGTATGTAGACGATAAGTAACTGTCATGTTTGTTAGCAGGCGTGGTCAACGTACACAATTTTTTAACAAAATATCCTAATGATGATTGTAGCCAAAATGCAAGTGTGGTTAAATTTGGCCCAGTAGTTACAGAGGATAAGATTTTTTTGTAAAAGTTAACAGACGAAGACGAAAAAGACGGACGTCAAGGGATGAGAAAACACTTAGTCCATAAAATAAGTCGAATATAAACTAGGTACAGTTGTTTTTCTAAATTGTATCGAGATAGACGGTATTTAAGTTTACGCAAACAATCAAAGTGAGGTATAGCATTGTTGATTCATTTTGCGTGACCACCGAAAGTTTATCATAGGTGTAATGACTTGCACTTATAGGGATATTTGTAACATTTAAATCTGGTAAGTCGAAATTTTAGAAAACATAGTTTTGGTTTAATCAGGATTTAATGTTTAAAAATATCTTCAACCCAATTATTTTGTATTTTTAAAACGTAAACATATACGCAGCTTTTTTCCATTTATAGTTATTATTTTACCATTACTCGCAAATGAAAGTCATGATGTATGTATCAAATGTAAGAAAATTGTTTATTGTTTAAATCTAACATGTCTATAAAGGTAGTGGTATTTTCAGAAAATGCATTTGTTGAATAATGTCTGCCTGCTATTTATAAATCTGATCCGTCGTAATTAACCCATAGAAAGATGGATTTAAAAAAAAATAGATTGGATTTAAAGTACTTATATTATTTCTTCGATGGAATTTGAACCACAATATCTAACCCCGGCTCCCAGGCTTCAACATGTTGTTGTGCTTCAGATGATTAAGACCTCATGGTTTCTCTGAGCAATAGTTTGGGGATCTGAGCTCCAATGAAATGGTTCGGATTCCATGCCCAATTTCTGAAACGCAGATTCATTCAGGGCTCCGACGTACCCGTGGAGCTAGTGTATTACCTCCCTATTCGAGTGTTTGTGACTATATTTGGATAGACAGGTCACTGGTGTGCAAGACCATATGTCCGTTACTCTTGACCATGCTCATTTTGATTATTTATTAGAGACTAGCGTTATTCATTTTTCCAAAGTTTTAAATAAAAGAAACATGTTTAAAATTTTCACAACAATAACCTGATCATCCAATCTTCAGGAAAATTATCCGACGCACAAATTCCAACTATATTTGTTATATAAAGTTAAGATAAAATAAGCATTTTATTAATCTAACTCAAGAATCTAGCTATCATTTTGTACAACAACAATATGCACAATAATTCATGATCATTTAATTATTTGAATCTGAAAATACTTTAAAAACTTGTGGTTCATTTCATGGAACAAAACAAAATAGATTGATATTAATTCAAAGGAAAATTCAAAATACTATCCCGAGTCGTCATAGTTATTCAAGTAGACGCCTTTTATCAAAATTATCAAATCAATCTGATTTTATTCTGTCTTTTTGTAGCTGAGAATAATGTTTACTGCTGAAGCAGATGACACAACACAATAAATACAACAATATCGCACTGCAGACAGGCAGATAAAAAAAGAGTATAAAATTGAGAATGGAAATGGGGAATGTGTCAAAGCGACAACAACGTTGTACCCGACCATAGAGCAGACAACAGCAGAAGGGAACCAACGGCTGAATTTAACACCCTTTACAAATACAGTATCATTTATATCTAGTTCATTGTCTGTGACATAATGCATGTGTAAGGCCTCCAGAGTACTCTTTCTAGAAATCATGTAGTTGTCCAAGAAAATTCAAAATTAAAGACTCCTTTTTAGTGAAATAATGAAATGAATACAAAAATAACGGGTTGCAATTTTCAGTAAAATTAGTCGCCAAAATTCCCACAAAGTATATTTATAATAATATTTAACCATCATATGCATCTAAAAAACATAATGAAAATGTTTATTGATCAGAAAATGAAATATATAATGAATCGACGACACTCTACATGCTCCTGCCCAACCAGATGTTGCAATCCGATTGGGAAATTCATTACCTATTTATATCAATGTCGTGGCATTTATTTTTAGCAACAAAAATGGATTTCAGAAAACCATAAGTTCTATTTAAAGGTAAACTGTAAATTAAGATCTATAAATAAACTGTGTTTTCCCAATGTAAATTCTCGGAATAGACGAAAAGAGGTCACATGATCTTATTCATATATATTTAGTGCCGTTTAAATCAGACAGTATACATTTTCAATAGAATCGTCTTAGCTAAAAGGTAAGAAATTTTATTCAATAACTCTGAAAATGTCTTTGTTTTATTTGTTTTTGGCATACTGCTTATATATATTCAACATGCAAGTTTGCTTAATAAATAAGCATGGCAAACTTCGGCATAGAGAAAACAAAATCCCCATCTAGAGATGGGAAAACACCTTTTAAGTTTTGCTTTCAGTTTATAATATTTTTCAGTCGCTCGCTCGAACTGTATACAATCGACGCAGTTTGTTACATCTACTGTCTAGTTTCTTAATTTTTGGCCTGACTGGTTGATGCATTCTACGAAGACAGTTAAGAAAAAACAACTCTCTGTTTTCTCTGGGTTTTTTAAGAAACATTCTAGCAATAACAACATGATTGAGTTGACATTCTAATGTGTTGAGGGGTATTTTTCAGAGGCGGATTTAGAAAAAATTTGGTTGCTTATATAGGGAATCACTGAAGCGTGACTGGAGTGCGCCCCCCGCCCCCTTTTAGGCAGTCAGTGGGCCCCCACTTATGAAAATTTCTAGATCCGCCAGTGTTTTTTTAAAACTATTTTGTCACGTCGAAAAATGGTCCTTGCACGCTCTTTGAAATAAGCTTGACGTGTCAAATATGCTCTAACATTACATGTAATAACAATGATAATTGTAATGATTTTATGGTTCTGATCCTGCCTGGAATTAAATGTATATGATTTTTATAGCATGAAGATAATAACATCTGTCTGAACTTTTTTTTAATGTTTCATTTTAGTTTATAAAAATGTTTTTCTGTTACAAATCATGATGTATAGTTTTATGTGTACATGTTATGCTGCCCATCAAGGGCCCTTGATTGGAATAATAAATATTCTTATTCTGTATAACATGGCTTGATAATCTAAACAAGTCGGTCAGAAGTGAAACATTAATTTCGTATGTTCATATGTGGGGATATACTATATACCTGTGGCAATTTATAAAGACATGAAATTTTTTTAGATATGACACCTTTAATTGTTGTTATCGCATGTTCATATTAGATAGTTTTTGAAAAATGAAAAATTCATGGAGGCATTTACTATTTATTTCAACGATTATGTCGTGTAAACAATGGTGGGTATTAATAATACAAGCATGTATTACTTATACATGTTTTTACGTCTCAACTATACCATACGTGGAAGTTTAAACCTATTTAGGCTATGCTGGTGACTTAACAATACTGTCATCTGATCTGTTCTGGCCGATATATTTTATTGACTAAGCATTTTATATCTTAACAAACACTAACGTAAACTGGCAAGTAGCCAGCCTTTAAATTTATAGATTTTATTGTTATCAAGGCCGACTTTGGTCGGTAAAAACTTCCTGGTTGAGTATGGAAGTTTAAATAGGCAGGTAATTTTTTTTATTGTGCGTGCATAATATTGTCAACGGATACGTAAAAAAAATCTATATTTACATCGGTTTGTTTAGCTGAGCATGCAACAAATTTAATTTAGGTATGGGGGTGGGGATTGGGATGGGATGAGAGGATTGATGTATCGCACTACACTGCATGGTGACCAACCTTTGTGCAAAGACCATGCATATTTGAACATAAAAATATTTTCATTTGCAATTAAAAATTTAATGTCATTGGGTTTTCTTTGTGTTGTTATTTTTTTTTTTATAAATGATACACATACAGTAAGATCTTAAAAGTTTTGATAAATAAGCACAGCTTTACTTTATTGGTAAAAAGTTGAAATTGGCAGTAAGACTTTAAATTCAATTTTACGTTTCAGTTTAAATTAAATCACAACAATGAAGAAGAGTCACAAAGGAAGCAGTCGGCATTCACTTGGAGCTGGAAGGAAGCCTATCAGGCCAATTGAACGACAGAAAATGCGCCCTTGGTTGTACAACTTGTTACTAAATGAGGACGTCTTGAGCGTCAAGTGGGAGTCGAAAAGAGAGTCTACATTTAGGATTGCATGGAGGCATGCAGCAAGACAAGGCTGGAACCCACGTGATGACGCTGATTTGTTTGAACGTTGGGCCAGACATACAGGTATTGTTTCTGGTATTTGCAAGTGCGGATAGTTATAATGTTGCATTTTACCACAGGCACTTTTTCTCAGAATATTTTCCCTATACATGCACGACATACCTAATTGCTCAACGTGATTTTCTTCCTTTGCACAGTTCTCATGATGCGTAGTTGCTTACTCTTTGTATTTCACGTTTAGAGACAGCATCATAGTTACCATAATTAGAAAATGTGTACTTGATCTGATCTGGTCTATATACAAAATTTGAAGTAATTAATACAGTAAAACAGTCCAATTCAAAAATATGCCAATATTTAAGTGAGAGATTATCTCATTACATGTACTGGAAACTTAAAATGGGAACTTTTTGTTTAAGAATTACTTCAGAAAGATAGAAGAAATATGTTTTACTCGTTTTTTTAGGGAAATTCATGGACGGCGACGATCCTGATCCTAAACGATGGAAAGCTAATTTCCGTTGTGCTTTGAACAGCCTTCCCGATGTTGAGGAATTGAAAGATAGGGGTCTGAGGAAGGGAAACAATGCGTTTAAAATCTACAAATTTCTAGACGAAAAGAAAATGAAATTAAAGAGAAAACAAAACAATCAGTGTAGAGGTAATTATAGTTACAAATATATATTAAATTAGCTTTTAGTGAATTAATTTAAATCTTACGAAATATGTATTGCCCGCTCTTTTTCTGTAGGTCACAATCTTTCTGTACCACTGTTTTAAGAGTTTGCCACACTTAATTAAACACCCTTTACAAATGCAACATCACTGATATATATATATTTAACTTACAAATAATGTCATGAATTGTAATTACTGATAATTATACATGTTAAATTACAGAAACTGAAAGTTCCCCTAAAAGAGCATCTAAACGACTACAAGATAAACCATGTCGTCGTTTTGCCGACAGTGAGTCGGATGAGGACGAGGAGGAAATGTCGGAGGATTCTGATGAGGTATGTGTATAGTTTTTGTATAAATAAACTACTTAGTAACTTGATTCTAGAAAATATGAAATTCAAAAACAGGATAAGGAAATTTCTTTCTTGACAGGACATGTTCGGTCTTTCCAGTGTTGATTTGAGGTTTAGGCTTACAGTGGCGGATCCAGAACCTTTTGTAAGGAGGTGACACGGACTGGCCCACTTCAGTCATGTATCAGTGATTCCCTATATAACCAAACAAATGTTTCTCACAAAAGGGGGACCGGGACCTCCAGCCCCTCCGGATCCGCCTATGGCTTAGACGACAATCCAATTATTTGCTTGAAAAAAAACCAGTATTTTATAAGATGCATTTTTAAACATTTCCCCCTATCACAAACGACTATAACGATATATTTGTTACTTATAAATATATGGTATATGATTTTTTTTTATTTGTAGTGCCAGTCCCCAACACGACGAGATTCAGATGAAGTATCGACCTCTGGTTCTGAGCCAGAGCTGATTTCAGAACGGTATAGTCGCTTTTCAACAGACAGCAATGAACTTCCTGTGTTTGAAAAGATTTGTGGAGAATCTGGTACGTAATTTCTGTCTTAAACAAGTGACAACATCGTACGTAATCTTATCTGATTTTTATTTCTTGTGTTAAGGTTTGTGTGTATAGTTCCCAGTGATCCGTAGACACGCGCGTACTTGCACATGAGTAGAGGAAATTTGACCGGCCATGAAAAGATAATTGTCAGTTCATATAGTTTTTTAAAAACTTTTAAAAAAAAAACTCGTTAAGTCTGAAATTTTAGTTTGTCCTTGAATGATGTAATGTAAACATGATAATATCTTAGGTATTTATTTAGAGGGAAAATCGATTAAGAAACCATGGGTTAATTTTACCAGAAAAAAGGCTGAACAAAACAATTTTTCTGTTTGTATGTCATTGTTAGTTTGTTGTGATTTAAACGTCTTTTTTCCTTTTTCTTCTTCAGATTTATCCATTTTCAAGCCTGAAAACAAGTGCCATAATTTTACCTATAATCAAGGATATATTACATTACCGGACACCACTATGGCTATTTATAATACACAAAGCGGTAAGAATATTGTCAATTTTGAAATATGTCAGAAGCAGAAGTTTTTTCTTTGATATTCAATTATTGGGGTAAAAGTCAAGTGGTTGAAATAGGAAAAGCAAAACCAAAACTTTGGACCTCTTATATGACGCGCGATTGCCTACAGGAGGGTTGCTTTGTTGAAATATAGATACTTGATTGCCTAGAAGTACTGCTTTGCTGAAAAAAATATTTTAATTAAAAATTGTTTTAACAAAAATTTCAATGATTTATTTGAAACTGTTTTAATCTAAAATATATTGTTATTTTTTTCCGTTTCAGATGATGACAATTGTAGTACAGAGAGTGATATGACGGAAGAAGAATTAGTTGAGGTACTTTTCATTACATGCCATTACATTGATTAACTTATTTTGTTCGCATGCTTTGGGATTATTTTTTTTTTATTTAAGTTTCAGGAATCAAAAAAGTGTTTTTTGAGCTTCTTCTGCAGAAATGTTAATATAAAGCCAAATAATAATACTCAGTACATTTTTTGCACATACATTTCATCAATTCATTTAAATGATTTTGCCAAGGACTGTATATAGACCAAGTGCTATATTTCTAAACAGTTGTTATATATTTTCAGTTAATTTTGAATGTAGAAAGTCCAGGAGCCAGAGAGATTGTTGAGATTAAAGATGAACCAATTGATATTTGGTCATCTGTGGCAGCTGATGTTACCATTGGTAAGTAACTGTATTGTCTCATGTGTACACCACCAATACCCTTGTATTTATACTTGAAACGATTGCATGAGTCTAGACCTGCTAAACTTATGGCCGTATAGTACACTCTCCTCCACCCAAACCATATCAATAAATGATATATCTAAGTACTCTTATGATTATCAATACAAAGTATCCATCACACCCCTTGTGATTATGAATTCAAAGAATCCATCATTCCCGAGGTTGTGCAGGTAACTGTTTTCATTTAGAGTGTTAAGAAGAGGATCAAGGACTGCACAAGATAACAGGGTTCATGTTCAACTTTATTATTAAGTAATTTTGATATCTTTCAATGGCGTTAGCTTTACCTTAACATTAACTGTAAGTTTTCGCAAAAGATGTTGATAAAAAAAAAATAGGTTCTTCTTCCTGTATATTAAATATTTTATCCCTTAATTTGTAAAAGAATATGAAAAAGCATAAAAATGTGATAGATTGTCCATATAACATCTCATTTCTAAAAGCTGTTAAGTTTTGTGATGTTTATCTTGTAGGCGAAGACATGGATCAGGATTTGTTAGATGGTTGTGTTATAAATGAAACAGAAAACGTTGTTACACAACAAATCACGTTTGGTGGTGATATGGTAAGTTTATACACACTTACTATATTGTTTTCTAAAGAGGGTTCAAGATTGAGGGAAAAGGGGGTTGGAAAAAAGAGGCTAAATGAAATTTGAGTGCATGCAGCTTGATGGAGGCTTGGCAAGAAAGCTGATACGTAAAGATTCGCGATGTAGATATAGAAGATAGCTGGAGTATTTAATAAAAACATTGAAAACAGAATAGCAGTTGGTATATGAAAGAGGACAGAATGGATCGGTCAAGGGAGACAATTTATATGAAGTGTGGGTTTATTTGTTGATATTCATTGCAACAATTAAATATACCAATGGGAAAAGTAAGGTAAATGAAAATTTGCAAGCAATAATGGTTAAATTTAGATGTCTATTTCTCCTTTTGTTATGTATGATGTCTCAAGTTTTGTTGACATAAACTTATGCTGTCTATTATATTTTCAGGGTTACACATGTCTGGATCTTTCATTGATATGAACATTGATGTGATTAACTTTGGTATCGTAGACAATCAAATGTTACACATGTATGTGACTGTACTATAAGGCGTGCTATCACAAGAGAGACTTCTGTGATATATAGCAATTCAATAATATGACTTTTCACCTTGTCATACTTAACCTTATACTTGAGAGTTTGAATTCATTTTACCTCCGGGCAAGCAGTCATTAAACAAACGTATGAATACGGAGATTCGGGAGTTGTGCACGGAGAAGGACAACATTGGACGATTTATAATTTGCTGTAGTTTTTTATTCATCTGAATTGGATATTAACGTGTGATGATGATACTATTATATTCATTATTCATAATCGTCATATTAACTTGTGCAATGTGTGAATATTTCATTCTGCCTAGTCATAAAAGGACCAGCACTTCATGTATCAGAGTACGATGATATGACCAGACAATGGACCTTTATCATTCGTGGTGCAAAAGTGTAGTAAAATGTAGTATCAATAAATTATTAAAAAAAATATTTGATTTCCCTTTCTTACAATTGCCAAAAAAAATGAAAATTGAAATGTACAACAATTGTCAAAAAAAAAATGAAAATTGAAATGTACAGAGTCCCTACAGATAGCAAATGCGTATCTATACCAACATTTCTAACACATACACACATTCCATAAGGACAAGTATTTTGATAACTTTTTAACCGCTTCCAAACTTAATAAGCATTTGGTGATTAGATCATAAACAATCAAGAAAGGAATCAAAGTAATATTCGTTTTGGTAACTTGTTACGATTTTTCTTTACCTGCAGGAGAGAGAGAGCTAGGTTACTCTTTTTCCTCCCTAACACAGATGTATTCATGTAGTTGAAATATTGATGCTGCGTACTACTACTACCACCAAAAACATCCATTCAGTATGAGGAAAAGGACTTCATAGTTGTGGTTTTTGAAAGGAGCAAAAACCCTCCACAAAAATGAAACATTATTAAACGAAAAAGCAGGGTTTACAATCACTTATATATACTCCTGGCTGTGGGGAAGAATTCCTTCTAAATCAATGGATGAAATTATTTAATTGACACATTGAAACCACCTAACGTACACCTGGAATATTAAATTGAACAAATGTATTGAAATATTCCATATAATAACAAATAAGGAATCCATATCCTTCGGCACAACGTCTTCTTACGAAAATGGACTATTAACAAAAATAGAACTTAAACCGATTGTTACAAAAAACTTGACCATACATAAACTTCAACTGCTCATACGTAAGTGCATTGCGCAGCAGTTATGTGCAAATCTTTGAATTTGGTGATATTTGGATTTTATAGGGTGATATCATATTCTTATTCTATTCGCAGTTTGTCAGTTTTACTGTAGTTTGATATATAATTCGCAGTTTGTCAGTTTTACTGTAGTTTGATATATAATTCGCAGTTTGTCAGTTTTACTGTAGTTTGATATATAATTCGCAGTTTGTATACAGTGTGTTGTTTGATTCACTTTTCCAGTTGAACCTAGGATTTGCATGTTTACGTTATAAACTCACTGCACTGAGTATGCATGATCTTTTTTTTTTAAATTTATTTTCGGGTAGAATGGACCTGGACTTTGACATCATATATCTTAAGTAGTATATTTTTTAAAAATATTTTTTTTTAAAGAGGAGTATTATTTGTTTGATAGCAATGTATGTCTTTTAATTAGAACCCTTACGTGGACTTATCTGCAAAACAAAAATATATGTAAAAAAATTCTGAGACTACTATATATAACACTGTGTTATAGTAGTCTCAGATAAATTCAATGACGTTAACGAAACCAAAATAACTGCTACGGGGGTGTACATAACCAGTGGCGGATCCAGAACTTTGCCTAAGGGGAGGGGGCCGCTGACTGACATAAAAGGGGGGGCGCTCCAGTCATGCTTCAGTGATTCCCTATATAATCAACCAAATTTTTCCCACGAAAAGGGGGGGGGGCGGGCCCCCCAGGCCCCCCTGGATCCGCCTATGATAACGACCTTGACCTTCCATGGGAGTCTTTAACTACTAATAAGTTGCATAGCCAACTTAATTTTATCCCGCAGCTCATCTGGATATTATATATATATATATATACACATCCTTCCTTAAACATTAATGAAACAATGGGTGTGCATTACACCGTCTGGTGAGACGGAAATTCTCGCTTAATTTAAGTAAGTGATTGTACGAGATTTAAACAAGTAGAACACAAAGGTTAACATAAAAATTCACAGATTTTATACAAAAATAGCATGTTTACTACCTTTTTACATTTTCTTGACAACTTTGAAAGTATTTTTTTTCTCTCACCAAAACCAGTAGTAAAAAGTACGAATCTAGCAGCTCTAAATTAATGCAGGGTGAAAAAGGGGGCGTGTCGTGCGGGGATTGGAACCCCCTTTTTTTGGACGATTAATAAATTTGAATGGGGCATATAGTTGGAACGTCTCCCTTTTTATCCTGGATTGGGACAACCCCCCTTTTTTTAAAATGGCTGGATCCGCCTCTGGCTGATTTGTATATTGGGTTCTATACTGCTATTGCATTGCAACTTTCTTTAACGAGCTCAACGTAAGTTGCGGAAATCTACAGGTGCCGGGTTTTAAGTATTATGAGACACATTGGTGCATGGCCTTTCGTCTGTTTTCTGCTCTTTGGTCTGGTTGTTTTCTCTTTGACACATTCCCCATTTACATTCTCAATTTTATTTGATGAAAAGACGGAATATTCGATGCATTTGAAAGGAAATAATCGAACAAATTATCCATTTTAAATAACACATTTAAAGAAAAAGTTGGCCAATAAATCAATATACGATTAGTTTTGATTCTACTAGTTAAGCATCAAGTAAAACTCTATTAATTTTTAATAAAGAGTTTGACGACGAAGAAAACTTTTACCTACTTTTATACAATATAAATAACAAATGAGTTGCACTTGTATATTTTAAACATTATAAATACACCACATTACATTTGGGACAGTTAATATTACAGTCCCAGAGTAAATGCGTTTTATAATATATCGATTGGCATTGGCATTGAACAAAACAAAACAATGCAGCATGTCCTATTATACTTATCCTGTTGAGAAAATATAATAATGTCGAAGGTATATATATTGACTTTGCTTTAAACTTATCTCACGTGTCATTTCTATGTATACGTATGTAATATTTAACATGCTAATTATGCATGAGTTACGTCAGGTCAGATTGCATAGTTATCTGTCTCAACCAGATAGGTTTTCTAGAAATCAAATGTAGTTTACCGGAAATCAGACTCCTTTTATAAAAATGAGCTTCTGTTTTTGTAAAGTTTGTTTGTATTACAGAAAGTTAATTTTCTATATATTTATTGACTGAAAATTCTAAACGATAAACTCCTTCCTATCAATGTGATCACAAATATATTTATCAACGTTGATACAAATATTTCCCCACATGTGCGGTGCATGTACACACGACAACACGATTAAAATGTCATCACGACCCATAAGACCTGTTGAACGACAGCGAATGAGACCATGGCTCGAGAACCTCCTTAACAATAGATCTGTTGATGGTCTAAAATGGACCGACCAGAAAATGAAAGTATTTGAAATTCCATGGAGACATGGATCTAGACATGGCTGGAATCAAACTAAGGATGCAGACTTGTTTGAGAGATGGGCTAAACACACAGGTAGGTCAATTTTCTCGTGCATGCTATGATTATAACTTTTTGTACATGCTTTGGTTGATATAACTTTCACGTACATGCTCTGGTTAATATTACGTACATTCTCATACACTCAGCATTGTTTTGGTTATGTCACTTTCTCGTACATGCTTTGTTTATACTTTCTCGGGATATCAAAAGTATTATATATATTTGAATAAAAAAAATATATGGTAACCAACGTCCATGAGACAGCAACCTCAACGATAAATACAACAAAAAGGAAATGTATACGTCCTTTACTACAAGTATTTGCCATTTACAACAAATCCGTTCCCAGAAATGTTGCAAAAAAGGGGGAGTCTTAAGTTTCTTTTGTCAAAATTGTTCTCATAAAAATGATAAAATGAATAAACAAACGACCTTTATTGAAAATATGATAACCTCATAGGCCTTATACGTAGGGAACAACCATTTTAAACATAAAAGGGGAGAGGTTATAATTGACTTAGAAGATTAGCAACAATCAAATAAGTCCCTTAAATAAATATACATAATGCATTTAAATAAACATCCATCCCCATTATTTAGTGACGGATTCAGGGGGAAAGAGATGATAAAGACGTGATTTCATAAGAATAAATTAATCACACCCTTTACTTCATAAAAAATGGGGGAAATATACAGTTTTGACTGGTTAAGATTATTTTTTTATATATAATTGTAGTTGAGAAAAAGAAAAGAAAAGTGTGTCCATCTGTTTGAAAAAAAATCAAACCAATATAAAAAAATAACCCCCCTTTTTTAAATTAAATGTTTGTTCTCACCAATCTCAAAACACGATATCATACGAAAAGATGTATTTAAAAGCATAAAACCTTAAACAAATGTGCATATTTGACTGAACTAGTCAATCCGACGGTTCGTCACAAATTTTGAAACTAATTAAAGGCTTGAAATGTTATATTTACATATATATATATATATGTGTATATGTTAAATGTTTTGTAGATATGTGTCTCATAATATGATAAAGCCAATCTTATGACTGGGTACTGAGTGTTTTAATGTATATTTTTTTAATATGTCATTGTATAATGTTCAATCAGTATGTGACACAATAATAAAATAAAATGTATTTATTATTTAAAGTCCTTAAAACAATGAATTTTAATAATGATCAAGAATATGTTGAATAATTACAACAATCAGGATATGTTTACAGGCATGTGTCTCTGAAAAACCCAACAATTATCAAATGTTTATTTGCTATTTTTTACTAGAGACAATGCCATCGGATTTTCCGAATAATGTGATCCTGTAGGTGCCTTCAAAGTTTTAAGTAAACCAAATGTAATGCCAAAAAAGTCCTTTCAAGTTCGTCCAGTTGAAACAATGAATTTAAAAATTCAAAACATAATTTTCTAGTTCAAAACATTTACGGGTAAGTGCGATTTTTAACCTTTGTCTAAGATTGAAACTAAACTGTTTTGGTTATAAATGTCAAATATTTTTTCCAGATTATTATCAGATATCCATTCATATATTCAAGTTCTGATTTTTCTAATTTTCATAAAATTGGCGTATGCAATTCTGTCTAATTTTAAAAAAAATAGAGCCAGGTTCTAAAGAACAGTTTTATTTTATTTTATTTTGTTTTTAAAAAGAATGCTTTTTTGTGCACCTAAGTACATCTTGTACTTTCCTTAAAGTTTGGTCTGTCCAAATAATATTTGAGGTAAAATTTTGTATATCATCTGTTTACCAGTTGAAATTAACCTTTATTCAGGGAATCGATCTTTATTTTACAATTTGTTGAACTTCATAATTTTTTTTGTCGACCATTTTTTGCTCGCAAGGATCTTTCTACACTATTTTATTTATATTTTTTTATTTTTTTTATAATTTTTTTATTCGATTTTATTCTTATTCTTAAATTTTCAAAACGGAATTTCTGTTTGAAAATTTAAAATCAGGAATTAAAAAGCCGCAAAATATGAGTTCCATTAATCAAAATGTTTAGTTTAGGAGACACTGGACGAAATATTCAAAATTCATTAAAATAATGGAAAATTTGTGCTGCAAAAAAATAAAGATTAATCCATAGAAATTCTCAGTATTCCATTGAAATTTTCAAAATTCATTACAATAATGGACAATTTGTGCTGCAAAAAAAAATAAAGATTAATCCATAGAAATTCTCAGTATTCCATTTTTTTATTTATAAAATTAGGCTTATTTCAATATTCTGTCGAAGACATCATATTGCCTTCATTTCATGTTCCGAGGAAATATATTCATAATAAAAATACAGAATAATGACCACCAGATATTTAATATCTAATTTTCTCCTAATATTCGATGTATAAATATTTCCAGATGGCACATTTGTATAGCTGACATCGGTCGGTTTGTTGAAAAAAATTTCCGTTTTAACAAATAAAAAAAATTGTTTTAAAAAACTTATTTAGAAAATCCACTTAGAAAATCCTCATAACATTTTTACAACACTAGTTTGGTTATCACTTTGACGCAACAATAAGAGGGAATACATATATTGAAAAAAATGTATTTTTTCCAAAAACGTATTTGTCACGGGTGTGACAAAAGAGAGTGTTGAAGAAAAAATACAGAATTTAAAAAAATATTATAAAAATTATTAAAAACTGTCACAAGAAAAAGGGAAAAGAAAATGGAAATAATTAACTGAATGCTTTTTTTTTTACAATAAATATTTTTTTCACATAGTGACATAGTCTTCATAAGTATTTATTACAAAATGAAAATTGTATATATTATAAAGAATAATATGTTAAATGGTTTAATTTCGTATGTCCAAAATTTTGAAAAGAATTAATATAATATAATTAGTATATTGAAACATTTGTAAGGATGTTTCAAATGAAAAATAAAAATAGGCCAACTAGACAACAACCCCTCTTTATTGTCTAGCATTCCTTCTAGTGTTCCCAAAAATACAAACTCAGTGGAAATGCTCACAATGGCTGCTTTTACTTAAAAAAGTATAGTCTTTAGTCTGTTCCTGGAAGTATTATATTGTCAATATTATATTGTCAATATAATACTTCAATGGTCTGTTTTCTGATATTACAGGACGATTTGAAAAAGGAAAGCCGAATCCAAAGAAATGGAAGGCAAACTTTCGATGTGCATTGCATAGTTTGACGGACGTCAAAGAAGTCACCCCCAGGAAAACTGACAGAGAAAGTAAATGTACCAGAGTGTACCAGTTTGTGGATGATACCAAACAGAAAGAGTGTGGTGGGTACTTACATGGTTCAAGTTAACTCTTTTTTTTTTTTTACATTTAAGATGAAGTAGTATACAAGTTCAGCATATACAAATAATAATTCTAACAGAGCTTAGACTTTATGGGTTATACATTTTATGTTTAACTTTAATCGAAGAGAGTTTTGTATGCCTCCAGTTTTTGTTATCCAATTTATGAATGAACAGGCCTCATTTTATTCACAGCGTAATAAAAGTTTTCACTTTTTGTTTACTTTAGAGGGACGCCGGCCGTACAGACGACGAAAGTTGTCATCAGAATCTGACACATCATCTAAGTATAGTGCAGACAGTTGTATAACATCCTCGCCATCAAGCACGACGAAATACACGAGCGATGATGATGTGTCCTCTTCATCTCCTGAATACAGCATTACTAGAGATGCAAAGAAACGAAAGATGGATGAAGATCTTACTAAACATTCCAGTTATAAGAAGTACACGTGTATTGAGAAAAATGATGTAAAATCAAATAAATTAAAATACAGTCCACAACACGCAGCATTCCAAGAACCAACCAAAGATCAAATCTCACCACTACCAGATTCTACATCTCAACTAGATTTCAACATTCTTCTGGTATGTTGACAGAAAAGATCAGATTCAAGTTAGACATAAAATACAGAAGATATATGATGTGAACCCCTTAATTTCCCCAATTCCCTAACTAAACGTAGTTTTTTTTTTCTCCAAAAAGAGGTTAGGGCCAATTTCCTCAAAATATTAACACAATCCTTCGCCCATGCATGGGCTTTTTATAATAAAGTCATTTCAAAAAGAGGTTATGGAGCCAATTTCCCAAAACAATTTAATCCAATCCTTTTCCGGCATGGGATTGTTGTAATAATGTCAATTTAAAAGGAGGTATAGACCAATTTCCTCTAAACTTTAACCAAATCCTTCTGCATGGGATTTTTGTAATGTCAATTCAAAAGGAGGTATATATAAGGGCCAATTTCCCCACAATTTTAATCCAATCCTTCGCTGGCATGTGCTCTTTATACTAAAGTCATTTCAAAAGGAGGTATAAGGGCCAATTTTCCCACAATTTTAATCCAATCCTCATCTACATGGGTTTTCATATTGAGGTCATTTTCTAAAATTTATAGAAAATGTGACCTAGATACAAATGAATCCATTTTAATTTCGAAAGATCAGAGGATCTTATATTTGATTTGCAGGAAACAAAAATAAAAAAAAATAAAATAAAAAAGGAGCAAACATGAACACAAGAAGTTTTGTTAAATGTAAGAAACAAAAACTGGTGTACGTAAAACTACTGTGGTGTTATTGTTTTCTTAATTTTCGGGAAATGTTGTCAGCTATTTTAATGCCCTTTTTAATTTATATCAATAGTTGCTAGTTCAAATACGACTTTTTTTTTTAAATTAAGTTATTGAAGACGCACTTTTTCAAAAAAGCAAAGAGCATTTTATGAAATTCTGTCAAAACTATGACCAACATGTCGAGATTGGTTGATAACATTTTGGTTTTCCTAGATTATTTCTTGAAAATCACTTGCCCTACTTACATGTATGTTAGTTGTTACAAGTTTTTTTTTATTTGATAAAAAGTTTAATATTATATCCCTTTGTTATCATGTTGGTTTCTTACTCACGTTTTAGTATATAATAATGCGGTCAGAACATTTTGAAAACTAAATAAGGCAAAGGATCAAGTGCATTTTTATTCAAATTTTCTTGTGGAAGTAGACAAATTTTTCCTTATTTAATAATGTTGCCCAATATTTTTAGGATGGTATAAAAAAGGAACGTATAGACACTGAAGTTACAGAAATCACTCTGCCGTTCAAACCAACACTTGGAGATAACTTTGGTGAGCATACACTTTGTTGTTGTTACTCCCGACTTTTAAATTAAAAATAATAAAATATTTTTATTTCCAAGCAAACGACGAATTCAATTACAGTTTCTCAATACACCATTCCACAATTGTGCAAGGCGGTGAAGCACATACTGTTCTAATAGCATATACAACTGCATTGAATACATGTTGAGGAAATGCATGGCTATGCAAAATTGCAATTTTTCAGAATTCTTGTCATCGCCAAATTGGTCAATTTCAGCACTTCTGAAACGGCTGGCCAGTTCAGGATGTTGATTGTCTGTGTAAATTTTTGAGGGAGATTTTAATTTAATTTTTATATAAATTTCAATTTTAAAATTAAAAAAAAAAAAGAATAAAACCAACGATTTTTATACCATTGTATTTTTCAACTTACATAAATA
Source organism: Mytilus edulis (assembly GCF_963676685.1). NCBI lineage: Eukaryota > Metazoa > Mollusca > Bivalvia > Mytilida > Mytilidae > Mytilus > Mytilus edulis. The sequence continues at coordinate 21,137,590 of NC_092352.1, read as the reverse complement.
ATAATACTCTAACATCTATTCGTTTTTGTCAGATAAATTTATTAATTAAATTAGTTTGCATATTTTTCTTATATTTCTAATGAAATAAAAATGATACAAAGTTATAATTAAATAGTAGAATTTTTTTTTTTCAGAGATAGAAATAGACCGAGGAGTTTTTCTCAACCATATGAGTGGGTTTATAATGATTCAAACTTCAGGGTGTATTAATGGATTTACAGGACCAAGTGCAATAGATTCAGGTTAGTCTCAAAGATAAAGGACTGCTCAACTTATTTCATAAAGATTATCACAAAATTAAAACTTATTTCATAAATATTATCACAAAATAAAACTTATTTCATAAATATTATCACAAAATAAAACTTACTCATAAATATTATCACAAAATAAAACTTGCTCATAAATATTATCACAAAATAAAACTTACTCATAAATATTTTCACAAAATAAAACTTACTCATAAATATTTTCACAAAATAATAGAATTCTACTATTTATTTATATTTACAGTGAATGCTAAATGATATGTTTTGCATCAACTCATTATCCTTTATTACAGATACCAAAACTTTTACCAGCAACTTTTCAAGTGATTTTAAGGTATGTTGACATCTTCTCACATTCTTGTGTTTTAAAAAAAATGTATGGTGCAATTATGTCCCAAAGCCACGTTCGTCCAGTCGCCATTTCTGTTTATTAATTCGAGAATAATTGGGAAGGGTTGATCACTATAAATAGCGCCACATGTTCCTATATCTGTCCACTTGTTTTTCTGTCTCTAGCCAAAAATTTGTCATTCAATGCATGCATGGATGTCTAAAGTTTTATCCTAAATGTTATTTTTCCTTCCGGGAATATCGTATAATTTGGTGACGGACCCTTGATAGTCTGTTATATTTATACATGATTTTTTATACTCCGACTAATTTAGAGCTTGACATTGAATACACATGTGTCAATTGCTGAAGACCATGTGTTGCTCTTTGGATGTCGTTGTGTGTGTTTGTGTGTGTGTGTGTGTGTTGAAGCATTGTTGTCTTGTTGACGAGTATCATATGGACATTTTTTTTATTCATACTTGTCCAAATCTTGAGAACTAACAGAATGTATAATTGAATAACCGGACATGATTTCCACTGAAATTCCTTTGTTGATGGCGATGTAAGAAGACAAAATACATATATTTTTAATATTTCTATTGATAATGGTAGGATAATTACAATTATGTCAACATGGGTGGTCATATGTTGTTGCAACATAGATAGTCGACTCGTATGCTATATGGCAACATGGGTAGCCATATATTGTGGTAACATGAGTGGTCCCATTTTGTGGCAACATGGGTTGTCATATATTATGGCAACATGGGAAGTCATATGCTATGGCAACATGGATATTCATATGTTGTAGCAACATGGATATTCATATGTTGTGGCAACATGATAAGTCGTATGTTATGCAACATGGGTAATCAAATGTTATGGCAACATGGGCTGTCATATGTTATGGCAATATGGGTAGTCATATGTTGTGGCAACATTGTAAGTCATATACTATAGCAACATGGGTAACCCTATATCATAGCAACATGAGAAGTCAAATGTTGCTATATTGGTAGTCATGTTGTGGCAACATGGGTAGTCAAATGTTGTGGTAACATGTGTAGTAATTTGTTGTGGCAACATTGATAATCATATTTTGTGGCAACATGGGTAGTCATACATTGTGGCAACATGGGGGATCAACATGGGTAGTCATATGTTGTGGCAACATGGGAAGTCATATGCTGTGGCAACATGGATATTAATATGTTGTGGCAATATGGTAAGTCATATACTATAGCAACACGGGTAGCCGTATACTATGGAAACATGAGAAGTCATATGTTGTTGCTATGTTGGTAGTCATGTTGTGGAAATACGGGTTGTCAAATGTTGTGGTAATTGGTAGTAATTTGTTATGGCAACATGGGTAATCATATTTTGTGGCAACATGGGTAGTCATACATTGTGGCAACATGGGTAGTCATATGGTGTGGCAACATGGGAGTCATACGTTGTGGCAATATGTGTGTCTTATATATTTGCAACATGAGTAGTCGTATTGTTAATTTTGGTGTCATTTGGTCTCTTGTGGAGATTTGTGTCATTGGAAATCATACCACTCATAATTTATACTACAAGTAATTAAAATCCAGTATCTATACTATTAGATATTAGGATAACCAGAATTTGTATCAGTGTGATCCTGTGTAATGAATGGGTTTATTTGCAAAAAGCATATACATACCATGGCAATCAAAACATATATTACAATAAACAGCAGAAAACAACACACCTAATACGATGTTTCTTCATTGCTGCCTTCAGATAATTACAAAGTTGTATAGTCAGAGTCTTATTGGCAGCTTGATTGTACTTGATGAATAATTGAAGTTGAGTACAATGGAATAGAATAGAATATTCTTATTCCAAATTACAGGGCCCACAAAAACATATAAATCGGATACAATGATTGAACACTTCAAGTAATTGGGACAATAATAAGACATTTTGTTATCTTATAAATATACCCGTATAAGCCTCATAAAATAATATTTATTTACTTCAGAATAAATAAACACCTTATCATTACCATTACCAGAGACATATAAATTGATAATAAATTGATATAATACATATTATGTCTCTGCCATTACATACAATCATGGAATAAAATAACTGACAGCAAAGCATATAACAACCTCCTGTTGACCATTATCTAGAATGAATCAGCGATGTCTTTTCAATCACTTTGTAATTTAGAATCCAAATCAAAAAGTTCTTCTAAAGGGGAATCCAGCGAAAGTCTGCCTTGTAAACGACTACATATGATACACTAGTTAGTGTTAAATCATTAATTGCAATACCTCCTTAACGAAGGTCGACTTATTTATTCTGAATCTTCTCCATTGTAAGGTTTTCTCTAGAATTATCATAGGTGACTTTTACTTTTTTAGGAGGAGCCTTTTGGTAATGGTACATTCCTCAACGACTCCAGTGGTGATGATTGTTCAGTCCCAGGTAGGTGCAAACTATGTTTGCTATTATAATAAAATCTTAATCGGATGCAAGTCTACTCATCGGTTTGAACTTGGGACTCTTATATATTAGTATAACAGTCCCAGGTTTAAAATTTGCTTAATTGACATTGCAGCGGCTTACAATAAGCATGGTCGACATTTAAAGAAATGTTGTTCCTTTACACTTTTGTTCAGTTTTTCACTGATGTTTAAATCTAGATCTAAGTATAAACTTTTGCTCTAGCACTTTCACTTCTAATAACTAACGTTTCATGTAGCCAAACATACTACAACAATGAGCAAAAACTATACAGTTTGTAAGCCAATTCCATTAAATGGAAAATAATTTTACCAGACAGCAACACACGTCAACCACTGGACTTCAGGTCCCTGGCTTTGGACAGGTACATGGCGAATGTGACCAGTCGGAGACCATCTCGTACCGAAATTGAGTACAATTGCAAAACAGATTTGTTTCACAAGCATATTCCATTGTAATCCTTGAAAAATTCTAAATATAAAATTTTCATAAATGTAGGCTATTCTTTAAATGGATTTAACTAAGTTTTACAGAGCACTAATAGACCAAACAAAACCTTAACTTTGAAATCTATGGATTGACGCCTTCGTTTTTTGTGGAAGACTTATCTTTTTAAAATTTAAATTTGGAAAAAAAATTTCGCATGTTACCCTCCCCAGTGGCGTCTCCATTGGGGGGTTCCTGATGTTGGAACTTCTCCTTTTTGCGATGATGCATTTGAATCTTGGCATACACAACATGAAGCTTCATAAAATTTGTTTTTGTAGGTTTCACAGGCAGTTCACCAGAATACACCTGTTTGTGATGCCAAAAATCGAAGGTATGTTTTATGAAGTATCCAGTGCATTGTTTTGAAATGTATATTTTATTTTTGTTTATATAAGTTTCTGAGTTTGGTGTTACGCTCATTTCCCCTGAACTAGTTCACATTTTTGTTTCTGTGTCGGCTGAAGGCCGATTCTGGGTGCCAGATTTTATAGCTGTGCTGACAACCAATTGGTGGCCCTCTGCTGTTTTCTGCTCTTTGGTCAGATTGTTGTCTCTTTATCACATGCCCCGTTTCCATTCTCAATTTTATAAGAATGCTTAAAGCAGGCCAAAATGCTAGGTTGCTGAGTATTTTTTTATTTTAAATGGAACCTAGCACAAATTAACACTTACACCTAAAATAATGTCGACTTAAAGTGAAAAAAATTAAATCTGTTTAAGTAGCATATAATATCTCTGTATTTGTCAAGCAGTAGGTTATGTAAAATTATCATTCGATATAGATGCCCTAAGACACTACCAGAGACGTCTCTGACAAAACCAACGAATTAATGAAATTTGCTATTTCAGGAAACACATCTACAGCAACAGAGAATTAAATCAAAGTTGATTGGTTTAAAGATCTTAAAACATGTTATATAATTGGTGTGGAAGAATATTTGGTAAAAGTTAAAGAAGAAGATAATTTTGTTTATATGATTATATGAAGAGTTGATGACACTACTATGATTTATCATTAAAACAGAATAAGCAAAACAGAAAGGGAAATCATTTGTTAATGTGTTCATGAACTAGCAAGGACCAGCATGGATTGTTATTCAATAGACGTGAAACAAGGATTTGAAAATAATTTGTTAAATGTTATCAAAAGAGTGAATGATCAAAAGTGAAAAAAGTCTGTAAGATGCCTATAAAGAGGAAGATAATTGCAAGATGTAAACAAGAGTTGAATATTTCTGATGGATGTATACAAGAGTGGATAATATGTTAGATGTTAACAAGTGCAGATGATAATTAATTAGATGTGAACAAGAGTGGATTATTTGTTATATTTAAACAAGGGTGTATGCTGATTTGTGTTAGATATGAACAAGTGTGGATGTCGATTTGTTAATGTGAACAAAAGTAGAAGATGATTTATAGTTAAAAGTGAACAAGAATGGACTATTAGTTGTTAAATGTGATCTGGAGTGGATGTCGATTTGTTAGATGTGACCAAGAGTGGATGTGTTAGATGGAACAAGTGTGGATGAAGATTAGTTAGATGTGAACAAGAATGGATGATGATTTGTAAGATGTGATAAGCAGTTGATTGGCACAAGACAACTTGTATGTGAAACCTGATTTTTCAGTCCTCAATCTTCAGTGATCTCTTTTTTGGTTATCTGTGATATTTAATTAGAATGTTGTTGTACAGGAAAGATGAGAATTCCACAACATTATACCTGACATATCAGTGGCGGATCAAGGAGGAGGGTTCCGGGGGTTGGAACCCCATTTTTTTTTTGGACAATCAATGCATTTGAATGCGGACATATAGTTGGAACCCCCCCCCCCCCCCCCCCCCCCCTTTGTCCTGGGTTGGGAACCCCCTTTTTAAAATGGCTGGATCCACCCCTGCATATGTGACAAGCCATATTACCCCCAAGAATCTCCAAAACTGTCCATACTTATATAAAAATTCCTGAATTTAGGCGGTACATTTGTACTTATCAGTAGCATAAGAGGGTAAAAGTACCGGGTACCACCTCTTAATGAATGACCTGTGTATCTTGGATTAATTTTTGAAAGTTTAAATTAAAAGATCAAATTTAAAATAGATAAAAAGAATTATGAAAATCAAAGTTTCTGGAGAGCATTTATTAATAGCAAACCTATTAAACCTTTGACAACAAGCTCTGTGGACAATCACAGATTTGGCTGACCTTTAAAGGAATTCAAATTTAATATTTGTCAGGATACTAGTTTACAGTTAAATTATGTTCTTATTTCTTTATTGAAACCAGCTTTATGTGGGTTTTATTAGAAACTTTAATAGTGTTAAAATATTTAAGTACCTGTGAAAAAATTGATTAGTCATTTCCAAATCAACGAGTACCTGTACACTACTTTATTGTAAATTTGAGATATAGATAAGAATTTTCTTGTATTTCTCCATTTTTTATTTTCAACAAAAGATATCTAGGAGATTATTTTTTGTTTAGGGTTTTTTTCCTGATTTTTTTGTGAACTTGCATAATTTTGTTAATTTCTATTTATCCACATTTGTCTCTTGTAAATACACATCTCATTTGTATTCCTTTAATACTGTTAACTTTATTATGCCTGTACATTTAAATTTTAATGATGTGATTACAAGTTGGTTTCCAATAAATAATATAAAGAAGCTTTTAACCTAATATGCATAAATACGATTAACTTTGGCCCAGACTTTTGTCTTGGGTATTACTTGGATAGCTTACTTCATCCACAGTCAGGTATTAATGGTGGACTTCATCCTTACAGCAGCAATAATCATTTGTTATGATCTGTTATCTATTTGTTCATTAAATATATTTTTTTCTGTGTTTTTTTGTATTTAATTGGAATATTTGAGATATTTTTTTAAAAGTAATGATACAATCTTGTAACTCCTTAAAAAGTAGATCTGCATGAATTTTGGAAACCATCAGAAAAATGCTGTATGTATTAACTTCAAGAAAATTGGACAAGATTGGGGCTGGGGGACACCAGGTAATTTTATATCTCCTGCAGAGTGTTGCAGGTGACAAAACAAAAAATAAGCATCATCAATACTGAAGTAGCTGTCAACTATACCATGCATAAATGAATGCTGTCTTACTTTTTTTACAAACAGATGTTGATGGAAGTTGCATACCACAGTGCCATCTGTAATTAAGGGGGGATAATCTTCATCAGTGGTTCTCATTGCTTACAAGATACAACTCAACATTATAAAGTTCCAGACTATATATCATATCATTCACCTAAAAAAAAATTCATTAACAAATATTTTGTATGTATATTGCAATTATTAAAGTAGGCCTTCTTGCCTAGGTAAACCCCTGTTAAAAGACAGAGAATAGATTAGGAGTTGGGATAAGGAATTGGGATAATATTTCCGTCAAACTTGGGAAGAACGTTAATTCTGAAGACATTCCTCTCTGATTTAATACTACCTGTACATCTTTGCATTGAAGGTATTTGAGATTTTATGTTAATCATCGTGCAGTGCATTGTTGTACAGTATCATAAAGTTTCTATACAGGTGTACAAATTCCCAGAAACAAACAAAACAGAACACCTGTTTGGTGGTTACCTGCAGATCAGGTGCAAATACTAATCTATAGTTACTTAAGGTATAATAATAAAACAGATAAAAACAAGATAAATGGAAATGTATTTATTAGATATTGTAAATAAATATAATATCAACATTTTGATAAAAATTCAGTTACAACAAATCATTATCTGACTTCAAAACAAACAATTGCACTTTAAAACCTTTCCATGATAACAACAAAAACAAATTTTATGTTTAGTCCAATTTTTTTTTCAAAAGTGTGAATAAAACTTTTTAATCTCTTCATTATTCTGAATGTTTTAAAAAAAATAAATACCCTAAATTGCAGAATATTTATATAATTGTTCCTAATATATTTTCTCACTATTTATTTGGACCTTCTTTACAAAATAATACTACATGTAGGTTGTACAATAATTTATTTTACAATTACAACATGTTCTATTACTTTGACTAACATCAATCAAATCTGATTTTTTTATTTTGAGGCTCTCCATTTGAAGTGTCAATTCTCCTTTTCTGTGCTGAGAATCCATTTGACATTCCTCGTCCTCCCCCTCTTGAACCTCTGCCGAAGCCTCCACCCCCTCTTGATCCTCTACCTCTAAACCCTCCTCCTCCTCTTCCACCGCCGCCACCACCTCCCCAGCTATTACCATATCCTTTGTTACTTGATTCTGATTCTAAAAGTTCTGGTAGTGCCGTAGCTTTTTGTAAAGTGTCAAAATTTGTATCTGTCCATTTTGTTGCTACATCGCTTTCAAACTCTGATGGTAAATCAAACACACTTGACTACAAAAATAAAGAAACACAAAATCATTTTATGAAAAGTAAAGTATTCTAGATAAATGTTATGTCCTTCATTAATTATTCTTTCATTAGAGAAATATGTCTCTCTATCAGGAGGTAACTTTTATTGGTACAGATCTGTTCACTGAACCCCAAAGCTTAGGGCTTCTTTCATTAGAGAAATATGTCTCTCTATCAGGAGGTAGCTTTTTATTGGTACAGATCTGTTCACTGAACCCCAAAGCTTAGGGCTTCTTTCATTAGAGAAATATGTCTCTCTATCAGGAGGTAGCTTTTTATTGGTACAGATCTGTTCACTGAACCCCAAAGCTTAGGGCTTCTTTCATTAGAGAAATATGTCTCTCTATCAGGAGGTAGCTTTTTATTGGTACAGATCTGTTCACTGAACCCCAAAGCTTGGGTCAAAGCCCTAATTTTAATACATTTCAAAAAGTTAACTTCTATAACAAAAATTTTGGAATATAAGGTTACTAAAATATTGAGATGAACTTTAGACTAGTACTAAATATTTCAATGTCCACTGAACCCAATATATTGGGTTAAAGTCCTTATTTAAATATATATTAAATAGTTTATTTTATAATGAACAAGTGTACTTTCAGTCTAAACTTCATGGGTAAGCATGGCTGTTTTCTGTTCTTTGTTGTCTCTTTGACACATTCCCCATTTCCATTCTCAATTTTATAAGTTGGGCATACACATCATAAGCCCAATTTAAAAGTTCTGGAAGAGACATAGATATTTAAGCTACTATGTTTATAATTTTTCTTATTTATACAACCCCCACCACAATTCAAGCTCATTATTTATTTATATATTAAATACAGTGTTGACACCAAAAGAATTTTTCAGCGTGTCTGAACTAGGAAGAGGACTATAATATTTGACATTAGTGACCCAACAAGGACACAGATAAAATTGTTCAGATTAGTGGTTCAGACCAGGTCAATATAGATGTATATGGCTTTGTCAATAATGCAAACAAACATTATGTAATTACTATCTTTTATTTGGATTGTGATAACACATTTTTCATTTATCTGTTTTTGGTTGAACTGTTTATTAAAATTGATTTTTTACTTTGTAAATATTGTTAAAAACATTATTCATGAACTCTCTAATCACTAAAATATATCCTACATTTACCATTGATTTTCTAAACTTTTTCTGTGTGACAAGCAGAGGTATAATATGCAATATAGGGCCAGGATAATATCAATATAATACCCAGGTAATATTCTTTCAGAATGTATTTTGATTTTTACTGGCACATTGTCTGGTGGCTTTGCACTCTAACACTAAAGTGGTTGCTATATACCAAAATCCTATGTCAAAGGATATAGGACAGGAAAATGTCCAATATCATTTTTTTTCCACCTTGTGGTTGAAGTCCATGATCTGTGCATCATGTTCTCAATTGGTTTCATTGGGATAGAAAAACACTATAAATGTTAGACACCAGTATGATGATTAGTTTCTTAATATCCATTGGCAGTTTGCAAAATATTACATTCACATATCCTAGAAGAGAATTTGAACATTTATTTAATAATGAATATATAATCTGCTTTGTTTGCAATTGGGTAATAAGGAGATTTTCACAACACAAAGTATTTTTAGATAGTTTAGATCACATACAAGAGCAGCTGAAATCAGTTTGTGGACAATAATGAGAAATGTTGAGCCTGCCAAGGCATGAATTTCATTAGAAATTGAACATATTTACCATTTTGTCTTTACAAAATCTCATTCGCATGGCTTTTTCTTTGATTTCCTCTGGTAATTGTTTCTCTAATGCCCTCCAAACATAACTCATTGTTCTCATTTCCATGTTTGTTGTGAATATATATGTTGTGAAACCCTGAAAGAAAGTGGAATTTTGTTAGCTCTGTAAAAATAACGTCTTCAAATTCTATTGTGAAAATACTGATTAAGACAATATAGTCTTTAAAAAGATTGCAAACTATCACAACACCATGCACTATACAGATTACTAATCAACACCAATAAAATTGTCCTAAATGTGGAAATTTAATTATATCTTTACCTTTACATATCTGTGGAGAAGAAAGGAACAACTTTGACCTTTCCTTCCCCTACATGGACATATTCTAATCTATTTGAATTTCTTAAAATTATTAAAATATATGATGCTAAAGAAGACTTTTGTCCCAAGTTTTTTCCCCCAAAATAAATCAAAACAAGTGTCATAAATTAAGAACCATATTTAGAATCATTTAATAATTGTGAAGCTAGGGAAATATGTCTGTCATCAATTGAGACACACTTGTAAATGACCAATTTATGATGATTGATTGATTTTAAATGCCACTTTCAACACTATTTTCGTGGCTACCAGTTTTTATTGGTGGAAGAAGCCAGAGTGCCAAGAGAGAACCAAGACCATTTTTAGGAAATCTGACAATCCTTGTTATTGAAGATTGGAGTGCAGTGCACCTGCCCTGTGCAGGATTCAAAATCACACCTTTAAGGGCATACGATACAGTGACAGGGGAGGTAATGACGTTGCTAACGTTAATCCGTATTTTCGCGATGTCAAACGGTGACTTATCGGGAAAGATGCAGTGTTCGGCTGATTTTTATCATTCAAACTGATTTAACTTAAAAATGAGTTCATGGACCCCTCTTTTTTAAAATGACATTTGGTTTGATTACATGAGAAGATTATGTTTACCAATTTTCATGAAAACGTGATTAATTTGAGTCATTTGTAAAAATAAAATGTACAAATTTATGCAATATTTATATAACAGATAAATTACAAATAATTTAACAAAAAACAGATCGTGTTTATCTTTTAAAACAAAAAAGTTATGTATTTCTATCGAAAGGAAAAATACGTCCACAAATCCCTATTTTTAGGAAATATCTGAAATTTGAACCTCAATTTACTCAAAAAGTAGCACATGAAGGTATATTTTTTATTACATATTTGATTTAATCAGGTAAAAAATAGCCTATATGCAAATTTTTCATCAAAATTTAAATACGGGATCAAAACTGTATCGTATGCCCTAAGTGTTGACTGGCTAGTGAAACATTAGTTGACTACTTAGATCACTTATTCACCTAGGCATATATCTATGTTGAGGACATCACACAATACAGTAGTGAAGATATCAGTTGTATCTGAATTAGCAGTTATTTGTTGTTTTTGAGACCAATTTTTCATTGGTGAAATTCCATAAAATGGACTGTCACAAATATCCTAGCTAGATAAACCGACACGAAAAACAGTTGCTTGTATTCCTTATTTTTTTGTATTTCTGGCTAGTGTGTATTGTGATAGACATGTTTAAACTGTGCAAATGCAAAGAGGTCCTTCAACAAATCAAATAGCCACACAATTCTTTTGACAGATAGTAGGACATTTAGTACTTTGATGCAGACCTTCAATTTCTAATCATTACAAGGCCATAAACCACATGCATTATAAGAACAATTGTCAAGTAGTTTTTAAAGATTAGCAAACTTTTTGCAGACATATCTTTAATAGAGCTATCTGTTGTTACACCATTTAGGCATTATCTACACAAATGACGGAACCATATAGCCAGTAAAGGTATGAACAGGCCCAACATTATCTACACACAATAAACAGTGGTTGTTTTTATGTCTCCATGGAATTAAATAACATGCCAACTATAATTATAACTTGTCATGCATTAACTTTAAATATGAAGTAAAATGTAATTAGCATCCAGCTCTGCCGACCAACCAAAGCTATTTTTAGAAATAAGATATAAAATTAAAAGAATGAGAAATTAAGTTGGTTCTTCAATTAGTTGCTATACATTTTTTCTACAGTATACAACCTTAAATAATTCAATAACCCTGTACAATTTATCTAGATAGGGGGTTTTCCTTATTGATTTTCGCTTGTATGTCAGATATAGAAGTCTGTGTTGTCCAGTATTTTTTTGTGATTCCTGGTATTAATAATTTATTATCTGATAGACAACTAAAGTTCTCCTTTTTTCTACCTTCAGCCAGTGAGCAACAATAATATCAAGGCATTCAAACCTTCCATGTCTGACACTAGTTGTATAATTCGATATAAAGAGGTCAAGGACAGACTTATCATTATGAGAAGAGATTTGAGGTGAAGTGGACACTTGATTATATTTCATTGCACTCTATTACATATCTCACCACATATAGCTTTTTTGCAGATTGGGCTTTTAAGAAATTACAGATCAATCAATCTTTCAAATTTTACTATGTTGGTATACAAGAAATTATGCTTAGAAATGAGGTCATTTTGTATTTGGTGATGTTATCCCTATATTGACTTAATCATTTATTGCAGAATGTGTTTGTGCAAATAGGTGAACCAAGTTTGTGACCATGGCATTGCTGACAGACATTCCAACCTTTTTTATGAGGACACACTCCCTCCAGATGGTGGTGTATAAAAATAACAAACTTAAAAAATTCCAACTTTGTACATTAGATTCAACATATATCTAAAGGAATCAATAAAAAAAATCCTTGATTGAACCAAAGTTAAAAAGCCACTGAATTATCTAAGAAAGTAAAATTTCCAAATTATTGTGATTTTTTTAAAACAAATTCATAAATGTACTATAATATTATGTTACAAATTAAATACAGGTACTTAGTTTATTGAAATGGAACAAGTGTCTGATTAAAGTCAATAATAATGTTACTCATAATCGATAGACAACTAAAAATAGACCATACAACAGGTCACCCTGTACAGTGAGTGTCCCAGCTACGATTTTCTGAAAATCTTGTTTGTGAAATAGTTTTACCTGTTCTGACCTACTTTAAAGTTATATCTACATTTACCTATAAGAGGATTTATTAGATTTTAAAGAATTGTATTTCCTGAATACAGGCTCGGTTGATTTTTCAAAGCATTGGCTTACAGTTTTTTTTTTTAAATAATTCAATCCGGGACAAGTATACATTACAATTTCTAGCTAATGTTCTTATATAAATTTAAGAAAATTTCAAGTGACATGGTTTAATGAAGTGAAAAGTTGATAAATAGACATGACATTAATTATTCAGATTTTCAATTGAAATTTTTTTTTCTCAAGTTTCAATCCATTTCGTACAGCATCTGGAAGCCTCAAATTAAAACAAAACAAACATTTGAACATTCAGTACCAATGACGAAATTTCTTTGGTCTATAACAATTTAAATTCCGATTCATCAGTTATCTGTATAATATAAAATAGTCCAAGGATAATTTTTAAGAAAATAAAGGACAGGTTCTTTTGAATGGCAAATGAAAAAGTAGGGAAAATTGAACTTGACCTAAATCTTCTAAAAAATTTCAGTCTTCCAAAGCAGAAATGTGTGGCTAACAGTCTCCAATAAGTAATAAAAGCAGAAATGGCCAAGACCATGTTTTAGTATGAGAAACTCCCTAAATATATCAGATAAAAAATTATAACAGCAGGTGCAGAAAGTATGTCCCTTAGAAGAATCTGTGCATGAATACTGTCAAGTTGTTTTCAATGAGTGTGATTTAGTCTAAAACATTTATTCACAAGTCTCAAAGTCCGTGTTTTGGTATTGGTAAACCCTAAAATCATTGAAATTAGAATTAAATAGCAAGTAAACATTTCATTGTCCTGTAGAAGACTCAGTGCAAGTTTGGTTGAGTTCTGAAAAGCTGTTGCCAAGGAGTTGCAGATTAACAAAGAGTGATATGGACAACCTACAACAATGCAGACCACAGACTACAAAGCAAGCAGACGACAGTCTAGACAGATACCTAGAAGTGATCCTTAAATGCTGCTACAAGCCACCATTAAAATTTCTCTCTGTATCATCTCATCACTAAATAAATAATGGGGTTTTTTTATGACAAAAAAAAAGAAACATATCTATGAAAATAGTGGAGTATAAAAGTAAAAAAAAAATGGAAGTTGACCTGTATTTTGTAGTCATAACATTCCTGTAAATTTTAACCTCTTTGGTTCAGTGGTTCTCTTTGTATAATCCAGAAACCACATAATAAACTATATTTTCTGCAAGTTATAAAGGAACCATTCAGAATCAATCACAGTGAAATCAATGTTAATCATTCACAATATTTTATTCGTGTTTGAACATTTTTTTGTCTAGTGGATTTTTTTAATTGTTGAAATTTACTTAGAAATAAAGGGATCACTTTATATCTGTACGTACCCCCATTCAAAGAGAATAAGTCATCAGCAAGTTATAACCTTGCAAACCAAACCAACTAGTGAACTACCCAATATAAAAAAGGTCAAGAACTAAAGATCAATTATTTTTAGCTTAGCTATCAGTGTACTATCATGGCTACCTTTTATCATATTGTCAGTAAACAATATGAACTAGATTGTACTTATGTTTTGTCAACAAAAAACTCATGACAATGCAAAAAAAAGTTTACTTGAATAAATATAGAATTTCAATGTCAAGAAGTCTAATTTAAATATATGTATATATTTCTAATATTTTGTTTGTAATTAGATAAAATAGAACTAGTCCTTTATATAAATGTAATGAGAGAAGATTTACTGGTATGTCAATGAGACAGCCATTAAACGACAAAAAGAGACAGCCATTAAACGACAAAAATAACCAAAGACATCTAAAGGGTAACATACAGTCCTAAACAATGAATGAGAGTTCTTATACAATTTGTCAAAGTCTAGATTATCATGACATAATCTCAGGGTATGAAATTAGCAGGGGCCCACAGGCCAATGGTCCCTAAAATGTGTTGTGGGCTATTTAAATTTCTGCTTTTCTTGTATAGGACTATAATGATGGCTACAATATTTAAGCTGTTGGCTACCATTGCCAAAGTCTTAAGTTCTATCCCTGACATTAAATGTCTATACAATTAGTTAAGCTCTAGATTGTCCAGACTTTATAAAGTTCTAAATAGATTTAACAGAAACAATTTCCTTTGTACTTCATAATGTGGCACATAGAAACAAGTCTCCTTTGATGTGCAGAAATTTAAACCCACCTAAATTGTTCTCTCAAAGCAGTGTAAAAATAGCTGCCACACCCTGTTGAATTTGGGACATAGAGCCAATGTCCCATGTAGGGTTAATGTCACAATTTCTCATTCAAGAAGAACCCTTGCAACAACTCTTTGAGGGGTCCATATGTAGCCGGTCTCTGACCCTAGCGAACATGCCCTCCCTCATTTACCAGTCACAGTCCAAACTGCTCACCCTTTACCACAGTTGACCTACCTTGCAGGACCAACCTAATGAGTTTATTGTTTATTTGTTCTCATCCTGATTTTGCTTGAAAATTACCATTTGACATTAAATAACATCAATTCTTTACAAATGCGGTTTACAAGAGAGAATTAAGTCGTTTCTTTAATTTCATTTGCTATTTTAATGCACTGTAGTTGCTACTTATGAAAGTATGGAATAATTACTACATCCTATACAGAAAGACCTGTTTATACTATATTTGGTTTAACTAAGTTGACTCATTCTTCAAATTTATATGATGATGTAGTAAAGTCATCTAGAGCAAACAATCTATTATCTTGTAGTGACAATCTCTATGGCACTTAATATTTCCAAATTTTTCTCATAAAAATATTTCTGTACAAGTTTTTCAGGAAAACATCTTGATTCTCATCAGTTTTTACATCTATAAGTAAACTGATTATGTATTATATCCCTTCTTTTCTACAATGAAAGATTTCAAGTAAAGCTTGTGAATCCTCACTTCTCATTCGAGCTGTCTGAGATAAAATCAAGTCTCCACAACTACTTATATATTTTTGGTATATTATTTTTCCTCATTTTAATACTTAAATAGTTTTTTAACACGTGTAACATACAATGAAGTTTTGAAATTTTATCATATTTGGTGTGAAAATGCAAAATCTTTTCCTATAATTATGTTGTTCTCTTTCAAGTGCTGGTTTTGAACTGAAATTTTGGGTCATTGCACAGCAAGCCCTAATGATTGCTTCAAACTGCATAATATACTTTGTTAAATTATGACCCCCAAACAGGATCAGGTAATTTCACAAAAGTCTTTTGCTACTCAAAGGTCTACAACTCAACAGTGATATATTGTAAGCTAAAATTGTGAAAATCTAACTTGCCCTTCATTTGGTCACAGGAAACAACATATCTAACTTTGAAAAGATTTTGTAAAACTGTTTTCATGTAATTGCAGACAGCGGTCAAATATTCACAAATAGGAAGCAGTTCCTGTTACAACGCCAGTTTTTTTTATTACAACCAAGTTCATTTATGGTCATTGGTGTACACTTGGGAAACAAATATGAATTTAATTTTCTGATTTTTTTTTCACTTGTTCAACCCTGTTGCCATCTATGGGTTAAACACAAAATGTAGATAAAATGGTACAAATTATTTGGATTTTGCAATCTGATTGTGTTTTATATGACTGTTTTCCCTAAATATCAACATCAGTATATATTTCAATTCAAAACTTTGAAAAAATTCTATTTATATACATTCTTTTTTTGAACTCAAATCTAGTTCATCAATTCAGTCCAAAAATACAAATACGTAAGATTTAGTGTAGAATAATGAAAAGATTCATTCAGACCATGCATTAGTCAACTGTTATGAGGTCATGTTACAACTACAAAAGTACTTAACAAAGACAAAATCTTTTCTATATATAGAACAATGTGGGTGTTCAGACATATTTATTTGTTTTATAAATAAATCGGAAATTTGACTAGTAAAAATAACTAGAAGGGAATTCACTAACACATGGCGCACAATAACAAATATAATTCTATATTTATAGACTATGCTTTCTCCCAGTTTAATTATAGATGAACTATAAAAAGATGTTCCAGTTTCCTGAAAATAAGTCAAGTAAGTCGATATTTGATGCAAGTGTTGGTACTTTTAACCATATTTTTAGTATCAGGAAATTTATTCTGGTTAATATATGTACATAAATATTTAGCACATGAAAATCTTCAGCTGTGTGAAATGATTTGTATGCTAAGAACACAGTACTTAGAATATCAAAAGACTTTCTTATTCTTATTCCTATTGACTGATTGATCTGGTTTACTATGTTTATTTCTCTTCATAGAGCTATAGTTGATTGTTATTCTGTCCCTGCATTATGAAAACCTTCTTTACAAATTAGTTTTCAGCTGAAGCCACAATTTAACCTCGTAAAAAATCAACAAGTTAGTAGCTACAGAAGCTCAACTGCACTGACATAAAATTTCATTTCTGTTATGATTTGGCTACATTTGATATTATAAATTTTAATATTTAAGTTTCCGTTTATGCCAGTTATAAAGTTAAGACAAACATAATAATAATTGGGGATGTATCCATGGGACACATATGATGCCCTGAACAATGTCACAAAGAGACATTAATCAAGAACAGTAAAAGTGATGCTACCCAAAATTGTACTTGGTCTTAGTTTTGTGGTAATAAGCATTGTGTTTTAGTTTCATTACATTTGATTTGGTTGTTAAAAACTTGAGTTAAGAGAATGGAATGCATTTTGAGACATACAGATGCATGGACAAACAGACAAGGTAAACCTTAATGCCTTCTCTGATACGACGTGATCGTAAAAATAGATGTATTTAGCCGAACAGTTTGATCTTTTAACTTGTTTCAAGCTCTTGGACACATACCATGATCCCATTCTTAATTTTATTAACAGATAATTTTTTATATCATAACAATAATAATGATTGAAAAGCCATTTAAAGCCATTGAAAGACACTGAAATAGGGTGTATCTATAAATTTGTTTTATAAGATAGCCATTATATTGATTCAAATTTGTGATAAGATGATGCAATATCAATCTACAACCAACTAAAAAAAAACTAACACTTGTTAATGAGTAAACTGATGTAGATTTTATTGGACTTGGGAAATAATCTGTATGCACAATGTTTTCTTCTGTGAGCAATTGATATACAGACGGACAGAGTGCAAATGGTGCAAAATGAATAATATGTTCATCAATACCAAAAAAACAAAATGTTTGGTTACTGGAACAAGTCAGAAGTTATCAACAATCTTTTCAACCAAATTTAGTAATAAATTCAGAAACACTACAAAATTCATCATGTGAGAAATTATAAGGTGTTAAAATTGACAGCACACTTAGCTGGAAAAATCAAATTGATCAAATTTGTGCTAGCATTTCATCAAGAATATACCTTCTTTCTAAACTAAAGAAATTTTTATATATTAATGCCAGGAAAGCATATTATAATGGGTATATTCTTCCTCTCATCGATTACTGCTGTATAGTTTGGGGAGTATGTAAAAATGAAGGGATAGTAAGAATATTAAAACTTCAAAAAAGAGCAGCAAGATTAATTCTTGATGCAGACCCATTATCCCCAACAGCCCCTTTATTTAAAGAACTTGGATTTATGACAGTAGAAAACAGAATCAAATACCACAAATATTTATTGCTTTTTAAATGTATGCGGAAAGAAGCACCACTGTACCTATTTCAAAAATTTCAACTTATATCTGTTAATAATCTTTATGCTTTAAAGGGTGTTACTCAAGGTAATTTGATACTTCCAAAGCCAAAAACTGAACTGTTTTAAAAATCTTTTGCTTATTCTGGGTCAGTTTTATGGAACAGACTACCATAGGAAATGCGTAAAGTGCGAAACACTTATTCTTTTAAACAAATTATAAAACAATACTTGAGACAGTCCCAATATTCAGTCTGAAATGATTGCAACTATTAATCTTTTTTTTTTTAGAATGTATAATTTTTATTTGTATATTATATATATTTACTACATGCAATCTGTTATGCTATTGATTCTGTTTCCCTTGACATGCAGTAATTATGATATAGATTAAAAAGATAAACAATCACAAAAAGGTATCAAAATTGTTAAGCAAATGGAAAACAAAGAAAATACTTTAAAACTAATATTTAAAATTTAATGCTTAGACATATATTCTAAATTTAATGCTAACAGTATCACTACAAATAATAAAAGGCTACAACTGTGCATTTTATAAAATAATTAAATCTTGCTAAAGGTCTATTTATATATATTTTTTAAATGTTTAGGTTATGACATTGATCACTGAAGAATTTCGCCTACGTGCCATTGTTCAAACACTTGGCGATTAGCCAACACAGGGGGTTTAATCTATAATTTCTGTATATTATCAGTAGATCACATCAATAGGCTTGTACTTATGTTTTGTCAACATACTGTTCATGAAAATGTCAAAAAAACTGTTTACTTGCATGAATAGTCTTTTCAATGTCAAGCAGTTTGATCTCGATCGGAATATATTAAAAAAATTAAACAAATTGCTTGTTATTCAGCTAAGAAAAAATAGATCTTGTAATATTTGATTTTAACTTTTTTACCAAAAAAAAACCTACAGGTATCTGTAGAAAGAATTATTGAAACCTCCACAAAAAGAAAACTATTAAAAAGAGTAAAATATATTAAACAACAGTAAAATTTAGTTTGTAGCTGTCTAAATGGTGTTTCAACAGTCAACATTTGTCATTTAAAGTTTAAAATCGAATGACCTTCAATCACTTTGCTTGTAAATGAATTTTTTTAGTATGTTTTGTTACTCCATTGTGGCGAATAAGATATTATCCCAAGAACTCTGCTCATAGGTAGGTTAATTTTGAGTTTTCAAAGTAATGCATTGACCTACAATATTTTACTACATCATTGACTCTATGTACAAGTCAGAGCAAATGACCTTTTATTGTGACACACTGTCCCTACCTGTGCTTCACAATTATGTCCACAGGTTGACATTCAGTTTCTAAAGGTAAAAGTGGCCAAGTGCTGGAGGAATTTCAATCTCTGAATAATTTCTTAACCACTGAATGCAAACCTTGTTTTTAAAAGGTAATGCCTTAATTTGTAGATTTCAATGTTCCTAGACTTTTCACCTAAAAAAATTAACTGAACCACTGGCTTATTTTAAGGAAAAACAAACAAAGAATTCCAAATTACACATATGAAGGATTTTTCTTTAAAAATTTATCCGATTTTGAAATGATATAATCCAATAATCATATTAATAGGGTTCACATTTTTTAATAAATTACCATTTATCAAATTATAATGTTTTTACCATCGAACAGAAAAACCATGCATTTTTATGGTTAAAACTAAAGCATCATGTTTTCATATAAAATCAACAAAAATGGACACATTGTCCTACTTAGAATACCTAAATTGGCAACTCAAATTATAAGCAAACAAAAAGTTTGACAGATCAGAAAAGATTAAACAGGAACTCATCATATGTTTCCTGTGCAGACTATTTTCCATCATTATAGACATATGGTTTCCTATTTGGATCAAATTAAATTTATTTTTTCTAGCTTATGTGACTGTCTTTAACTACAAACTTTTATATCAACACAAATTGTTTCTCATAGCAAAAGTTGATTAACAGAGAGACTTTGAAAAAGTTTTTTTCCCCTGACATCTTCACTAGGAAGTTTTTAGACATGCAACAAAATATATTTGATTACAATAAGAGAGACAACTCTTGTTTTAATATCTTATGTCAGACAAGGTCAGAATCTTGTCAGACATGGAAAAGATAACAATTATTTAATTCCATAAAAAGGAGATAATCAGAAAAAAAAAAACAATATATAAAATCAACTCTCTATCCAAGTCACAATTTGTTTAAGTAAACCATAAGTTTGATAAACGAAATGTAACTGTACCAGGATATTGTTTTATGATTTTTTTCCTGAAAGTTTTTTAATCATAACATCTGAAGAATTTATTAAAATACTGAACACAATCTACCTTAGGTAGGTCATCATTATAAAATGGTTATTTTCCTACTCTCAGAAAATAAACTGTAAGGAACAAGAATCCACAAAGTGTAATTATTGGATACAAAAATTGTAGCATAAATAATCAAGGCTGGAACATCGACAAGAAATCTTATTAACACAAACTTGAAAAAACAATATTAATATCAAAGTTCCTGTGAGCACTAATGGGTAAATATTGCATTCGTTTTGCAGTGGTAACTTAAAATTAAACATTGAATTGTATTAGGCATTGGAGGTATATTTAACTACAATTATGTATAAAGGAAGATAACCCCTATTTGAAATATATCATTGATATTTTATGAATAGATACTAGATTCAAGCAATATGAACAATTTATGTAATTTTCTTGACAAATGATTATAAACATATACATAATTTTGTAAATCAATGTTATATTGATAATTTTGGGATAATAAGTAGTATAAATAGAATTGTTCTCAAAGCACACCATGTTTACTATCAAAAGTAGTGATAAAATCTATCATGTAGGCCACATAAGGGTTTTGATTGCTCCAATAATTTTTATCAAATTCATCAAGCTCTATAGGAATGCAATTTTCTACCTAGTTTTTATTTTCAAAGAGACATCACTTCCATTAAAATTTTCTATAAACCTTTCACAGATTTTCAATTTTTTTCAATTGGTACTACTTTAATAATTGTATCCATACAATGTGAATCGCAATCTCTCATATCCAGCTGACAATTGACCAAGTATCAAGGAAAATATGAAAAAAATTCTCAAAACTTATACACCAAATAACACAATAATATGTATACATTGCTGAATTTACAATAAGTAAATTGAATATATATCAACAGAAGTTCTAAAGATGGCTTTATCTAAAGAAGCTTCATTTTCTGAGGAACAACAATGGCAGAATGTAAAGAAAGGCCATAAGACAGTAAAACTGTACGCTTTATTTTATATTTCTAGAAAGTAGAACATCAATTTATTGTTTATAGAATTTTGGCGTTAGATATAAATGCTATATGGGAAGTCAAGAAACAAGAATGTGTCCATAGTACATGGATGCCTCACTCGCACTATCATTTTCTATGTTCAGTAGACCATGAAATTGGGTCAAAACTCTAATTTGGCACTAAAATGAAAAAGATCATATCAAAGGGAACATGTGAACTAAGTTTCAAGTTGATAGGACTTCAACTTCATCAAAAAGTACTTTGACCAAAAACTTTAACCTGAAGCGGGACAGACAGACAAACAAATGCCGACCAGAAAACATAATGCCCCTCTACTAACTTAGATGGGGCATAAAAAAGCTAGGTCACAAACAAATTTCCATCTCTTAAATTGTCTCTTGAATGATTTCTACCAACACAGATGACCCTAATATGTATTGTATGAGTTTATTTATAGAAATGTAAGTAAATATAATTGGATGTCACATGGTGGACAAGCATCAAAGAAATTTTCTGTAAAATGACATCCTGGGAGCATAACACCAACATAAAGTAAGAAATGTTTTTTTTTAATTAAGAGAAATGTGGTCATTTTGACCAAAAGCTGTGGATTCATATATGTTTTTGGGATACCAATATTTCAGGATTTCATGGGTAGAGGAAAAATAATTATATGTACGAGTCAAAAAAAATAAAAACCCTTAAAGAGACATTATTTTCTCCAACCATGAAAAATACAACAAATCCACAATAATCATACTCCTTTCTCCTTGATCTACAACATTGTTTACAAACAAAAATGATGTACTAACCTCTTTTGAAGATAATAATGATCTTGGTACAATTTTTGTGCTTCCTGATATAACAGCTAGAGCTGCAGCAACAGCATCTACTGCCCCTCTCTCTTCTACCAAGGCTTGTGCTGACTCTCTGAAGTACTGTAATGTTTCATCTTCAACTAGTTCTAATGATCTGTAATTAACAATATTAATCTATTATAGCATGGACAGTGGTGATTTGCATTCATAAGTTTTTGATACCTTATACATTTTACAAAATTCTTAAGAAACTATAACCACCCAAAACTTATAAATTTGAGCGTCTGCCTTGTGTTTTTAAATCTGAATCAGTCTCGAAAAATTAAATTTGATGACATTTGGCCTTATTTCAAGTTATTTGGCACAGTGGTATTAGAGTTAAAAAGTTTTTTATTATAATGTTCAAAGAACAACCAAGTGATAAGAAAAGATCACCATAGTACCTTAAGTCAATAGTGAATATAAGATTACCTTGCTGCATCAGCTGCTGAGGCTTTTATAATGTCTTCTGTTGTTGGTCCTCCTATCTTCTTAAACTTTATATTCTGTAAAGCATCAACAAAATATTTAAGGTACAGGATAACGCAGTGTTCTCCCCAGGCCCTTAAAGGACCACGGGCCCGCGATGTATAATTTTCTACCGTGGTGGTATCGTTCTTGCCGCAATGTATAATTTTTCACCGTGGTGCTAAAATTTTTGGTAAATAATCATATAACGGTAAACCTTTCCGTGGGTATAAAATTTCAGATGAAAATTGACCAGTTCAAACCAGTTCAATCCAGTTCTGACAACGAAGATTGTTTACACCACGTGATCGATTTACCTTTTGAGGTTAACCTTGATGATTGGATTTAATTGATGTACATGATTCTTGTGTTTTAATTAATTAAGAGATCATAACTTAATGATCACAGACTTATGATACTTTTGAGGGACAAGCAGAAATTTGTTAATAAACTCTATTACTCCAGCCTTTGGTCATAAATGATTTGCGTATTTTTAAAACGTGAGTTGCTTCCCCTGATTTAGCTTATTTAGCTTATTACAAAAATGTGCTCCTAAAATATTATCAATCATTTAAAATAGAAATAAAGTACAAATTGAATGCAAAATTATATAAGGATGTTACCTCAAGGATAAAAACTTTCTTTGAATATACCAACAAAAATATATTGCAAATTATTTTTGACAATCATACTTTTATTAAAGCACAGTCATATTATATTAGATAGGTAGTATATCCATTGATATGTATTACCGACTGTGCAAGGGCTGTATAGCCAGTCAAGGTCGTTAAAAACTTCCATTTGTTGATATCTATTGAATGAGCTAAGGCTATGTTTATACAAGGTTGTTGAAAACATCCATTTGATATAGAGCTGAATAGTAAAAGAAGTTTTATGATTTAAAACTTTTGCAAAATAAATATGCAATTATTGGAACTCAGCTAGACAAGACAACCTTTCAGGAGTGTCCACATAGATAATTAGGTATACTTTTCATGTCTATCATGAAATAACACAATAATGATTTTAATAATAATTTTATTAATGTCTAAAAGAATCATGTCTAAAGCTATGGAAAATAGTATTTCATTTACAAAAGGTTCTACATTAAAACTTAATCCTGTTTAAAGTTAATTGTTATGGTGTAATCTAACAAAAATGGGGAATGTGTAGTGTAACTATACAAGTATCAGGACAAAATTGGCTTGATCAAAGTATAAAAAGTGACTAGTTTAAAGACTAGAAGTGCTTTCTGTTATTTATTCTTAAAAGATATTTAAAAAGTATACAAACTGTTTGATTTACTTTATTTTTTTTTACCCACAGTCTACATAACACAGTAAACAAAACAAAAGACAAAAAGGTAATGGCACAAAAACTAACAAGAAGAAAAAATAAGCAACGCGATACGACATATTGTACAAATCATTTCGACACGCGTTACCCTGGTGCTATCCCAAAATCCTGGGGAGAACACTGTAACATGCTTATCAGATTTTGTCAAACATCTTATATGAGAGTTCATCTATAACAAGAACATGTCATTTTGAATCAGTTGTTTATCTAATAAATACCAAAGAGATGAAATCTACATATTATGATAGGTAAAATTTAATAAGATCAGAGTTTCAATGTCACCCACACTGCACATATTTTATCTATCCGAGATAAGTTCCCTTAGTTATTTATATTTCCAAGGGGCATTAATCGTTAAATATATTTGATCAGGACTTATTTTCAAAAGAGCAAAGACATTGGTGATATAAACTTATAATATAAATTTCATAAAAATCTGTCAAGAATTTTTCCCATGAGAACTCTAACAATGCAATTTTCGATATAAATAATGTTTCCATTGGGACATAACTCTTTTAAAATAGTTGATCAATCACTGATTTTTAAAATCCATATCTTATTTTTGACTTGAATTACATTTTTTTTAACAATATATTTTGTGCATATGCAACATTAAGCTATTTTTTAAATGCATGTAAGTTTAAAAGTCCAATAACTCCAATAGAAACTGTCGCATCAAAATAGTGGTACAATATGACCAACTACACATGATTTGTCAAACAGTCTCCATGGAGAAGCATTCATATAGTATTTTAAAAGGACACTATTTATACCATATCCCCTGTAGAGAAGGATAATTTTACAATGAAGAAAAAATTATGAATGTTATAAGTTTGTGTGTGTGTGTGTTTCATTATTGAAATAACTATAAACTTACAGCTCTCCTTTCTACTGTCTGTATATCATATTCCTCCTGGGGTTTATAGAAACACAGACAAATTCCTGATCGTCCTGCTCGCCCAGTTCTACCTGATCTGTGAATGTAAGACTCTACATCTTTAGGTGGACTACATTGTATTACAAGGTCAATTTCTGGGATGTCTAACCCTCTTGCTGCTACATCAGTAGATATCAATACTTTACATTTACCCTCTCGGAAACTCTACAAAAACAAATGAACTTTTAAGTAAAAGACAAATATTATAACATGTGCTGTATAAATCATAACAGTGTATTGTAACTGTATAAATAGTAATAATTATTGTTGTGTACTATATCCTTATGGGATTTATCAAAGAATTCAAAATTCAATTCATCAACAACTGTTAATTTAGAAATTATTGTGTGCATTTATTATTGTGATTTTATCATTTTAGACTAAAATGCTATTTTAATTTTTTGCAAAATAGCGAAAAATCCTGTTTAATTCATCTAAAAAATTTCAAAATGCGAGTTTAAATTATTTCTATTACAACCCTGTCGCAATAATTTCTGAATTTACAGTAGATGAAAATGGGTGCATGGTGACTACACTACCTTGAGTACTCTTTCTCTTTTCATCTGTGGAATATCTCCATGTAAAACTTCACAGTCCTGTTTGATAGATGGACTAACTGCTAACTCATCTGCATCACGTTTTGTTTGACAGAAAACCATTGTTCGTCCATGGTTACCACTGTACACTTTAATAACATCCCCAATGGTTGATGCTCTATCAAAGTAACTACATTTAATGGCTAAATGCTGAAAAACAACAAAACAAATATATGAAAACCTATTCATTTATTATTATTTTGTTTTACATATATACGAATATTCAATTATTTTAAATCTGAATAATGACAAACACTTCAAGTCATATGAAACGAGTAACCGTTAAAAAGCATAATCGTAAAAAAATATTTCAATCGGTCAGTGTTGTTGTGAAAACATGGCAGCTAATTAAGGGTCGTGTTTTGAAGCCGAAGTTTAACGATTGTCACCTGTTTGTAAGAAATCAACAAAGAAGCATGAATATTCAGGTAAGCACATGTATAACAGGTACAATAAGATATATAATTTGTAGTTTATCATGCTGAAGGAGCGATGTTTACATTTGGTTTTCATTTCGCACCTGCGTATTGAGATCACTGGATTTTTACGAGAAAGGTCTTGCTGCATACGGAAAACATGTCGACCAATTGTTTGCTGGAAGCAAGCAATTAAAAAAAGGTGAACTTCTTCTAAATTTGGACAAATTTTAGAAATTTCTTGAGAATAAAGTATATTTCCATAAGTTTTATAATAAAAACTAGCCATTTAGTTATAAAAAACATATGCTTAATTTTTTTTAATTTCAAGTTTCATATGACTTTAAATTCTATTGAATATTTTTTTTCCCTAAATAACTGCCGATAAATTGACTAACTCAAAATTACATAAAATTAAAACTTAACCCCTATTCAATTGAAAATATCTTACCTCTACATTTTTACTAGTACGATTTTCCATACTGCCAACAAGAACAATTTTTTCAACATTGTTTCCAAAATATTTCTTGCCAGTTTGTTGAACCCATGGCGGCAAAGTAGCAGAAAAAAGAAGGGTCTGTGGTTTCTTCTCTATCTCTAAAATTGCATAAATAAGTTTCATAAAATTTGGTTATGGCAAAATTAAGTTGGAGAATGGAAACAAAAAATTCAGCAATTTTACCATTTGTCAAGGGAGGTAATTCTAAAACAGTAAAAGAGACACCACTGTAAAATTCAAACTTGATCTGTTTTTTTGTATACTTTGTGGTAATAATCATTGTGTATTAATTTCATAAAATTTGGTTAAACTTGAGGCTTACTTCAATAAGGGAATTGAAAAGAAAAATTCAGCAATTTTCCCATTGTACAGGGGCATAACTCTAGAAAAGTTAAAGTGACACCACATTAATTTGAAATTGTTCTTTGTTTTGTGGTAATCAGCATTAAGTATTAGCAGTGATTTTGCTAGCGCTCGTCACTTTCGTAATTTTACGAAAGGGTTTTTCGCATTGATGTAAGTATTTCAAATCAATTTCGTCACTTAAATTTTGAAAGCGTAAAAAAATTTTGCATTGAAATATTATAAATTTACCCATCTGTATGTTTTTGACAAGTTTATGACCCCCCCCCAGGTAATTAACATTTGCAACAGGTGTTACAAGTTGTGATTACAACTAATCCCCTTATCGCCATCCGATGGGTCACTAATCTGTTAATTACCAATAAACCTCATAATTGACCATCATAATTATTTTTCCCAGAAAAATCAGTCAGTCTTCATTTAAGCATCCAGGAGTATAATAGTTTCGTCATTTCCTGTAAATTAGCAAACCCCAAGTATTCTTTTGTGATGCGGCTCCTCATGGTAAAAAATCCCATTTTTAACACAATAAGTTCTTTGAAAATTTAATACTTTGAACACATTTAATAGCTCCATAGATTCTGAATTAACACAAATGGTTAAGCTCAGTCACTTGTTTATCATAGAAAAGTGTCAAATATCACTACAGAGATTTTTTCGTTTACACGTGACTTTTGAGTTTCCCATTTCAAGGCGCATTAGGGATATTGTCCCGTCTACCATATTATAAACATCTTACCTGCGCCATAGGCATGTTGTAATATACTGTCTACCATATCAGCAAAACCCATATCTAACATCTGGTCCACTTCATCTAACACTACATGTTGTAATTTAGTTAGATCAAGATTTCCTCTTTCTATATGGTCATATATTCTGCCAGGTGTCCCAACCAGAATATCAATTCCAGTTCTCAGGGCATATTCTGAAACATAAATTCATTTATTCACTTTTACTTTGAGACACCATAATTTGTTCCATCAATGGGACATATCAAAACTGACTTAATCTTTAATATTCATTTTTGTAAAGCAATCAGTAGGTATCTTAAGAAAAAAACTTAACATGTTTACTATTGTGATTCACAGTTCCATTTTTCTACCTAAATCCCTACCAGTTCAAATGTCTTACCTTGTGGTGCATAGGGTGAGCCCCCATATATGCAGAATGCTGATAGATTTGTACTAACAGAAGAAAAATCTTCACAGACTTGTTTAGCTAACTCTCTAGTAGGGGCCATTACCAAAACCTACAAAAGAAATTCAATTTTCAACAATATAAAAAGGTGACTGCAATATAAATCTATTACCTAACAAAAGTCATTATGTCTACAGATGGACAAAAAGCCATTTAAATAGGATGTCAGCACAGATTTGTCTCTCTTTCCACTTAACAAAAGGCTGCATGACTGAAACAGTATCATATTTTATTAAGTAATTAAAACTATTAAAGTTCAAGTTGAATTGTCCACCATTCCTATTCTTGATGGCAAATGGATTTATTTCTCTAACACTTATCGTACTTTAAAACTGATGAAATTCTGAGCAGTGGCAAATTTGGCATCTTGTTTTAGATAGAATTTAACAGAAATTATGATTTGATTCATTTATTGTGATATGTCAAATATGTGATTCATTTTCCTAATAACTGATATCGTAACTGAGATACGATTCCAACAGAAGAACATTTGTCTTATACTGATATTGTAACTGAGATATGATTCCAACATTTGTTTTACCTTTGGTGCCCTATTAACTGATATTGTAACTGAGATATGATTCCAACATTTGTCTTACCTTTGGTGCCCTAATAACTGATATCGTAACTGAGATATGATTCCAACATTTGTCTTACCTTTGGTGACCTAATAACTGATATCGTAACTAAGATAAGATTCCAACATTTGTCTTACCTTTGGTGCCCTAATAACTGGTATCGTAACTGAGATATGATTCCAACATTTGTCTTACCTTTGGTGACCTAATAACTGATATCGTAACTGAGATATGATTTCAAAATTTGTCTTACCTTTGGTGCCCTAATAACTGATATTGTAACTAAGATAAGATTCCAACATTTGTCTTACCTTTGGTGCCCTAATAACTGGTATCATAACTGAGATATGATTCCAACATTTGTCTTACCTTTGGTGACCTAATAACTGATATCGTAACTGAGATATGATTTCAAAATTTGTCTTACCTTTGGTGCCCTAATAACTGATATCGTAACTAAGATACGATTCCAACATTTGTCTCATCTTTGGTGCCCTAATAACTGATATCGTAACTGAGATATGATTCCAACATTTGTCTTACCTTTGGTGCCCTAATAACTGATATCGTAACTGAGATATGATTCCAACATTTTTGTCTTACCTTTGGTGCCCTAATAACTGATATCTTAACTGAGATATGATTCCAACAGAAGAACATTTGTCTTACCTTTGGTGCCCTACTTACTGATATCGTAATGAGATATGATTCCAACATTTGTCTTACCTTTGGTGCCCGAGCTGTTTTCTTTGTTTTGTCACATTTCTGTAGGATCTCCACCAATGGCAGAGCAAATGACAGCTGAAAAAAAAATAATATAATTATTCCCCCCTTGTAGTTTCAAATATGAATTAAAGATGTGGGGTACAACTCAATGACAACTAGTGAAAGCTTAAATTGTCAAAATTGAAAACCACCTACATTCTGTATGCCAGTAAGAACATATAAAATGAGAAAATCATTGGTTGAAGGGTTCTCAAGATATTGCACAGAAACAACTTTTTTTCTTGTACATTTGAACTGGCTTAATTGTGTAATATTTTTCTTAAAGGGAACCTCAAATTATACTGGACTTGACCAGGATTTAGATTTAAAAAGTTTGACTCATCAGTGAACTGTCCATTGAGCAAGTGAGAATTTTTTTCAGGAACTCATCAAAGTTATCAACACAATAAGATTGGTCGGCATGCAACTCAATATTATAAACATTTTACCATTGATTTAATAATAAACAGCTGTGCATGATAAGCCCTTTTTTTCAAAGAATAAAGTTCAATAACTTCTCAATGTCAAATCATAAGTTCATGAAAAACTAAAGGGAAGTCATCTTAAAAGATTTTAATAAGTTTCATGATAAATACTCAAAGCATTTTCTGAAAACTGGAATATCACCCCTATTTAAGAATGAAATCACATTTCTCCGAAACCTAAAATTTAAAATTAATAAAAATGGAATAGAGGTTGTCAATAGATATAAACAATTCACTAAAGTTTAATGAAAACTGCTGAGAGCATTTTTTAGTAAATGTCCGAACAACACAAAACTCAACCAGATGCTCCGCAGGGCGTAGCTTTATACGACCGCAGAGGTTGAACCCTGAACGGTTAGGGCAAGTATGGACACAACATTCAAGCTGGATTCAGCTCTAAATTTGGATTGTGATTAAATAGTTGACACAGCATAGGTTTCTGACACAGAATGAATGTGTTCTAATGAACTTAAAATTTTTGTTTCTCTTAGAGCAATTCACTATGCTGTTGAATATTAATCCTCTCAAAAAAATGTTTGAAGAAATTTTCTTTTTTATTTATGAAATTTCAAATGAGAAAAATTGAACCCATTTTTTTTAATCACATCCCCCTTTCCCTTATTCCAAAACTAATCTCAATTAAAATTTCTAATGGAGTTTGCAACAATAACTACTCATTTAAATACATCATAAAATATTAAGATGTAAAAAAACTGCTTGTTATCACTGAATGGTAAAGATTATTTTAATTTATCAGTTGGTAGTAAAAAGTGAATATACATTGTATATTGTATATAACAAAGATTTAAGTTGATTCTGGACAAAGAAAGATAACTCCAATTAAAAAAAAATCTTGCTATTGCACAATATTTTGCAATTAGATATTTCTTGCTTACTATTCTGGACAAAGAAAGATAACTCTAATTAAAAAAAAATTTGATATTTCACAATATTGTGCAATTAGATATTTCTTGCCATTGCGCAATACTGTGCAATTGAAAAGACTTGCTATTGCACAATACTTAATATACATAATAAAAAATCTAAGTACATTTTTGGATTCAGCATATCAAAGAACTTCAAGATTTCAATTTTTGTTAAAATCAGACTAAGTTTAATTTTGGACCCTTTGGACTTTAGTGTAGACCAATTTGAAAACAGGACCAAAAATGAAGAATCTACATACACAGTTAGTTTTGGTATATCAAAGAACCCCATTTATTCAATTTTTGATGAAATCAAACAAAGTTTAATTTTGGACCCCGATTTGGACCAACTTGAAAACTGGGCCAATAATCAAGAATCTAAGTACATTTTTAGATTCAGCATATCAAAGAACCTAACTGATTCATTTTTTGTCAAAATCAAACTAAGTTTAATTTTGGACCCTTTGGACCTTAATGTAGACCAATTTGAAAACGGGACCAAAAGTTAAGAATCTACATACACAGTCATGACAGTTAGATTCAGCATATCAAAGAACCCCAATTATTCAATTTTGATGAAATCAAACAAAAGTTTAATTTTGGACCCTTTGGGCCCCTTATTATGTTGGGACCAAAACTCCCAAAATCAAACCCAACCTTTCTTTTATGGTCATAAACCTTGTGTTTAAATTTCATAGATTTCTATTTACTTATACTAACGTTATGGTGCGAAAACCAAGAAAAATGCTTATTTGGGTCCCTTTTTGGCCCCTAATTCCTAAACTGTTGGGACCTAAACTCCCAAAATCAATACCAACCTTCCTTTTGTAGTCATTAACATTGTGTTTAAATTTCATTGATTTCTATTTACTTAAACTAATGTTATTGTGCGAAAACCAAGAATAATGCTTATTTGGGCCCTTTTTTGGCCCCTAATTCCTAAACTGTTGAGACCAAAACTCCCAAAATCAATCCCAACCGTTCTTTTGTGGTCATAAACCTTGTGTCAAAATTTCATAGATTTCTATTAACTTAAACTAAAGTTATAGTGCGAAAACCAAGAAAATGCTTATTTGGGCCCTTTTTGGCCCCTAATTCCTAAAATGTTGGGACCAAAACTCCCAAAATCAATACCAACCTTCCTTTTGTGGTCATAAACCTTGTGTTAAAATTTCATAGATTTCCATTCACTTTTACTAAAGTTAGAGTGCGAAAACTAAAAGTATTCGGACGCCGGACGACGACGACGCCGACGCCAACGTGATAGCAATATACGACGAAAATTTTTTCAAAATTTGCGGTCGTATAAAAACTTAAAATCCTAAATTTATGAAAAAACCCAAATGCAAGCTCACGCCAAAAGATATAAACAATTCACCAAAGTTTCATGTAAATTAGTTCAAGTGTTTTGAGATATTGTGTGACATGTTGCCCATGGACATAAACAGTATACCATCATACGTCCAGTAAACAGGCATATAGAAACTAAGACTTACAGTTTTGCCAGTTCCAGTCCCTAAAAAAGAAATAAAAGTTCTACTATAAATAATGTTTAATCCACATTTGGGTCAAGGATAACATAGGTCACAGGTTTCTAGACTAAAATATTCAAGTCCAATATGTAGTCTGCTAGTCCGCTATAAAAATTTGTGAAATAATGAAAAAAATAATGCAACCAAGTGATCTTATTCCTATCTAGTCTTTTTTTTTGGCTATAATTCATTATTAATGTGGTATATATGAAAAAAAATATTAAAAGACTTGTTTAACCCAACCACAATTGTGCCTTTACTAAGACAGGCTGTCTGATTCATTTCTAGTTTATTGTTGTTTGTCTTTGTTTATTTGTATGTTCATAATACAATGTAGTCAGGTGGTCAGTCGTACATTTCAGTATTTATGGTGATTCCTATTCATCTTTTCATGCATTTGATATTTTATAGTGTGTTTTTCTATGTTGTGATGTTATACTATTGTTTCAGAAAAAGGGAGAAGGTTTGGTACCATTAAAACGTTTAATCCCGCTGCAAATGTTTGCACCTGTCCTTAGTCAGGAATCTGATGTACAGTAGTTGTCGTTTGTTTATGTGATTTATACGTTTTTCTCGTTTCGTGTTTTTTATATAGATTATACCATTGGTTTTCTCATTTGAATGGTTTTACACTAGTAATTTTGGGGCCCTTTATAGCTTGTTGTTCCGTGTGAATCAAGGCTCCGTGTTGAAGGCCGTTCATTGATCTATAATGGTTTACTTTTATAAATTGTTATTTGGATGGAGAGTAATCTATTTGGCACTCACACCACATCTTCCTATATCTATTTAGTGTCACAGGTTATTGGCTTGCTACAATGCATCTTACTGAGATTAACCAATGTCTCATTCATGTAATTTATATTCATTCTAAATAAGACGATAATAAAGACAACACCCATTAATTACCACATGTAAGAGTTTATTCTGGTCGACATGTTTGTTTAGCCAACGACTACCACTTCAGGTGTTTGTTAACCTTGTTCAAATTCATTTAATTGTCAACAGTTAAATTTACATTAGAACTAACATGCCAATGACATGAATATTTTTTTATTTGGCGAAGTATGATTACTTACTTGCTTGCGCAATCAGATTTTTTCCTTCATACACAATGTTATATGTCTTCGCTTGTATAGGAAATAAGTAAGTTACTCCTCTTTCTGAAAAATAAAACATATCTTATATCTCGTATAATCCAAAGTTGTATATGTAATCACATGTAATGGCTTTATAAAATGGCAATTTAGTCTCATTTCTTATATAATTTATCTTAAACATGTTGAAGAGATTATAACTGCTACAATCATCTTACATGTCAGGTAATAAGGTAAATTTCACCTAGCAGATACTGAATTAACATTGACTGTGATAAATATTTTGATCAGGAGTTTTCTAAATTAGGGTTTGTTTGTACAGTAATTACTCCTTGCGTCACTTTTATTTCAAAAAATGCGTTCGTAATACAAACAAAAGACTAGATAAATATTTTACCACTTAGTTTCTTTAAGGACTGTTGAGATATGTTAAAGTTGCTGAAAGCACCATTTTTTTCATCAGGTGTTAATTCCTTCTCTGCTGTAGTGTCATCAGCTTTTGTTTGGTCCTCTGTGCTGTCATTGGATGGTGCTAACTCCTCAAGTCCATTGGTTGCTTTGTCTGTTTTCTTTGATTTCTTTTCTTTTTTCACTTTAGTTTTTTCCTTCTACAAAAATAATTAATAATTCAAGTTAATATCTCTGAATTTTGTCATTTACTTTTGGAATTCTTGAACAAATCTGTTATAATAACCATGTGAGATAATAACTAGTAAATACAATGTTTAACTGTAAACAATTAATTTTCATAGGAAGTACATGCATGCCATTAATTCTTGGTCCAATTCCTTTCCGTGTTAAATTTAAATCATTCATAGCTCTCTAGTCAAGTTAAAATAAAGTGACAGCTATTTCATGTGAAAGCACTACCTTAACTTGTCTTGTGAAGAATTACTGAAGTGCCAAAAATGGTCAATTCAGACATTAGAAACAGGAAAATATATCCTCAAATGGGTCCATTATAGATTGCATATAATTTATCTGTCAAAAAAAGGGGGAATGTCCAAGGGACACAAATGATGCCCCTGCTTGCATATAATGTTATAAAGAGACATAACTCAAGAACTGTAAAAGTGAAGCTACACAATATTGTTCTTGATCTGAGTTTTGTGGTTATAAGCATCATGTATACTTTTCATAACATTTGGTTGAGGCAAACAAAGTTCGAGAACGGAAAAATCAATGATTTTCCATTTGTAAAGGGGCATACATTTGTATCTCTAAAACAATAAAATCGACTCCACCAAAATTCATACTTGATCTGTGTTTTGTGGTAATAAGCATTGTGTATAAGTTTCATAACATTTTATTGAGGCAAACTAAAGTTAAAGAATGGAAACAAACAAAAATTTACTAACTTTGAGGTGTAAATACATCCATTTTTGTCCATTTGTTATCAGGTGGAAACCCGGTTGAAAAAGAATCGAAGCACTTAGTTAGAAAAGGCGATAAATGCTCACTGTAATGTTTACTATAGTAACAAAAAATTTGAAAGTTAATTATAATAGAAACAAATAAAACCAGATGCTCCGCAGGGCGCAGCTTTATACGACCATAGAGGTTGAACCCTGAACAAGTATGGACACAACATTCAAGCTGGATTCAGCTCTAAACTAGGATTGTGATTAAATAGTTGACACAGCATAGGTTTCTGACACAGAATGAATGTGGTCTCATGAACTAAAAATATTTTTTTTTGCCTTTGAGCAATTCACTATGCTGTTGAATATTAATCCTCTCAAAAAAATGTTTGAAGAAATTTTATTTTTATTTTTTATTTATGAAATCTGAAATGAGAAAAATTTAACCCCCGCTTTTTTTTCACAATCCCCTTTCCCTTTTTCCAAAACTGATCTCAATTCAAATTTCTAACGGAGTTTATACATCATAAAATATTAAAATGTAAAATAAAGTGCTTGTTATCACTGAATGGTAAAGATTGTTTTAATTTATCAGTTGGTAGTAAAAGTAAATATACATTGTAAAAATGTATATTGTATAAAACAATGATTTAAGTTGATTTAACTACTATTCTGAACAAAGAAAGATAACCCCAACTGAAAATTTCTTGCTATTGCACAACATTGTGCAATTAGATATTTCTTGCTATTGCGCAATACTGTGCAATTGAAGAATTCTTGCTATTGCACAATACTGTGCAATTGAAAATTTCTTGCTATTGCACAATACTGTGCAATTGAAGATTTCTTGCTATTGCTGAATACTGTGCAATTGAAAATTTCTTGCTATTGCACAATACTTAATATAATAATTTTGGATCCTGATTTGAACCAACTTGAAAACTGGGCCCATAATCAAAAATCTAAGTACATGTTTAGATTCAGCATATCAAAAAAGCCAAAGAATTCAATTTTTGTTAAAATCAAACTTATAGTTTAATTTTGGACCCTTTGGACTTTAATGTAGACCAATTTGAAAACAGGACCAAAAATTAAGAATCTACATACACAGTTAGATTTGGCATTTCAAAGAACCCAAATTATTCAATTATTGATGAAATCAAACAAAGTTCAATTTTGGACCCCAATTTAGAACAACTTGAAAACTGGGCCAATAATCAAAATTTAAGTACATTTTTAGATTCAGCATATCAAAGAACCCCAAGGATTCAATTTTTGTTAAAATCAAACTAAAGTTTAATTTTGGACCCTTTAGACCTTAATGTAGACCAATTTGAAAACCGGACCAAAAATTAAGAATCTACATACTCAGTTAGAATCGGCATATCAAAGAACCCCAATTATTCAATTTTTAATGAAATCAAACAAAGTTCAATTTTGGACCCTTTGGGCCCCTTATTCCTAAACTGTTGGGACCAAAACTCCCAAATTCAAACCCAACCTTCCTTTTATGGTCATAAACCTTGTGTTTCAATTTCATAGATTTCTTTTTACTTATACTAAAGTTATGGTGCAACCAGGTGCTCCGCAGGGCACAGCTTTATACGACCCCAGTGGTTGAACCCTGAATAGTTAGGGCAAATTTGGTCACAATACTAAGCTTGATACTGTCTCAATTTGGATTGTGATCAAATTTTTGACATAACATAGGTTTTTGTCACAAAATTAATGTGGTCAAAGATCTAACAAATCTATTGCAAATACTGTGCAATTGAAGATTTCTTCTTGAAACTTCTTTGAAAAAAAGGAAGCCCTTCAAAAAATGGTAAACAAAAAATCCCCCCAACTTTTCGAACCCCCCTTGGAGCAATAACCCTTAAACTCAATCCCATGCTTTCCATTGCAGTATTGTACCTTGTAGTACAATTTCAGAGAGATCCATAGATAATTGTTTGGAAACTAGAATCATGCTTCTTTTTGGCCCTTTTTTTGCCCCATATTCCTAAATATTTTGGGCTATTAACCCAAAACTTAATCCCAGCCTCCCCTTTGTTATATGGTACATTGTGCTACAATTTCAGAGAGATCAATACAATTACACATAAGTTATTGTCTTGAAACTAGAAAAAAGCTTGTTTTGACCCCTTTTTGGCCCTTAATTCCTAAACTTTGGCTCCATAACCCCTAAAATGAATTCAAACCTTCTACTTGTGGTTTTAAACATTGCGGTATGATTTTAGAGCAATTGAAATACTTCTACACAAGTTATTATCCTTAAACTAGAAAAATGCTTGTTTTGGGACCCTAATTCCTAATCGGTTGGGACCATCATCCCTAAAATCAATCCCAACCTTCCTTTTGTGGTATTGAACCTTCTGAAAAAATTTCATGAAGATCTATTCACTTAAACTAAAGTTATTATCCGGAAACCAATGTGTCTTCAGACGACGACATCATACCAATATACGATCCCAAATTTTTTTTGGGGTCGAATAAAAACCAAGAATAATGCGTATTTCTGCCCCTTTTTGGCCCCAACTTCCTAAACTGTTGGGACCTCAACTCCCAAAATCAATCCCAACCTTCCTTTTGTGGTCATTAACCTAGTGTTTAAATTTCATTGATTTCTATTAACTTACACTAAAGTTATTGTGCAAAAACCAAGAATAATGCTTTTTTGGGCCCCTAATTCCTAAACTATTGGAACCATAACTCCCAAAGTCAATCCCAACCTTCCTCTTGTGGTCATAAACCTTGTGTCAAAATTCATAGATTTCTATTTACTTAAACTAAAGTTATAGTGTGAAAACCAAGAAAATGCTTATTTGGGCCCTTTTTGGCCCCTAATTCCTAAAATGATGGGACTAAAACTCCCAAAATCAATCCCAACCTTCCTTTTGTGGTCATAAACTTGTGATAAAATTTCATAGATTTCTATTCACTTTTACTTAAGTTAGAGTGCGAAAACTAAAAGTATTTGGACGACAATTACGACGACGTCAACGCCAACGTGATACCAATATACGACCAAAAAATTTTCAATTTATACGGTCGTATAATGAACTCAGGGTTCGACACTAACGGTAGTCCGGTGCCCCCCTAAAATCTAGGACTTCCAAAACATGGTTAATCAGTAGTCCTGTGGACCACCTGGAAATTTGTATATGGTCTGGCTATTTCAATGCTAAAAATTGGCATAAAAGTCCTCCCAATTATGTTTTTCAAAGACAGTGATGGCATTTGGAAGAACGTAAATTTTATATTGTTATTATGAAAGCACTTTTGAGATCCAGATTTCTGATCAGAATCTTCACAGAGTTTGTAACACATGGGATTTTCAATGTAAAATGAAAATGTCTGATAACCAAAATGTGAAGAAACTGCAGAATAGACAGCAAAGGTCAGCAATAAAAACGTAGGTGTCAAGAGTTAAAAAAAAAAAAACTTCCCAAATTTGGATAAAAAAATTATTACCCCCAAAAATAGAAACAGGAAGAGGTAGTTTGAAAAAAAAGCCAACAATATTTTTTGGTGGATTTCTTATTAAAAAAAAAACATATATGCATGTCATTCAAAATGGTACTAAAGGCATTTTGTTTGAGCAACATTTCAACTGAATTGCTTTCAACAGTGATGATGAAGTTGACCTCTAGTTCACAAAGACATTGTATCACTACAAGAAAAATCTTATAAACTGTTTGAAGCATTAATGAAAACTTTGACTTATTTTTATCCTTTTTTTCTAAATAATCCTGGAATAAAAGGTCAAATAACTCCACCTAACAAGGCCTTAGAAATTGTCTCAGATTGCAGATTTTGCATTTCATTTTTCAAAATTTTCTGACGGTAAAAGTTCAGGAGTAATAAAATTTATTCACTGAATGTCAACTTTATAATTTATCTGAAAAAAAAAAAAAATACTTTCAAAACTCAAATGAACATACAAGTGTGCTTTTTAGGTGCTCAGATGGCAGGAAATTGCATCTTATTTCGAAAAATTTTCTTGGGGGGGCATGTCCCCAAACCCCCCTAGCTATTTCACCTGTGATAGAGGTGGACTACCAAGACTACCCAAAAATTTTTCTTGGTAGTCCTGTGGACTACATCACCTCTAATGTTAGTGTCAAACCCTGTGAACTGGAGTAATGGGGAGATAATTTTGACGAAGTAGAATCCTGATTGTTATGATAAACCTTTAGTGTACATTTTGTACATGGTGGATGTTGTTGTGAACTGCAAGTCTCTTCTTAAATATGACCCCTCTGAAAATAAATCTCATTAGCTTTTGTAGGTCATCCATTTAAGATGCAGTGAAAATCTAGCCTTACCGGACGCAATTACGACTAGACACAATGACGAATGATTTTTAATGTTTGCCCCGTTATATTATATTTATGCATGATAATTAATAAATGTTTCTATTAATTAAAAACCCACTGCATTGCTTGTGTTTTCACGAAAAAAAGTTCATGTGCACTTGGTTAATGTTGCAGACGACGAAAAATTAAGTTTTGTAAAAGTCAAAAATAATGACTCCCTCTCTTGGAAATTACATGAATAAAGCACATAAGCTAGAGTAGTGCAAATTGCCTTCTTTTGTCATTATATAGATAGAAAAATATCTTCTGAATCTGTTCATATGTGTGATACCCTTTATCTTGCCCAAATAATATAAAAATGAATGTTTTCTCAGACTCGGGTGACCCTGAGCATTGTCAGAAGAAAATAGTATTTTTATTGAAAAGTCCCGAGAACTCTGAAAGTAAGGGTTAAATATAAATTAAAATCATAGGTTCACTAACTAAAAAGAGATTTCAGTGCGTCTTAGACGAAAGAACTTGCATAAAAACAAAAAATCTAAATTTAGATCGTTGTCATTGATTTTTTCTGCCAGATATATAAATATAGTGCTGTTCGTAATTGCGTCCATATTGGGCTTGCTAGACCCATAAAACCAGGTCATGAAAATCTTACCACTGAAAGTATCCCAACGTAAATAGAAAATTATGTGTGTTATGATTCAAAATGAAAAGCATTCATACATCTTTAATTCTATGGTAACAAACAATTCAAGAAAAGTATTCTAAAAAGAAAGAAAAAAATTAAAGTTCAAAAATTGTTCGTAATTATTAGTGTCCAGTGAGGCTAGTCCATTCAATCTAATTTTTACAATCTGGTCAAATATCAAAATATTACGACAATTTCCAATTTTATTTTTCAGATAAATCATAATTGTTAAGTATCTGGAACTGTGATATCCTATTCTTGTTTGGTGTCATTTGAATATAGTGTGTTTGTGAAATTCACACCTTTTATCTCATTGTATTTTGAATAAACAAATTATATTATAAAATTGGAAATTGTGACGTCACAATGTACTTAATAGCACGAAACCCCACAAATACGAGGATATTATCAACTTTCGGGTAAGAATATGAAAGCTTACGATTTTCTTCTCCTTTTTGACTGTTTCTGTTTTCATTGTGGTAGTTTCTTCTTCTGTTAATTTCATAATAGACGGTCAGTGGTAAAGATGTCAACTTTACATACACGTGCTTCCGTCGAAAAGGACAGAGTATAAATCATGTCCGTTTCATTTCGACCCCGGACCACAATCTTGCAATATTAACAAACCATTTTTGATGAGATTAGAAAATAAAAAATTTAAAAGATAAACATCCAATATTTAAGTTCATTTTATGATATTTAACTGTTTTTTTTTCAAAATACAAATACAAATATTTTATTGGCACAAACTCAATAATTGGCAACGGCCCATACAACTAGTATAAAAATAGTAAAAGGATGCAGCAATTAAACAATACTACATAGCATATCATTGGGCACATTTCGAACAATGAAATGTGCAGTTATAAATATAATACAAATAGTAAAGTGATGCAGCAATTAAACAATACTACATAGCATATCATTGGGCACATTTCGAACAATGAAATGTGCAGTTATAAATATATCAATACATATATATAGGTTAATTAATAAGAAAGGACTACTGACATAAGTATATTGTATGTTATAGCTGCAAATTGTTCATATTACTCATTTATAAGGACATTTTTCCTTAATTCAAATGATTGATTAATAAAAGATTATATTAATCTAAGTGTTTTTCTAAACTTGCTATTAAGTAATAGTTTGATATATTCATCCTCCGTTTTGGATTGTTTGTCATAATTTTTTAAATAGGACTGGCAATTTTGATATAAGGACATTTCTTTGTGATTCATATTTTGTTTTCATTTGAAACGTATTTGTGTACCGTTTCCGAAGTTCCAACGCCAAGAATTCTCAAGAATTACTTGGCTAAACGATAGAGAAATGGTATTCCAACTATATGCTCCCATTCAAATACATTGATCGTAAAAAAAAAGGCTGGTTCCAACCCCCGGACATGACATTTTGGACAATAACAATCAAAACCAAGGAGTAAACAAAGACTCACAAAACCAACGGACATTTACATCAACAGTTATAAAGAATAAATATTATAAGAAACAACACGAACTCCACTAAAAACCGGGAGTGAAATCAGGTGTGCGGTAGGGTACAGCATTTCCTGCACCGTATACGGCACTCGTAGTGTTATTTCTTTGTTCAGTTCGGTAATGATGGAAGGTTATTATGACTGAGGAAGAATATCAGATATGATTTCTGACGCACTTTTGTCATAATGGCCAATCAGCTCATGATTGCGACCGTAAAACTTCTTTAGTGGCCCTGTCTTAGCAACTTTTGAGAAAGCAGTATTCCTCGTTCAACAAAATCCACGTACTTTGAGCTAGCTCTAGAGTAACGTATCAATTGAGACACATACATACTCTATTTGCTGGTGTCGCTAGGATGTTGCTACACAGAAATGGAAAGTTGACTATAGGAAAATTAAAATCATCGCGTTTGTCATAAATTTTGGTATTTAAACTACCATCAGTAGTCATTTCGAGAAAAAGGTCTAAATATGAAGCAGATTTATCTTTGTCGGTAGTATCCTTACAGTTCACTTGGATATATTAAAGGTGAGTGATCAATGAATCTATTATTATTAAGAGACAGTATTTAAATATACGTGCACTTTAATGGCTGTACAATCTATCGATACTTATATCTTAGCATTGCACAAGGTCAGTTTTTTTTTCTCTAACTGTTAATGGCGTCTTTACACTAAATCCATTGGATGTTGGATGTGTACTGAATGATATTTTAGTCTTAGATACATGATTTTTTTTCTTTTTTTTCCGAAAGATGTTGCACTGGGTACGTTGAATAGTATTGACTAAGTTTTTCTGTTGTTTACAAAGGCAGTTTCCACTTTTTTGTCCATCTGATGAGTTAAGCCTTTTTCATCTGATTTTTATAGTTCGTTCTTATATTGTACTGTTATACCACTGTCCCAGGTTAGGGGAGGGTTGGGATCCCGCTAACATGTTTAACCCCGCCACATTATTTATGTATGTGCCTGTCCAAAGTCAGGAGCCTGTATATTCAGTGGTTGTCGTTTGTTTGTGTTACATATTTGTTTTTCGTTCATTTTTTTTACATAAATAAGGCCGTTAGTTTTCTCGTTTGAATTGTTTTACATTGTCTTATCGGGGCCTTTTATAGCTGACTATGCGGTATGGGCTTTGCTCATTGTTGAAGGCCGTACGGTGACCTATAGTTGTTAATGTCTGTGTCATTTTGGTCTTTTGAGGATAGTTGTCTCATTGGCAATCATACCACATCTTCTTTTTTATAGTTAGTGTGGAATTTCTATGCTACTCGATGTTATAGTATCGTCTGATTTAATTCTTCAATCTTGTGCTTCTTGAAGAGATGGACTTCTGTATGATGATCCAAAATGAAGGTTCTTAATTTAACATTAATACACATAACCAAAAACAATTGGTTCAGTTCAATATCAAATTCTTACATGCACTGATGATGACAATCCAAACAGACCGAGCAACACAAATCACACAAAAAAATCAGGGTGATCTCAGGTGCTCCGGAAGGGTAAACAGATCCTTCTCCACATATGACATTGATAGACATCCATCTTGTTACTGATGCAAGAACAAATTTATCAGTTACTTAATCATAATTGGAATGTTTTCTAGTTAACACTGAGAAATCTTGCCTGCATTTCTGATCATGACTGAAAAAAGTTCGTCTTAAATATGCAATAAGTAATATATATAAGAGTGCATATACTGAAATGTTTCGCATGTTTTACTCATCATTGATTTCATGTTAAAAGTTTTTGTGATATAAAGGTCATGCAACAGGTATCACTTAAACTTACATTCATTATCAATGGTCTATGAAAGGGAGGTCGGACACGTTCTCCTGAACCAAGAGAGACAGACACATACACCATGTATTATCCCATAATACACCAAGTATATAATAGTAGTCCTAATGCTACCCATACCGGAGATTCAAATTTCGTTACAAAATCTAAAGAAACGTTAGCAATGTTTGGAAATTTTACCATTTTAAGTCATTAGTCATTTTATTTTTAAACTATTCTTGAATATTTTTAGAAAATGGTCAGAAAATTCATTAATGTGATGAAAGTCAATATATATATGTTTATTATCCTCCTCAAGGATTTGTATAGTATCTTACTATACAAATCCTTGTCCTCCTTAAGGAGAGTATGGATATACGTGAACATAAATACAAATGTGGTATAATACAGAGTGTTAATAATAAGAATTTAAATAACGATTTGAATAAGATAAAAGAATGAATAAATATGTATATTAATGAATAATTAAATAGATCATTGAATAAATAAAATAGATAAGTAAATGTTCAGATGAATCAAAAAATGTCTTTTAAGAATTTTCAGTTGTAATAAATATCAAGTTAACTGTCATATTCCTTGCATAACCTATAAATAAACTTTACACATGAGTGGGTGAAACTGTCTGCATCTGATTTTTCAAGAATGAAACATTTGTCACTATTACATGATAGTAGAGTTAGTGTTAAGTATATGTCTTCCATATAGCATGGAGCGTTGCGCTAAACTC
The DNA here is from genome assembly GCF_963676685.1 of Mytilus edulis. Taxonomy (NCBI): domain Eukaryota; kingdom Metazoa; phylum Mollusca; class Bivalvia; order Mytilida; family Mytilidae; genus Mytilus; species Mytilus edulis. Next base: position 21,093,372 of record NC_092352.1, on the reverse strand, counting down.
AATTGGTCCAATATTAATCAGATCTATCCAAAACAAGTCTCTTGTAGGCGCTACACTACAACATTGTATTAAGATGTGCACAATTGCGTTGCCATAGAAAAAACCACACTTATGACATAAAAGTAATTCAGCATCAGGTTCGCTTGGTCTAACCAGGGCGCACAGAGATATGATAAATTTTGCTTGAAATTTCAAAGATGGATACTGGCGCAAGATGGTCCAAGCACGATGTGGTTCAATAGAGTTATGAATATGTTTAAAATATTCAAAGTCATTGTCACTATCTAGGCGTTGTTTAAGAATGTTCTCTTCATACTCATATACACGTTTTTTAACTATCGATTTCCATTGCTTCTGCTTAGGAAAGTAACTTGTCGATATTAGTTTTTCAATATGGCCTACTAAATCGTATTTCTGCATAATCTGGATGACATCATAATAAACATATATATATATATAGATTCAATTAATAACAATAGATTTGCAAGGTCTTGCGGAAATGTCCGAGTTTAACTTTTATGCCTTTACAAAACTTTTGTGGCCAAAAATCGGAGATTTTATTACGTGAAGATTATTTTTCGGCTTTTACTATACCAATAAAAAGTACTTTAAATTTTGAGTTGGTACACCAAATTGTATAAAAAAACAGGGTTAGCTATAAAAATACGGATTAATGAAAATGTCTTGCCAGGTTGTCCGTTAACATTATTTGACGTCGCCACAAGTGTAATATGCTAGGGACGGCACGAACTGCATTCTCGGGTCCCTTCCTCCACTTATTGTAAATGTCCTGCTTTCAACAAAACGAAATGATGCACATATGACAAAAATACCACATGTATTTATAAGACTAATAAAAAGTAAGAAAACTACAGTATCATAACTGTAAGCCATAGTATTGTCTCTTGTACCACTGCTTGAAAAAAATCATACTGTGGTTGAATATATTTTGCAGCCATGTTCCCCACATAATTACTAGCAGTAAAATTTAAAACTATGTAAATTATAAAATTATATTGGATTGGAATCCCACAGCATTTCTACTTGTGTGTTATACTATGCATTTACCCAAAAAGGAAAGCAGGAAAAATTAGAGAGTGCACGTTTCCAATTCAATTCAACGTTATTTTTCTGTGAACACTAAATGGTAGCAATATCTGACGTTGCGTCTATTGTGATAATATTGGAAAAAACAGACTGAATTTGTAATGTAAATGTTGAAAATTAAAATAGCAATACTTTTTTTAAGATATACAAATATTCAAAGCCAATGAACCTTGACTGAAGGTATATGGCTGAACAATCTCCATGGAATTGAGATGCTAATGCCAATACAACTGCATACCAAATACCATAATCGGGCATTGACTTATTCCCTTTACATGTTAACAAGCATCAACTTGCAAACTATGTAAAAGTTTCAGTCAATGAACCACGACGAGGGTGTAGCTATATAATCTCCATGGAAACAAGACATGCAAATGCCAATAAATTTCATAACCAAACATTGACTCATGTTAGCAATTCATCTTAAACTGACCTAATCAAACCAATACATGTCAACCAAGCAAAAGGTTTCCATATGGAACGCCATGACTGTCTTCTGATGTTGATTGTTTAATATGTTTGGTGCTTTATGCATTATGTTCAGTAGTATGTATATTATGTTCAGTAGATATCCTATTATGTTCAGTAGTTATTACATTATGTTCAGTAGTTATTACATTATGTTTAGTAGTTTTTACATTATATTCGGTGCTTTAGTTATTATGTTCAGTAGTTTCATTATTATATGCAGTGGTATTTTAATTATGTTCGGTACTTCTGACGTTATATTCAGTTCATTTTTCATTATGTTCCGTACTTTCGACATTATGTTCAGTAGATTCAATATTATTTGCAGTTCATCATGTAATACCTTCAGCAGTCCCGCTTTCTTTATATTCAGTAGATTATTCATTATGTTCAGTAAAAGCATCTGTATTATATTCGGTTCGTTCAACTTTATGTTCAGTGGTTGTATCATTATGATGATGTAGTAAAAGTGGTTGTATCATTATGATGATGTAGTAAAAGTCGGGAAGTCAATAACGGAAATTGTCGGAAAAAAACGAACGCGGATATTTTTGACGGACGTTTAATTCATGAACACCTTTACATGATTAAATGAAAATGAAAGAAATGGAAGCAGTTTTAAATCGGTGTGGTTTACGTTTCCAAGTTGGCATTTTTCACCAGGAAAAATAACTCCTGACTTTATTTGTAAGTTGTCGCTACAAGATTTCGCATATTTAGGTACATGTATGAACGACAGGAGAAAAATAATGGAATTAAGAATAGCTTGTGTTCATTTCAGCAGCAATATTTTAACCAAAATAGCTCGAACAAATGCCTAACGGATAACTTTTTTCAATCCGTTCATGTCCGCTAGACGTCCGTTTTTATCTGTTAGACGTCCGTCCATATCCGTTGCATGTCAGTTTATCGTACGTTTAATCCGTCGACGTCCGTTCTGTTTGGTGGAAAATTTTGAGCATGTTCAAAACTTTGCACTGACGTCCATTGGATGAAATGTCCGTTGAACGTCCGGCAGGCGTCTGTTTTGTACGGTACTCGTCCGTTTCACTTCCGTTTTGTATTCGTAACGTGTCCGTTATACATCCGTTTGAGGTCTGGCAGATAAATTCACCAACGGACTTCTAACGGACGTCTAACGGATAAAATTGATGTTGAACGAATGTGAAACGGACTTCTACCGGACGTATAACGGATTAAACGGATGCTGAACCGATCTTAAACGGATAAATGCCAATTGAAAATTTCGCGTCTGAAATGCCAATTAGCCTTTCTTAAGATTCATGAATTCTTATTATTCATAATCGATCTTAAAGTAAGGGCACGTCTTTACAATCAAGCAGCTTTTATTCAGTCCAGACACTGCCCTTTGGTGGCACTTGCTTGTGGTTTAACGGATAAAATTGATGTTGAACGAATGTGAAACGGACTTCTACCGGACGTATAACGGATTAAACGGATGATGAACCGATCTTAAACGGATAAATGCCAATTGAAAATTTCGCGTCTGAAATGCCAATTAGCCTTTCTTAAGATTCATGAATTCTTATTATTCATAATCGATCTTAAAGTAAGGGCACGTCTTTACAATCTAGCAGCTTTTATTCAGTCCAGACACTGCCCTTTGGTGGCACTTGCTTGTGGTTTAACGGATAAAATTGATGTTGAACGAATGTGAAACGGACTTCTACCGGACGTATAACGGATTAAACGGATGATGAACCGATCTTAAACGGATAAATGCCAATTGAAAATTTCGCGTCTGAAATGCCAATTAGCCTTTCTTAAGATTCATGAATTCTTATTATTCATAATCGATCTTAAAGTAAGGGCACGTCTTTACAATCTAGCAGCTTTTATTCAGTCCAGACACTGCCCTTTGGTGGCACTTGCTTGTGGTTTAACGGATAAAATTGATGTTGAACGAATGTGAAACGGACTTCTACCGGACGTATAACGGATTAAACGGTTGATGAACCGATCTTAAACGAAAAAATGCCAATTGAAAATTTCGCGTCTGAAATGCCAATTAGCCTTTCTTAAGATTCATGAATTCTTAATATTCATAATCGATCTTAAAGTAAGGGCACGTCTTTACAATCTAGCAGCTTTTATTCAGTCCAGACACTGCCCTTTGGTGGCACTTGCTTGTGGTTTAACGGATAAAATTGATGTTGAACGAATGTGAAACGGACTTCTACCGGACGTATAACGGATTAAACGGATGATGAACCGATCTTAAACGGATAAATGCCAATTGAAAATTTCGCGTCTGAAATGCCAATTAGCCTTTCTTAAGATTCATGAATTCTTAATATTCATAATCGATCTTAGAGTAAGGGCACGTCTTCACTAGCAAGCTTCTCTTATTCAGGCAAGAGACTGGCCTTAAGTGGTATTTTGAAGAACAAACCAAAACCAAATACACAGAAAAATTTTGATTATTTACGAGATTTACATGTATTTTTATTGTCGCCTTTAATTTTTTCGGATTACTGTAGAAGGGGATAATTTTTCTTAATTGGCTTAAATTTAGAGGTTTCATGGGTAAGAAATGAGGAGCTGCAAAGAACCCATCACCTTTAACCGGTAAAAAAATTAGAAGTCTCTTGCGTAATTGTCTCTTTTTATTTTGTTATTCATTGGAACGCTTTATATCAAAGGAGACCAGATGCTCCGCAGGGCGTAGCTTTATGCGACCGCAGAGGTTGAACCCTGAACGGTTGGGGCAAGTATGGACACAACATTCAAGCTGGATTCAGCTCTAAATTTGGATTGTGATTAATTAGTTGACACAGCATAGGTTTCTGACACAGAATGAATGTGTTCTAATGAACTTAAAATTTTTGTTTTCTCTTAGAGCAATTCACTATGCTGTTGAATATTAATCCTCTCAAAAAAATGTTTGAAGAAATTTTCTTTTTTATTTATGAAATTGAACCCAATTTTTTTAATCACATCCCCCTTTCCCTTATTCCAAAACTAATCTCAATTAAAATTTCTAATGGAGTTTGCAACAATAACTACTCATTTAAATACATCATAAAATATTAAGATGTAAAAAAACTGCTTGTTATCACTGAATGGTAAAGATTATTTTAATTTATCAGTTGGTAGTAAAAAGTGAATATACATTGTATATTGTATATAACAAAGATTTAAGTTGATTCTGGACAAAGAAAGATAACTCCAATTAAAAAAAATCTTGCTATTGCACAATATTTTGCAATTAGATATTTCTTGCTTACTATTCTGGACAAAGAAAGATAACTCTAATTAAAAAAAAAATGCTATTTCACAATATTGTGCAATTAGATGTTTCTTGCCATTGCGCAATACTGTGCAATTGAAAAGACTTGCTATTGCACAATACTTAATATAATAATTTTAGATCCTGATTTGGACCAACTTGAAAACTGGGCCCATAATAAAAAATCTAAGTACATTTTTGGATTCAGCATATCAAAGAACCCCAAGATTTCAATTTTTGTTTAAGTTTAATTTTGGACCCTTTGGACTTTAGTGTAGACCAATTTGAAAACAGGACCAAAAATGAAGAATCTACATACACAGTTAGATTTGGTATATCAAAGAACCCCATTTATTCAATTTTTGATGAAATCAAACAAAGTTTAATTTTGGACCCCGATTTGGACCAACTTGAAAACTGGGCCAATAATCAAGAATCTAAGTACATTTTTAGATTCAGCATATCAAAGAACCTAACTGATTCATATTTTGTCAAAATCAAACTAAGTTTAATTTTGGACCCTTTGGACCTTAATGTAGACCAATTTGAAAACGGGACCAAAAGTTAAGAATCTACATACACAGTCATGACAGTTAGATTCGGCATATCAAAGAACCCCAATTATTCAATTTTGATGAAATCAAACAAAGTTTAATTTTGGACCCTTTGGACCCCTTATTCTGCTGGGACCAAAACTCCCAAAATCAATACCAACCTTCCTTTTATGGTCATAAACCTTGTGTTTAAATTTCATAGATTTCCATTTACTTAAACTAAAGTTATTGTGCGAAAACCAAGAATAATGCTTATTTGGGCCCTTTTTTGGCCCCTAATTCCTAAACTGTTAAAACCAAAACTCCCAAAATCAATCCCAACCGTTCTTTTGTGGTCAAAAACCTTGTGTCAAAAATTCATAGATTTCTATTAACTTAAACTAAAGTTATAGTGCGAAAACCAAGAAAATGCTTATTTGGGCCCTTTTTGGCCCCTAATTCCTAAAATGTTGGGACCAAAACTCCCAAAATCAATACCAACCTTCCTTTTGTGGTCATAAACATTGTGTTAAAATTTCATAGATTTCCATTCACTTTTACTAAAGTTAGAGTGCGAAAACTAAAAGTATTCGGACGACGACGACGACGACGACGCCGACGCCGACGACGACGCGACGACGACGCAGACGACGACGCCAACGTGATAGCAATATACGACGAAAATTTTTTCAAATTTTGCGGTCGTATAAAAAGGGGAGGGTAAACACACAATTGATCATGCCAAGAAATTACCTCCGTTGAAATTCTGCAAACATCACTTAGAGCAAATTACATGGAAGATTAATATTGACCATTCGGTATATAGCTGTGTTCTAAATGACACGTACATGGAGGTCCTAAATTAATTTTTAAATACTAATTGGTGCCGTAGGAGGTCGACCGGAATTTTTTGCTCGGATTTCTTGGCATGTAACAGATAGAAAACTCAGGATTAGAATTCATAGAACAAAAAAGGGGCAGTGGCAAATATTTCATGTAAATTTTGAAAACAGAGATTTACCCCGGCACCCTTTGCCATAAAACTTTCTTTTTCTTATTTGTGCCTTCGGACTTAGGCTATTTCTTTCTTTGCGGGCGTATACTCCAAGCAAACAACATGCATGTGTATAACGGCACTTTAGATTTTCGTATTAAATAAAGAAAGTTGCCGGTCCGGTGCATGAACAGATTGGTTAGAAAGCAAGGTTTTAATTTTAATTAGATTGGAAAGCTTAATTCGAGGGTTGAAAATAGAGAGCACCAAAAAAGGGGGGTAGTCCACAGGGAATATTTTAAAAACAGTTAAATCGATTTCAAGCAGGGATTCCAGTGCTCCTTTGGGAATGAAAAACTTGTTATTACTCATTCAAAATATTGCTGCTGAAATAAACACCAATCTAATTAAAAACCGATCTCTCATCGCTCCTGTTTCTGATATGTCGCGTGGGAGATCTAACGAAACCCGCTTTGAGGTCACATGTGAGTGACCTCGTAGGTGTGTCTTTTTAGACCAATGAAATTGAGTCTTCCACGATCTTGAAAGTTTAACGTAAGGCAAAGGGATGTAACTCATTTTATTTACGACGAAATCGTCAGTCAAAATAATTCATAAACTTTTTTGATTGGCTTTTTAATAGGTCGTCAACTCATTTGCATATCTTTATAAATTCATAACTTTTAGTTCACTCACATGTGACCTCAAAGCCGCTTTCGTTAGATCTCCCACGCGACATATCAGAAAACGGGAGCGATGAGAGATCGGTTTTTAATTAGATTGAATAAACACAAGCTATTCTTAATTCCATTTTTTTTTCTCCTGTCAGTCATACCTAAATATGCGAAATCTTGTAGCGACAACTTACAAATTGAGTCAGGAGTTATTTTTTTCTTGTGAAAAATGCCAATTTGGGAACGTAAACCACGCCGATTTAAAACTGCTTCCATTTCTTCCATTTTAATTCAATCACGTAAAGGTGTTCATGAATAAAACGTCCGTCAAAAATATCCGCCTTCGTTTTTTTCCGACAATTTCCGTTATTGACTTCCCGACTTTTACTACATCATCATAATGATAAAACCACTGAACATAAAGTTGAACGAACCGAATATAATACAGATGCTTTTACTGAACATAATGAATAATGTACTGAATATAAAAAAAAGCGGGACTACTGAAGGTATTACATAATGTACTGCAAATAATATTGAATCTACTGAACATAATGTCGAAAGTACTGAACATAATGAAAAATGTACTGAATATAACGTCAGAAGTACCGAACATAATTTAAATACCACTGCATATAATAATGAAACTACTGAACATAATAACCAAAGCACCGAATATAATGTAAAAACTACTGAACATAATGTAATAACTACTGAACATAATAGGATATCTACTGAACATAATATACATACTACTGAACATATTGCATAAAGCACCGAACATATTAAACAATCAACATCAGAAGACAGTCATGGCGTTCCATATTTCCATATCAATAGACCATGACTGAGGGGTGAAGCCAAATAATCTCCATGGAAATGAGATGTGACAATGCTTATACACCTGCAATCTGCATATCAAATACCATTGCCCTTTCACTAGGGGTTTTCCATAAACTGATATATGTCAACTAAGCAAAAGTTTCAGTCAATAGACCATGACTGAAGGGGCAGGGCCAAATAATCTACATGGAAATAAGATATATGCAAATGCTTACACTACTGCATACCAAATATCATTGACATACCACTAGTTGTTCACCATAAACTAGACCTATCTTGAATGACCCTGCCACTGCCACCAGAAACAGCATACCTGTCTTGCTTTTTGACTATGTCAAGGCTAGAAAAAATTAGTTCAAGGTTAGATTAACCCTACAATACCAGATTATGCTGCAAGGTTTTGGCTCACTGTTAGTCATGACCCATAGTGGTCAACTTATATATTTAACATTGACAAATACTCCATGGAAATGAGGTGAAGATTAGATGAAACCTGTCAGTTGAACATATACAACTTACATTGATTCCATTTACCAAACATAGTTACCCCATTTCTCATGATAAGCAGGTTTTTTACAGCCTAAGTCGGAAGAAAAGTGTTGTTATCAAGGGTTATAGTAAACTATTTGTGTGTATCTAATAATTTTGTTTGTTTGTTTTAGTTCAAGTTGTTTCAGGAGTGAATTTTTGATAAAGTTTTAACAAAACATGTCAAAAGAACAATTCATGTGTAGGTCATTTGGTCCTTTTGGAGAGGTAAGATAAAACAAGCTCTCAAGAGCCTGTGTCGCTAACCTTGGTCTATGTGCATATTAAACAATGAACACAGATAAATTCATGACCAAATTGTGTTTTGGTGATCATGATGTGTTTGTAGATCTTACTTTACTGGACATTCTTCTTGCTACAATCTCTATCTATAATGAACTTGGCCCAGTAATTACAGTGGAAAATATATTCTAAAAATTTACAAAAATTTATGAAAATTGTTAAAAAACGACTATAAAGGGCAACAACTCCTTAATGGGTCAAAATGACAAATGAAAATTGTTAAAAAACGACTATAAAGGGCGACAACTCCTTTATGGGTCAACTGACAATTTTGTCATGTTAACTTTTTTGTAGATCTTACTTTGCTGAACATTATTGCTGTCCATCTATTATAATATTCAAGATAACCAAAAACTGCAAAATTTCCTTAAAATTACTAATTCTAGGGCAGCAACCCAACAACAGGTTGTCTGTTTTGTCTGAAAATTTCAGTGCAGATAGATCTTGACCTGATAAACAATTTATTCCCCGTCAGATTTGCTCTAAATGCTTTGGTTTCAGAGATATAAACCAAAATCTACATTTCGCCCCCTATGTTCTATTTTTAGCCATGGCGGCCATCAGGGTTACGCCACACATTTTTAAAACTAGATACCCGAATGATGATTGTGGCCAAGTTTGGTTAAATTTGGCCCAGTAGTTTCAGAGAAGATTTTCTAAAAGAAAACTAAAATTTTATAAAAATGGTTAAAAATTGACTATAAAGGGCAATAACTCCTTAATGGGTCAACTGACAATTTTGGTCATGTTGACTTATTTGTAGATCTTACTTTGCTGAACATTATTTCTGTTTACAGTTTATCTCTATCTATAATAATACTAGTATTCAAGATAATAAGCAAAAACTGCAAAATTCTTTAAAATTACTAATTCAGGGGCAGCAACCCAACAACGGGTTGTCCGATTTGTCTGAATTCAGGACAGATAGATCCTGACCTAATAGATTATTTTATCCCCATGTCAGATTTGCTCTAAATGCTTTGGTTTTAGAGTTATAAGCCAAAATCTACAATTTACCCCTACATATGTATGTTCTATTTTTAGCCATGGCAGCCATCTTGGTTGGCAGGGTCACGCCACACATTTTTTAAACTCAACTAGATACCGCAATGATGATTGTGGCCAAGTTTGGATTAATTTGGCCCAGTAGTTTTAGAGGAGAAGATTTTTGTAAAAGATTACTAAGATTTAGGAAAAATGGTTAAAAATTGACTATAAAGGCAGTCTTCACGCTGAACTGCTAAATCTACAGGCCCGCAGCTCAATTTTTAAATTTTTTTAGTTAAATTCTGTTGGCCTGTAGGTCTAATTTTTACAGGCCCGAGAGCAATTTTACCAGCCTGGGCTGCCACTCGGCGTGAAGACTGATAAAGGGCAATAACTCCTAAAGGGGTCAACTGACCATTTCAGTCATGTTGACTTATTTGTAAATCTTACTTTGCTGAACATTATTGCTGTTTACAGTTTATCTCCATCTATAATAATATTCAAGATAATAACCAACCAGATGCTCCGCAGGGCGTAGCTTTATACGACCGCAGAGGTTGAACCCTGAACAGTTGGGGCAGGTATGGACACAACATTCAAGCTGGATTCAGCTCTAAATTTGGATTGTGATTAAATAGTTGACACAGCATAGGTTTCTGACACAGAATGAATGTGTTCTAATGAACTTAAAATTTTTGCTTTCTCTTAGAGCAATTCACTATGCTGTTGAATATTAATCCTCTCAAAAAAATGTTTGAAGAAATTTTCTTTTTTATTTATGAAATTTCAAATGAGAAAAATTGAACCCAATTTTTTTAATCACATCCCCCTTTCCCTTATTCCAAAACTAATCTCAATTAAAATTTCTAATGGAGTTTGCAACAATAACTACTCATTTAAATACATCATAAAATATTAAGATGTAAAAAAACTGCTTGTTATCACTGAATGGTAAAAATTATTTTAATTTATCAGTTGGTAATAAAAAGTGAATATACATTGTATATTGTATATAACAAAGATTTAAGTTGATTCTGGACAAATAAAGATAACTCCAATAAAAAAAAAATCTTGCTATTGCACAATATTTTGCAATTAGATATTTCTTGCTTACTATTCTGGACAAAGAAAGATAACTCTAATTAAAAAAAAATTTCCTATTTCACAATATTGTGCAATTAGATATTTCTTGCCATTGCACAATACTGTGCAATTGAAAAGACTTGCTATTGCACAATACTTAATATAATAATTTTAGATCCTGATTTGGACCAACTTGAAAACTGGGCCCATAATAAAAAATCTAAGTACATTTTTGGATTCAGCATATCAAAGAACCCCAAGATTTCAATTTTTGTTAAAATCAGACTAAGTTTAATTTTGGACCCTTTGGACTTTAGTGTAGACCAATTTGAAAACAGGACCAAAAATGAAGAATTTACATACACAGTTAGATTTGGTATATCAAAGAACCCCATTTATTCAAATTTTGATGAAATCAAACAAAGTTTAATTTTGGACCCCGATTTGGACCAACTTGAAAACTGGGCCAATAATCAAGAATCTAAGTACATTTTTAGATTCAGCATATCAAAGAACCTAACCGATTCATTTTTTGTCAAAATCAAACTAAGTTTAATTTTGGACCCTTTGGACCTTAATGTAGACCAATTTGAAAACGGGACCAAAAGTTAAGAATCTACATAATGTGGCAATATTGGAATTAAGAGTTATTTATTAGCTCCCTTTTAAGTTTAAGCATATTTACATTTTATATAATTACTATTGTTTACATGAAAACTTTCACCTGTGTTTATGTACACAATAACTTTACTCCTTTTCTAAACCGGTTATTAATAGTTAAAGGTAAGATTGTGTTGGTTAAATTGCAAATCTTATTTCAAGAAAGTACCATTTGTTAAGTCATTTTGTTATTAATTATATACTGAATTCACATTTAATACATTGTCCAGAATTCATACTTTCCTCGAAGGTAACTACCAGTATTCATTACAGCCATGCTGGTTACTATTACTGTTCTGGACCAATTCGTCTCTCAAATGTTTTGGCTTCATTTTGGGTTTAAACTTTAGGACTTGGGTATAAAATGGTTTAAATGATACAGTTTAAAATCCCTACTTAGAGTAAGACATTTCCCCACTTTATTTAACTTCTGTATTGTTGTACAACTAACTGCCATAATATTAGAATATCTATTGTGTATTTTGGTATGAAATAAATATGATTATTGAGGTATTATTTCTTTAAGACTTCTTTTCCTAGAATGCTGGCTTATACTTGCCCAAATCATTATCCGGTCAAGTATTAGCTTTGTCCTCCCAGAGAATTGTCCGTTATGTCGGTTGTTGTAGACACTTGTCCCCTAGTGTGACAAGGTGTCCAGGGCAGAACTGGTCTTCATTGTTTATGTAAAGAACCTGGGTTTATTTGGTATTTCGTGGCTGCGCTAGCATTAAGTAACCAGATGCTCCACAGGGCGTAGCTTTATACGACCGCAGAGGTTGAACCCTGAACGGTTAGGGCAAGTATGGACACAACAATCAAGCTGGATTCAGCTCTAAATTTGGATTGTGATTAAATAGTTGACACAGCATAGGTTTCTGACACAGAATGAATGTGTTCTAATGAACTTAAAATTTTTGTTTCTCTTAAGAGCAATTCACTATGCTGTTGAATATTAATCCTCTCAAAAAAATGTTTGAAGAAATTTTCTTTTTTATTTATGAAATTTCAAATGAGAAAAATTGAACCCAATTTTTTTAATCACATCCCCCTTTCCCTTATTCCAAAACTAATCTCAATTAAAATTTCTAATGGAGTTTGCAACAATAACTACTCATTTAAATACATCATAAAATATTAAGATGTAAAAAAACTGCTTGTTATCACTGAATGGTAAAGATTATTTTAATTTATCAGTTGGTAGTAAAAAGTGAATATACATTGTATATTGTATATAACAAAGATTTAAGTTGATTCTGGACAAAGAAAGATAACTCCAATTAAAAAAAAATCTTGCTATTGCACAATATTTTGCAATTATATATTTCTTGCTTACTATTCTGGACAAAGAAAGATAACTCGAATTAATTTTTTTTTTGATATTTCACAATATTGTGCAATTAGATATTTCTTGCCATTGCGCAATACTGTGCAATTGAAAAGACTTGCTATTGCACAATACTTAATATAATAATTTTAGATCCTGATTTGGACCAACTTGAAAACTGGGCCCATAATAAAAAATCTAAGTACATTTTTGAATTCAGCATATCAAAGAACTTCAAGATTTCAATTTTTGTTAAAATCAGACTAAGTTTAATTTTGGACCCTTTGGACTTTAGTGTAGACCAATTTGAAAACAGGACCAAAAATGAAGAATCTACATACACAGTTAGATTTGGTATATCAAAGAACCCCATTTATTCAATTTTTTATGAAATCAAACAAAGTTTAATTTTGGACCACGATTTGGACCAACTTGAAAACTGGGCCAATAATCAAGAATCTAAGTACATTTTTAGATTCAGCATATCAAAGAACCTAACTGATTCATTTTTTGTCAAAATCAAACTAAGTTTAATTTTGGACCCTTTGGACCTTAATGTAGACCAATTTGAAAACGGGACCAAAAGTTAAGAATCTACATACACAGTCATGACAGTTAGATTCAGCATATCAAAGAACCCCAATTATTCAATTTTGATGAAATCAAACAAAAGTTTAATTTTGGACCCTTTGGGCCCCTCATTATGTTGGGACCAAAACTCCCAAAATCAAACCCAACCTTTCTTTTATGGTCATAAACCTTGTGTTTAAATTTCATAGATTTCTATTTACTTATACTAACGTTATGGTGCGAAAACAAAGAAAAATGCTTATTTGGGTCCCTTTTTGGCCCCTAATTCCTAAACTGTTGGGACCTAAACTCCCAAAATCAATACCAACCTTCCTTTTGTAGTCATTAACATTGTGTTTAAATTTCATTGATTTCTATTTACTTAAACTAATGTTATTGTGCGAAAACCAAGAATAATGCTTATTTGGGCCCTTTTTTGGCCCCTAATTCCTAAACTGTTGAGACCAAAACTCCCAAAATCAATCCCAACCGTTCTTTTGTGGTCATAAACCTTGTGTCAAAATTTCATAGATTTCTATTAACTTAAACTAAAGTTATAGTGCAAAAACCAAGAAAATGCTTATTTGGGCCCTTTTTGGCCCCTAATTCCTAAAATGTTGGGACCAAAACTCCCAAAATCAATACCAACCTTCCTTTTGTGGTCATAAACCTTGTGTTAAAATTTCATAGATTTCCATTCACTTTTACTAAAGTTAGAGTGCGAAAACTAAAAGTATTCGGACGCCGGACGACGACGACGCCAACGTGATAGCAATATACGACGAAAATTTTTTCAAAATTTGCGGTCGTATAAAAAGGTATCCGGAAAACGTTACTTTTACTTGAATGTTAGATCAGTCCGTTCACAATACACAGTCATGACAGTTAGATTCGGCATATCAAAGAACCCCAATTATTCAATTTTGATGAAATCAAACAAAGTTTAATTTTGGACCCTTTGGGCCCCTTATTCTGTTGGGACCAAAACTCCCAAAATCAATACCAACCTTCCTTTTATGGTCATAAACCTTGTGTTTAAATTTCATAGATTTCTATTTACTTATACTAACGTTATGGTGCGAAAACTAAGAAAAATGCTTATTTGGGTCCCTTTTTGGCCCCTAATTCCTAAACTGTTGGGACCTAAACTCCCAAAATCAATACCAACCTTCCTTTTGTAGTCATTAACATTGTGTTTAAATTTCATTGATTTCTATTTACTTAAACTAAAGTTATTGTGCGAAAACCAAGAATAATGCTTATTTGGGCCCTTTTTTGGCCCCTAATTCCTGAACTGTTGAAACCAAAACTCCCAAAATCAATCCCAACCGTTCTTTTGTGGTCATAAACCTTGTGTCAAAATTTCATAGATTTCTATTAACTTAAACTAAAGTTATACATGTAGTGCGAAAACCAAGAAAATGCTCATTTGGGCCCTTTTTGGCCCCTAATTCCTAAAATGTTGGGACCAAAACTCCCAAAATCAATACCAACCTTCCTTTTGTGGTCATAAACCTTGTGTTAAAATTTCGTAGATTTTCATTCACTTTTACTTAAGTTAGAGTGCGAAAACTAAAAGTATTCGGACGACGACGACGCCAACGTGATAGCAATATACGACGAAAATTTTTTCAAATTTTGCGGTCGTATAAAAACAGTAAAATTTCCTTAAAACTACCAATTTAGGGGCAGCAACCCAACAACGGGTTGTCCGATTCATCTGAAAATTTCAGGGCAGATAGATCTTGACCTGATAAACAATTTTACCCATGTCAGATTTGCTCTAAATGCTTTGGTTTTTGAGTTATAAGCCAAAAACTGCATTTTACCCTATGTTTTATTTTTAGCCATGGCAGCCATCTTGGTTAGGTGGCCGGGTCACCGGACACATTTTTTAAACTAGATACCCCAATGATGATTGTGGCCAAGTTTGGTTTAATTTGGCCCAGTAGTTTCAGGAGAATATTTTTGTAAAAGTTGACGACGACGACGGACGCAAAGTGATGGGAAAAGCTCACTTAAGGGCCAGGTGAGCTAAAAAGGACTTTCACTGCTTACAATGTACAGATAACAAACAGGTTCAGGCCCCAAAAAATTAAGAAATAAATTTACAAAATTTTGTTTCTTGTATTTTGCAAGTTTTTCCACTTTCAATATAAAACACAATGATCAACATCTGGATGCTATGTAACGATGATGGTCCAGTTCACTGATGAATTTACTAATTCAATATATCACACAAATTCATTTATTAAAATCTAAGGTCCACCTGGTTTATTTATTTTGTGCAATACGCCATGTGATGTACAACTCTTGGAACTTGTCAAATCCAGCCAATACACCAGCACCAGCCATTCCTCTGAGAACGTTGGCTCCTGCTCCCTTCATCAAGGACATGAATCCCTCGTTCTTGACAATGGTCATTGTGCAGTCAATTGATCCCTTGTATTTGACGGCCTCACCTGATGTCATCATCATTCTTCTTCTGATTGTGTCAATTGGGTATGACAAAAGTCCAGCACTAATTGTGACAACGTAGCCCAATGCAAATGACAGGAGCAAGTTGGCCTTGTCTCCCAAGAGAATTGGTTTAAGGGTGTCGAACAGACCGAAGTAGAATCCTCTGTAGACTACGATTCCTACACAAGAAATGACGAATCCTCTGTACAAACCTTGTACACCGTCTGATGCAATGGTTTTACGGTACACATCAACCATACCATTGAACTGGCGTTCACCACCGGTCTTTCCAGACTTGGCATCATTGGCTAACCTGGTTCTACAATAATCGAGTGAATAGACAAAGACAAGTGACATGGCACCAGCAGCTCCACCAGATGCAATATTTTTTGAGAATTTGATTGCATTGGAATCATTCTTACTAGACTTGAATAGTGCCTTAATCTTGTCCTTGAATGCAAAGTTTAAAGCCTGAGTTGGAAAGTATCTGATGCAATTAGCCATGTTTCCTCTCCAAAATGGCAGAACGCCTTCTGTTCTGTATGTACGCATAGTACAATCCATAACACCTTTGTATGGCTGTTCAAGTCTACCAGTTCTAAGCATCTCATCTTGATTCTGTACAAGAAGCTTGATACGTTCTATTGGGGCAGCAGCTGTTTTGGATATAACGGCTGCAGCACCACTTAGGGCAAAGTTCTCAGCAAAACTTAGTTGTTTAGACATCTGAAAATATACAAGAATTACAATTTAAAAACTGCTTTAATTTATGAAAAGGATTTGATATAATTTTCTATAAAGTCCTTTCTCCTCCAGTCACTGTCTTCTGCACCATCATCAACTTTGAATTATTCATAAAATTGTAATGATCTAAATTCCTTAATTTACAAAATGTACATTCTGTAGAAAATTATATAGAAATATACTGACCGACTTTAGAAACGCAACACTAGATAATTCTTTGTAATTCCCATTTTCAAATATTCATTTTTTTGTAAACAAACTTATGAACAGAAAGTTCATTCATTACTTCAATGTTTAAAAAAAAATATGCTAGGTCGAAAGTTGAATTGATTACATCATTTTCAACGTTCAAATATTGTGCTATACACTGAAACCCTGGCTTAACCCTTACCAATGAATGTGTAACCGTCAGAAGCAATGACTGCCTGTAACAAACACCAAAATGATTATCAAAAAAGGTCAACCAAATCTGTTCGGCACATTTTGGGTTCTTTTTTTCACTTTCTGATTTTACTGTTGCTCCACCCATTACAATGGGTTTTGGCAAGTATGCAGTTGAAACTTTAAGGCTTTAAATGTTTTTCTGCAGTTTATTCTTTGACAGTTCAGTTAACCCTTTCGCGGCGAGTGTATCCTTGAGGATACACAATGCGCAGGGCGGATGTATCCTTGAGGATACATGATGCGCAGGGCGAGTGTATCTTTCAGGATACATAAATATTGTCCCAATGAAAACCGCAATTTTACGGTATTTGCCGTTCTTAACAGTTGAAATCAATGCTTCAATCAAAATCTACGATACCTGAGGGTCATATTTTAGTTCTTCAGCAGCATTAATAACATCGTGAAAGGTAAATAAATCAAATCGGAAAATTTTATTTTCTAAAATTAGAACCGGAAACACGTTTTGAGGTCATGTGAGGATTCAAAATGGCTCCTCTCGATAACAAGCAGTGGAAGTACGGCTGTTTTCGCTCTTTTAAAGGAGCCCTTCACATTTCATAGGTATTGTTGGATATATAATAATAATAAATGATTCAATATATATTTATAAATAATGAAAGCGATCATTGGTAGGCCCTTTTCCCCACAAGTAGGCACAAGACAGGTAAGACTTGCATGTAGTTTTAATTTTTTGTCACCGGTTTCGAGGGGAAAAGATAATTGGGTTTGGAATGTACGGGAAAATGCACGAAATTAATTAAGGAAGTACAAGTTCGTCTGCTACTATTGCAGTCTAAAAATGTCGTCAGACGAATCTGACGGCGACTTTGAAGGGTTTAGTGAAACTGATGTTATAAATGCCGAACAAGAGGTTTTGGCCGCTGAGGAAAGGTTGCGAGTTATTTTGAGTGAACAGGGGATAGGGGATGACAGTGATGGAGATCTCAATGAGTCTGAAAATGAGGATGAAGGGGAGGAGGAGGTGCATATTGATGAGAGAGGAGATGGTGGCGATGGATGGCACTCTAGGTTTGATATTTATGAAAGGGGTTTACCACATTTATTTACCCCTCGTGGCAATACTGGGCCAAGTCGCGTCATGGGTGCTGAAAAGGAAGTCTTAGATTTTTGGCAACTCTACATGGGTGATCAATTTCTTGAGTTTCTTATTAACCAAACAGATAGTTATGCCAACTATAACATTCAGCATAGGCCAAACGATAACAAAATGCCTTGGAGTATCCCAACTTTACCAGAAATTAAAGCATTTCTTGGTCTAACCTACCAAATGGGAATAAATCGCAAACCATCTACTAAATTATATTGGTCAACCGATCCAGTTATGGTCACCCCAATATTTTCATCAACAATGACCAGAGACAGATACACCCAAATATTGCGGTACCTCCATTTCTCTAACGTTGCAAATGAACCTAGACAAGGAGAACCAAATTATGATCCTGTATATAAAATTAAACCTGTAGTTAACCATTTAAATAATAAATTTGGTTTAGAATATATGTATACCAAAAAGAAATGTCACCATTGATGAGTGTATGGTACCTTTCAAAGGGAGAACATTATTGAAACAATACTTACCAAGTAAACCACATAAATGGGGCGTAAAGGTTTGGATGCTGGCAGAATCTGCCAACAGCTACATACAATATATAGATGTGTATCCAGGTAGAACAGTTAGAACAGAGGGCAGTCTGGGTTCTTCGGTGGTAAAGAATTGTTTAGAAGGTGCAAATATTGCAGGTCAGGGCTATCATGTTTATACCGATAACTTTTTTACATCGCCTAATCTTTATTTAGAGTTGTGGGAGAATTATGACACAGCTGCATGTGGAACAGTCCGTAACACTAGGGCAGGTTTGCCAAAAGATATCATGTGTAAAAAGCCAGTTAATGTTGTAACTCGTGGAGACCATCAATTCAGGCAAAAAGGTGCTTTGTTAGCGGTATCTTGGAAGGACAAAAAAACTGTATCAGTATTGTCAACAATACACAATGAAAGCATTGGTCAAGTTACTCGTTCAGTAAATGTTGACGGCCAATTTGCAAGACAGGAGTTTAATTGCCCATCTGCTATTGTTGACTACACTTGTAATATGGGTGGTGTTGACAAAGCAGATCAATACATTCAGTATTATTGTTATCACCAGAAAACCTTAAAATGGCCAAAAAAAGTATTTTTTAGTCTACTTGAGATGGTTAAATTTAATGCCTACAGATTATTCACATTAAGTCCAAACCATTCTTCAAACCTCACATTCCTTCAGTTTTCTTGTTTGCTGATAAAAGGATTGATCAATGGATATTCTGCCGGGGTACGGAGAGGAAGGCCATTACTTGCCCCTGATCAGAGATTGATTCAAAGACACATGCCTACAACTTTAAATAGTAAAGGCAGGTGTCATGTCTGTTACATGAGACAGAAGAATGGCAAGCAAGACAATATAAGACAAACTAAATATGGGTGTTCAGTATGTGGCAAACACCTCTGTATGCCTCAATGCTTCACAATTTACCATACAGAGAAGAATTACTGTTAGACTGACTTTGTGTTCTTTGTTTAATACCGTTTATTGTTCCAGTTTTATTCATGGATTTGTGTTATAACTTTTAAACTTTTTTCAAATTGACCTTTAATTAACTGAATAATCATGACAATTGGTGTAAAAAATGTGAGGAAAAGCAAGAGAATTACAAAGAAATAATCCTTGAGTGAATGGCACACAATTCATAGGTGAGTCACTGAATGTTGGTTGTTTTTTGTTCTTGTTCGTTTAAATCTTATTGTTGAAAATTTATAAATTATTTTGAAGACTTTAGTTATACATGTACTGATAAAAAAAAATATCTTTCAGTTCCAGTACATTTAAGTTTTGTAACTTGATATGGTAAAAAAACCTGCACTGAATGATCAAGAATTGAGAATACCTGTTATGTGTGTACACAATAAATGAATGTAAAATTTCATTTTATAAGTGAAAGAACACAGGTTTGAACATTGTTTTCAATTTAGACTTGTA
Source organism: Mytilus edulis (assembly GCF_963676685.1). Lineage (NCBI taxonomy): Eukaryota > Metazoa > Mollusca > Bivalvia > Mytilida > Mytilidae > Mytilus > Mytilus edulis. The sequence goes on along the minus strand of NC_092352.1, from coordinate 21,073,359 downwards.
TACTATATAATGAAATTCGAAAACTGAGTGATTTTAAAACTGGAAATACAAATAGTGAATCCATGAATAAAGCTGTAACATATCGGGGAATTACAATTGGTACTAGAGAAAGTTGAAAGTTACTTTTGCCTAAAAAAAAAAAAAACTACAAATGTTCTTGTACATAATGGTGATTCTGATTATTTATTTCTATATTTAATAGTATAGTAAATAACTGACATTCCTGGCCAGCTATTCTGCTCTATTCTTCTATTCTTCTAAAATAAGTTGCAAGAGCTGATTGAAAAAAGGCATAATATAATTTGTCTTTGTTGAATCTGAGTATAGAAGATCATAGAAAGGTTTCTTTTTGCAAAGCATTTATTTTAGCATTGAAAAGTATTTTTTTTTGCAATTTTGTTTTTGTTTTTGCAAAGTTTCTAAAACAAAATAGTGACATTTATTCTTGGAGTATGAATCATAAATTTCATATCTAATTTGTTTGATAATCGCTCTTATCAAAATTAAACAGTGTTTTGAATTTTAACAACGTATCTGTGGTTCCATATATTATTGTACATCGAAAAAGAGTAGTCGTTCGTCGATTGACAGAGTTGTCTTTTCATCAGTACAAATGGCGGTCGTAAACGGAAAGTCAAAACGGTCAATAATGAAAGATAAAAAGCTTCGAACTTGCCATAAACGATGTTTGAATGACCAAATCGATTGATAAGATAAATGAGAAGACTCGGTAATAGCGATTTGCCGGATATTATACGTTTTAAATGCATTTTACACGTATTCAGTATCGAAATTTTGGCAACATTGAGCAAACAAGGTAACAAAATCAAACTTTCAAACATCATAAGGACTTTATTATTCGTTTCAATTTGATAAGACATAGAAAATATTAAACATAGTAATCTATTCAACTTCCGTATCAGTTTTTTTTGCAATCTGTGCCGTGGTTTTCCAGTTGCAGCACGTTTTTCAAGTTGCAACTTTTCTTGAAGCACCGATCACGAAATTAATTCAGGCTGGGGAATCTGAGCGTGCAAATTTGCCTCGGCCACAGAAACCCGCGGAAAAAATAAATTCAGTAGTGAAAGTGTTAATGGGAAACATTTATGGCATAAATCTATGCAAAATGGCATTCAGCAATTTGATTAGCAGTTGATGTTGCGGCCGTAGGTCTGTCTCGCAAATGGCGTTGCATAACCAAATTCTATTGATGTTGCATTGCCACAACATGTTGATCTGGTCATTGATGGTCTTCAACAAATCCCTTCTACCGGATTTTTGTAAAAGTTAACGCAGGACGACAACGGACGCCAAGTGATGAGAAAAGCTCACTTGGCCTTTCGGCCAGGTGAGCTAAAAACTAACATAAAAAAAAATGAAATTTCTTTTGAGATTTTTTTTTCTTTCTTTAATTTCATACATAAACAAGAGGCTGTCACAACGACAGCAAACCGGATTTATTAACATTTATTTGTTTCCTGGCAATATCACAAGAACCATTACTGATGAATGGTGAAAGTGAAAATCGTCAATATCAAATTTGACCTCCATTTTGTCATCAGTATCAACATATTAAAATTTGAAAAGCTTAGATAGAAAGGTTCATGAGTAAATGCAACAACGTGAATGGAAACGCCATTTTACGATCTTTCAAGAACCATAACTCCTGAACAGTGAAAGTCAAAATCATCATTATTGAACTTGACCTCTATTTTGTCATCAGTAACATCATATTAAAATTTCAAAAGCTTTGGTTGAATGGTTCATGAGAAAATGCACGGACACGACGGGAAACACCATTTTTCAATCTTTCAAGAACCATAACTCCTGAACGGTAAAAGTCAAAATCGTCATTATTGAGCTTGACCTCCATTTTGTCATCAGTAACAGCATATTAAAATTTCGGAAGCTTTGGTAGAACAGTTCATGCGTAAATGCACGGACACGACTGGAAACTCCATTTTTCAATCTTTCAAGAACCACAACTCCTGAACGGTAAAAGTCAAAATCGTCATTATTGAACTTGACCTCCATTCTGTCATCAGTAACAACATATTAAAATTTGGGAAGCTTTGGTAGAACAGTTCATGCGTAAATGCACAAACACGACTGGAAACTCCATTTTTCAATCTTTCAAGAACCATAACTCCTGAATGGTAAAAGTCAAAATCGCCATTATTGAACTTGACCTTCGTATAGTTGTCAGTAATAACATATTAAAATTTTAAAAGCTTTGGTTGAACGGTTCATGAGTTAATGCACGGACAACATTTGATTGCCGCCCGCCCGCCCGACCGTACATCCCCAAATCAATAACCGACATTTTTGTCACAAAAATCCGGTTAAAAATGGTCATTTGAAAGATGAAATTGGGTGCCAGGAGATTGCGAGAATGCAGGATTTTGCTCTATTTATGCCAGAGCTTATGGGGCCTTGAGCGGCCCCCAGACCCCCAGCTTACAGCTTGGTGGGCGTCCGGCTTTGTCGAACGCATGTTACAGCCGCCTATAATTTTAATTGAGCGTTCTACTTCAATTTCAAGGGAAAGCCCTGTACTCCAAATACCCCCCCCCCTTTTTCCAAATGGAAATTCCTGGCTACATGCCTTGGAATGATGGTTATATTTTTTCCTATATAAAAGAAGATACTATTCACTTTAACAGTGTGTCCATATATAAGGCCAATTATAAATGTGTCTGTTTTCAGTTTAAAGGTCAGTCTTGAAATAGCAGTGACCATTCATTTACCCTTGGTTTGACCATGAACAAATGTTCACATAACAAAACAAACGAATCCCAGATTTTATATCAGTCCAGAAATGGTAGAACATATGATTTATACGAATGTGTGTTGAATTCCAAGATTTTTACTTTTAAGAGTTCATGAACCTTTTGATTATATCTCTCTTACTTTGAACAAGATTTTTAAATTAAAGTACAGAAAAAGTACCAAAATAACGATTGAATGATACTTCTTTAAAATATATGGCATTTCAAAGGATGTGGTATTGCTCGTTCCAGTAAATGATGCGAAAACATATTTTTTGACAAGGTCAGACTTGTAGCAATTTTTTACAATATCTATCAGCTTGCAATAAATTGAGAACAACTTAGCATTTTGTTGTGTGTTCCTTTCTGACTAAACGAGAGCACACAATGTGAATTTCCGCCATAGATTCCAAAAATCCTAGGAAAATTTCAAATGATATTTTTCAACACATTCAATGTCAACTTTTTGAGTACCGGTAAATATTCACCTTGAGCGAAATATTGTTAGTTATGAATTAAAAAAAGTACTGATTAGAGAAAATGATGTCACGAAGGTATTCTTCAATTGCCTTCTACTATAAGCACTTACGATGGTGGTCTTTTGTGTAGAGAAGGTGGTTTCTCTTGAAGCTGAAGTTGCCGGTATTACACACCACGGCTGGACGTGAAAAGGAGGTCGTATTGTGTGAACGTCATAAATGTCCCGGATTTTGTAGTTGCGCACATCAGAGTAAATATTTGGGGTTGCTTAGGGTGAAAAAATGTCCTCGTCACAAAAAAGTATATTTCACGAATCTGTTCTAGAACAATTGAAACAAAATCGTTATACTAATAATGAAAACACAAAATAGAAAAAAGAAGATTAATAGTATCACCAGCACCCTTTATGCAAAAAAGATCTTGGAAGGTCATTTTACCATGGCAAATAGTTATCAAAAGTACCAGAATTATAATTTTATACGCCAGACGCGCGTTTCGTCTACGTATATAAGACTCATCAGTGACGCTCAGATCAAAATAGTTAAAAAGCAAAACAAATACAAAGTTGAAGAGCATTGAGGACCCAAAATTCCCAAAAGTTGTGCCAAATACGGCTAAGGTAATCTACTCCTGGGGTAAGAAAATCCTTAGTTTTTCGAAAAATTCAAAAGTTTTGTAAACAGAAAATTTATAAAAATGACCATATCATTGATATTCATGTCAACACCGAAGTGCTGACTACTGGGCTGGTGATACCCTCGGGGACGAAACGTCCACAAGCAGTTGCATCGACCCAGTGGTGTAAATAGTTATCAAAAGTACCAGGATTATAATTGTATACGCCAGACGCGCGTTTCGTCTACATAACTGAGACTCATCAGTGACGCTCGGATCAAAATAGTTAAAAAGCCAAACAAATACAAAGTTGAAGAGCATTGAGGACCCAAAATTCCAAAAAGTTGTGTCAAATACGACTAAGGTAATCTACTCCTGGGGTAAGAAAATCCTTAGTTTTTCGCAAAATTCAAAAGTTTTGTAAACAGAAAATTTATAAAAATGACCATATCATTGATATTCATGTCAACACCGAAGTGCTGACTACTGGGCTGGTGATACCCTCGGGGACGAAACGTCCACAAGCAGTGGCATCGACCCAGTGGTGTAAATAGTTATCAAAAGTACCAGAATTATAGTTTTATACGCCAGACGCGCGTTTCGTCTACATAAGACTCATCAGTGACGCTCAGATCAAAATAGTTAAAAAGCCAAACAAATACAAAGTTGAAGAGCATTGAGGACCCAAAATTCCCAAAAGTTGTGCCAAATACGGATAAGGTAATCTACTCCTGGGGTAAGAAAATCCTTAGTTTTTCGAAAAATTCAAAAGTTTTGTAAACAGAAAATTTATGAAAATGACCATATCATTGATATTCATGTCAACACCGAAGTGCTGACTACTGGGATGCAAAACTTGAAAAGAATATATATAGTGACAAAAAAAAGAGCTCAATTAAAACATATTTTTATAAAAAAAAATCAACAACATTATATTCCACTATTAAACCATCTTTATAAAATAAAATCATCAAATAATAACATAAATTTATATGAAAATGATAAAATTCTCAGTGATTCTAAATAGTATCAGAAATTTTCTGATAAAATTTTCATAAATGTCGCTTAAATATAAGAAATGCTACTGGATATGACAATATTTCACAAAAACATTATAAAAATGGCACAGCCAGTAATATATATCCTCTTTATTTTTTAGGTAAAAAATCAATTGGAAGTTCATTTTTTCCATTGATAATTTCAAAGCTGCTCAGGTATCCCCACTTTTAAAAACAATAATTATCTAGATAAAGACAAGAGTGCACACGCTGAAATGTCTCGCCTCTTTACTAATTATTGATATTATGTGGATAGTCCTAAATATAAAGCTTTATTACAACTGTCACATAAACTGGCCTAACATTGACCAATGAACCATGAAAAAGAACTCAAGGTCAGATGAACCATGCCAGGTAGACATGCACAGCTAACAATTTTTCCATAAAACAAAAATAGTTCAGTGACCTATTGCTTATAGTTTAAGAAAAACAGATCAGAACACAAAAACTTAACACTGAGCAATAAACCGTGAAATGAGGTCAAGGTCACATACCACCTGTGCGACTGACATATAGATCATAAAATATTTCCATACACCAAATATAGTTGACCTATTGCAAATAAATTAGACAAAAAGACCCAAAACTCAATAACTAAGCTTTGGTCACTGAACCATGAAAATGAGGTCAAGGTCAGATGACACCTGCCAGCTAGACATGTTCACCTTACAATCATTCCATACACCAAATATAGTAGACCTATTGCATACAGTATAAGAAAACAGACCAAAACACAAAGACTTAACTATCACCACTGAACCATAAAAATGAGGTCAAGGTCAGATGACACCTGCCAGTTGTCACCTAATATACTAGACCTATTGCTTATAGTATCTGAGGTATAGACTTGACCACCAACACTTAACCTTGTTCTCTGATCCATGAAATGAGTGAAAACTGTCTGACGGGAATGAGGACCTTGCAAGGTACGCACATACTAAATATAGTTATCCTATTACTTACTATAACAGAGAATTTAACATTACAAAAAATCTTAACTTTTTTTTCAAGTTGTCACTGAACCATGAAAATGAGGTCAAGGACATTGGACATGTGACTGACGGAAACTTCGTAACATGAGGCATACAATGTATGAAGCATCCAGGTCTTCCACCTTCTAAAATATAAAGCTTTTAAGAAGTAAGCTTATGCCGCCGCCGGATCACTATCCCTATGTAGAGCTTTCTGTGACAAAAGTTGCAAGCTCGACAAAAACTATAGACCTGTAAATGTGTTACCATCCGTCTTGAATCCAAATAACAGCTCATTCCAGTGCAGTGCATGCATATATAGTGTCTATGTCTGTGTTTATTTTTTTTGTGTGACTATTTGATTTATGCATGCTTATCATTAATTTGTGCTATGCTTTTTTTCATACTATGCTTTTAACTTTTATGTCATCTAAGGTATCTTACTATGCACTATATGTTTTAAATTGTTTAATTTTCGTAAGTTTTGTATGTGTGTCATATATTTGTTATTCAGTCAATTTGGAAAGCTAACTAGAGCAGGTGCTTATGTAGTTTATTGAATATCTAAAACTTTCAGAACTTCAAGATTAGCTATCCGATATATTAATAGCAATATTTGTATAGCGAGACCTATACTACCGTGTATCATCGGTACAGCGGATAAAGCTTTATAGGTACTTCGAAGCGAGAAAAGTTATATACCGTACATTCAATAAACTATGCACCATACAGAGGGTGTTATGTGGTCAGCTATACACCGTACACCACGCTTCTTTTCGGAATAAAATCAGTGGCGGATCCAGAAATTTTCATAAGTGGGGGCCCACTGACTGACCTAAGAGGGGGCCCGCTCCAGTCACGCTTCAGTGATTCCCTATATAAGCAACCAAATTTTTTCCCAAAAAGGGGGGGCCCGGGCCCCCTGCCCCCCCCCCCCCTAAATCCGCCTCTAAAAATATCGAAAAATAACATATGTATGAAAGATTTCAATGCCAATTATTGAAACAGCCATATTCTTATTACGCACACACAGTGACCTTCTATCAGAAAAAGAGTTGCAATGAATATAGAATCATATCGGATGAGACGAGCGCCAACTTCTTTGACAAGTATGTGCACATGTTTTTAGTAAGCGTTCTTGTTTTGGGAAAATAATGAGACTTCTCTAATCAACAACCTACGACCACATCATTTCTTAAAACAACAATTATGTTAAGATTGAAGTATACATTGATATTATGCGGCGTTTTGTAAATGCGCCGATCTGCATTTCATTTGCACCGATTTTGTTCTTTCATTTGCGCCGATTTTATTTATCATTTGCGCCGAATTTTATAGGTGAATTACAGGTAAATTATAGGTGAATAATTACATTAGATGTATGTTTCATTATAATACGTTATTCTGATTGGCTAACTGCATATCACGTGCTATTCCTGAAACAATTGCATTAGACAATAAAATTTATCATTCATGATGACACGAGGTCCCACAATAAAGTGCACAGGTGAATTAAATGAAAACTTGATAAAAATCGTACGTGTTTTCATGATTCTAGCTAAAAAAAAAAGTAATTATAAGTATTGAATGCTTCTTTTTGTAACTTTATAGGGTTGTAAAAGCGTTGACCGTGCGCACATTTTTAGTATGAAGCGCTTCCGCGCTTCATACAATATGTACTTCGGTAAACGCTTTTACACCCCAATAAATTTACAAAAAGCAGCATTCAATTCTTAAATAATATTTTTATTTACCATTACAGACCTCTTCCGTTGTCCAGTTGTACAAATGTTATGAATTTTCAATTTAAAAGCACTACGTTCACATACTATAAAATCAAGAAGTACAAATTTAGATAAAATCTCTCTTTTTATAACTTAACAAAGACAGACCCAATGGGGGAGGGGGTGGTCCCTTTCGTGAGAAAAATTGGGTTGCAGGGCCGTAACTAGCCTGTTTTAATAATGAGGCAAAATAGATATTTGCCGAGCGTAGCAAGGCGAACATTTTTTGGCGAAGGGTCTGGGGCCGCTCAAGGCCCACACAAGCTCTTAGAAAAATAACGCGAAATCGTGCATTCTGAGCGTTTCCCGTACGCTTTCTTGCATTGACACGGCTTAATTAATTTTTAGCTATTTTTTTCGACAATATTCTGGTCCCAAAGCAAAAACATAGATTCATTGTAATTTAAGACTTTAAGGTTCTAGAGAAAACATTAAGAGACCGATATGTACGATAAAGCAAAATTCGCAATTCTCATAATTATTAACACCGGACCTATCTGTCTGTTCTTGTCTTGTATTGTGCTTAGACCGTTTAGTGATTTTTTTATTACAAGATTTAAATATAGTGACAGTTCAGTATTATACTTTAAGTATTAGTACTGCTTAAGTCCACACGAGGGACCATCTTCATCTTGTTCTACGGTATTAATGATTCTTTCAAAGTATTGTTGTTGAAGACCCTCCAGCAACTATCAAGATGAAGAACAGGAACAAAAACTTTGACCATTGATCATTTGCATCTTTTCTATGCATTGAGTTTGTGTACGATTAGGTCCTGTGAATTTAAAAGGGTTTCAACACGACTTAATGCAAGTTTAACCCTTCAATGTAAAAGGTCATATATTGGCAATACCTTGTTGTTTTTTTTCAAATTATTTGTTAATTCAAACCATGTCAGCTATCTAGTTTTATTTACAAAAAAAACCTGTTGTGTATTCTTTGATATCAATTTCAATTATCCATGCAGAAAGAACCATTGTTTTGTGTCTGGAGAAGCATTGTATATTCTTAAAATATTTTCTCGCACAATGTCCGGATATCGGTGTACATGCAGCATTGCAAAACCACTTTCAAAAATGAAAATCAACACTCAGACTATAGTCATAAAGTAGGACAATAAATGAACAAAAGACACACCCGGGACACAGAAATACAAACAATAGACCATCAACTCTGAAAACTAAAAGAAAATAAAAACATGGATAACGAAAAACATCAAGGGACACCTGAGAGTGAAGAGAACTTGCTTCTTGCAAGACACTTTCCGTGAAAACAATTTGATATAAAGACAATCTTTTGTTTCATTTTTTTCCATACAAACGTAATATATTAAAATCATAAATCTGTTCTTGCCGACTATTTCTGGTCAAAACATCTAATATATTCCTTTCTTGTGATTTCTTCTCTTCTATATTTGTCGTAATAGTCATTAACGAAGTCCATCTTTTCTTTCTCTGGCTTATTTACCGTACGGATATTCTCATTTTAACATGCGTAAAGGCCTGGATTTGTTCTTCATGTCGGTGATGGTAAGAAAGATTCAAGGTATAGTGCATGTACAAGTATTTACTCACCTGCAGTCATGAAAAGTTCAGTATACTTACGACCAATCTTAGTCGTAATCTTTTTTTGTGAAATTGACTCATGTGTCAATTGTAAATGCAAATAGGAGCAAATATAAATTCGGCGCAAATGAAAGAATGGAAATTTTTAAAAATTGGCGCAAACCTCATAAGCCCATATTATGTAAACAAAACTAAGATTTTCATACCGTGTCAGAAGAAAAATCGATCACAAACGCTTGGTTAGGGACGATATCGAAAGATCAGTGTCGGATAAAAAAAACTTAATTCATATAGTTTTTTCACTGACCCCCCTAGTCCCCTCCTAACTTAATTTGGGGAAAATTGATTGACCAATAAGGATATATATAAAATCGATCTCAATTAAACAAAACTTGTAGCAATTTTGTCCCCCCACCCAAAACTTTTTGAATTAAGTTTTTTTTCATCCTTCATTGATTTTTTGATGTCGTCTCTTAAATAAGTACATATATATCCGCTGTACCGATGATACACGGTATGTACAAATCCTTGGCAATAGCAGAGACATATAATACATATTTTTTATATTATTATATGTCTCTGGCAATAGCAATCTAAAGTGTATCCCATTTTCACGTTTTCGTAAATAGCCTCTACTTTGTTATACATTTGAACCTGAGACTACTATATGTGTTATAGTAGTCTCAGTTTGAACACAATGATATACTATCGCTATCTTGAAGAAGAAAAAAAAAACGTCCAAAAAAGTTATGTACATCTGAAACTACAATAACACAGATGAGACTATTATAATATTACTGATATTTTTCAAAATAGGTGAATATTTGTATATATAGAAAGCACATAACATATAAAGCGAAACTAACGATCTTAAATTTGTCTTAATCATAAAATCTCAAATTGTTCTTAAAATACATATATATGTTGTTGGTACATGAAATTCTGTTTTATTGATGTAAATTAATCATATGGTCCCCGACTTCGTTTTTTTGCGAAATAATTCATTAAAAGTTGTTCTATAGTCTGGCTCAAGCTTAATTTGCTGTCCACCAAAAAAACGCGATTACTTTTTTTTTGTGGAAATATATTTTCCAAAAAATGATTGGAAAAAAATTCTATCAAAATACAATTTTGACATAGAAGATCCAAGTAAGAAAATCGAATGGAAAAGACTTGTAGGAATAAAGATCAAGGAATATTGGAAAAATGAGTGTCATATGTAATAAAAAATGAAAAAAAAACATCACTTAAATTTACAGAGGTACAGAATCATCCATTAAATGAAGCTCACAATATATGGAAAAGCGTAAAAAAAACAATAGTAAAAAAAGTTTGACACATTGTCCACGTTTATTACTACCATATTGTTAAAATTTGGCTTGAGTCATTCGTTACCCCGTAAGAGGCCTCAACAGTTTCCGTATTTAATTCGTGTCTGGACTCGAAACTATTTTAACAGGGTACCAGTGAAATGTATTAGAGCGCAAGGGTTGCTTGTGGAACATTATGTAAGAAACAGTATAAAGGAAACTAATGTCTATATAGCATATTTTGATAAGTTCAACAACAGATTACTGAAGGTTAATAATGTATTTAGAAAATTAAAAACCAACGGTCAAAGAATAGATTATATTTACAAAAAATAACACTTCTGCACATCATCAACAGTAAATGTCTTCCTTACTTTCACTTTCGACATAATCGCTACTTTCACTTTCAACAATAATTTCCCCATGTGCATGTTTCACTTATTTCAAAACTGTTATTCAGAAATTATGCCTTGAAACAAAGTCCTATATCAAATTTTATAGCTTAGTCTTTATGTAATCGGTCAACTGTGCTTGGTGAAAAGAGTGATTGTAAATTGATCTTCTCTTACAGAATTTATCTGCTCTTGACCTCATGAAAATGGTTCTTCCGTAAATGTGTAAATTCGTGATGAGGCCAGTTTCGCATCTATATATACCTTTTTTTTTTTTTTTAAATATTCAATCGTTTCTACCCTTAGAAAAATGAAAGCTTTTCACATCTACTTTAAGACATCATCACTACCAAATTAGCAACCCCCTATCTGTATCGGCTTTCTGTAACTTTTGCAGTAGGTGATACAAAAATTGGAGAAGACTTTGTAAACTTGCTGAGATCTTATTACACAGCAGTTTGTAATCAGTATAGCTGTTTTTATCAGAACATGTGAAAGTTTCATTATTAAATTAACTAAACCACTTTCCCAATATTTTTATTTAGAGACAATAGACAGTTCATGATGTCTACAACAAAGAGGTCAGCGGGAAAAAGTTCTACATCAATAGCCTCAAAAATCAGAAAAAAACTTGACTCCAGTGATGTCCATAGTGATTCTAAAACTAAAAAAATAATACCCAAAAGAAATGAAGAGCAATCCATCAAGTTGTCTAATGACCCAAATACAAGTCAAGTGAAACAAATAAAAAAGACTACTAGTGCTATAAAAGCTTTAGACTATACCTTCTATAACAGGCCATGTGAGGACCTTGCAAAGGAGTTACTTGGTAAGAAATTGGTACGACTATCTGATAAAGGAGAGAGACTATGTGGTACCATTGTTGAAACAGAAGCCTACCTTGGACATCCAGACAAAGGAGCTCATTCATACAAAGGAAAGACAAATAAAAATGAAGCAATGTTTATGGAGCCTGGAACAGCTTACGTTTACCACATACATAGCTACTGTTGTATGAACATATCAAGTAAAGGTTTGTAGTTTGCTAAAGCTTGTAATTATTTTGACTTAAAATACTACTGTGGATTCATTATTATTGTTGGATACCAATTTTAGTGGTTTTCTTGGGTACAGGTGAACCACAAATTCAAATGTTCAACAAATAACAAATAACAAATTTTCTTTTGGCTTTGAACACAGAAATCGACAAAACACAAACTCAAATATCCATGTTAATGCAATTTTTCCTCAATCTTTAGGTAGGATTTTTTTTTTATTGAAGTGTACCTTCAAGTTTCTTTCTGAGAGCCAAAATAACTGGTGTTTCCTAAAACAGTAAAATTGATTAATAATAGCAAACAGAATTGCATGAAATCTATCAGTTGGTAAGCAGATACAAAAAAAAAATAAGTCCATCCATACACATTTTAATGAACACAAGTTTTTTTTATATCTGAAATTTCACAATAATTTGTTTAATTTCAAAAGGGGATGGTGCAGCTGTCCTTCTGAGAGCTCTGGAACCTGTAGAAAACATTCCAAGTATGATTAAACTACGACAAAAAAGAACTCCTGGAAAAACTTTCAAGTCACATGAACTTTGTAATGGTCCATCTAAACTGTGTCTATCTCTGGATGTCACTAAAGACCAAATAAACAAAGAAGACATGACAAAATCGACAAAGATATGGATGGAAGATGGTGATGAAATAAAACCTGACAGAATTGTCCATTGTAAACGAATAAATATTAACTATGCAGAAGAATGGGTTGATAAACCATTGAGATATTACATACAGGGTAATAAATGTGTTAGTAAATTAGATAAAGAGGCAGAAAAAGCAATGTAACATATATACAATGTATTATGTGAAATTACAAGCAATCAGTACTATTGTTGTATTGTTTAGAGTTTCACTTAAATTATTTAACGTAACTGTATATAGATATAAGATATCTTGTCATCCTTCGCTCTTATATCACTAATATGGCTGTACTTCATAGATTTCAAACAGAATCATCAGCAATGTACAGCTAGGGAGACAGAATCTTGTCAAAAGACTAGAACAAACTAGACCGAAGAGCAGATTTTGTATGTGCTATACATGGAGAGAAAACAGAAGAAACATTTTAGATTTGCTTTGAACTAGATATATTAATCAGCTAAGTCCCCCCCCCCCCCCCCCCCTAAAAAAAATGAATGAAATAAGAATGTGTCCCAAGTACACAGATGGCCCACTCACACTATCATTTTCCATGTTCAGTGGACCGTGAAATTGGGGTAAAAACTCTAAATTGGCATTTAAATTAGAAAGATCATATCATAGGGAACATGTGTACCAAGTTTCAAGTTGATTGGACTTTCATCAAAAACTTTAACCTGAAGCGGGACGAACGGACCCACAGACTAGAAAACATTATGCCCCTCTTCTATCGTAGGTGGCCGTGGGGCATAAAAATAAAATGCAGGATGCTGTGAATGAACAACAACAACAGTATATCATCATAACACAATTTATGTTAATTTTTTTCTGGAAATCGCATAACACATTTTATTTTCATAAGCCAGCTGTAGCATTTTTAATGTAGATATTCAATGCATGACTTTTAGATCAACTAAAGGGGATTGGTCTGTTTTTTTAAAGGGAGATAACTATAAGTCAGTAATGTGTTGTCAAGTTTCATCTGTTATCTATGTATACTTTGTGTAGTTTTAAATATGTCGTATGCCTATAGTTGTTATGAATTTGGTAAATATAGATTATTATATATTTTACTTTGTAAATAGAGCTGGTTCCCAAACCAGTGCATTACATTTGCGCGCATTACCATTACATTTGCATGCAAAAATCATTACGTTTGCTTGCATTTATTTGACAGGTAAACTCGGGTAAGCTCAGGTTATAATCTATACTACTGTGGAATCATTTATTTTTGTGGGTACCAATTTTCATGGATTGCGAAAAACTGACATATTCGAGGATATTTAAATTCGTTGTTTTGGAAAAGTTTGCATGCATTCCTTTGGAAAATTTGTATTTTGTTGAACATTTAAATTCGTGGTTTCCCTGTTCCCACGAAAATTGGTATCCAACGAATATTAATGAATCCACAGTATTAAACGAGAAGACCTCATTTTGTGTGTTGCTTCTCTTCCTCCCACAATAAATTGATCCTCATGCCTCTGTGTCCTCACCGTGTATCATCGTACAGCGGATATAGGTACTCACCAAGCGGGCGTGAGCGATTTTGATCTTACACGGTAACGAAAATCTTTGTTTTGTTCACATAATATCAATGTGTACTTCAATCTAAACATAATTGCTATTTTAAGAAATGATTTGGTCGTAGGTTGATGGTTAGAGATGTCTCATTATTTTCCCAAAACAAGAGGGATTACTAAAACATTGTAAAAGCATGTGCAAATACTTGTCAAAGAAGTTGGCCCTCGTCTCATCCGATATAATTCTATATTCATTGCAACTCTTTTTCTGATAGAAGGTCTATGTGTGTGTGTAATAAGTATAGCTGTTTCAATAATTGGCATTGAAATCTTTCATACGTATGTTATTTTTCGATATTTTATCCCTAAAAAAGTGTTGTGTACGGTGTTTAGCTGACCACATAAATCCTTATGTATGGTGCATAGTTATGTTGTTGTACACCATACACAAAAAAATAATTTTATACTTGTTTATTACCCAAAATGTTTCAAGGAATGAGTAATCACAGGTAGGTTTATGATTGGTGACTATTACTTTTGCTCTGTATTAGGTTTCTTTCAGATAAAACATGTAAATGTCTCAACAACTGTATCGAAATTGAAAGTTGGTGTTGACATTCACAACTATTTGCACTTGTACAAGTTAATTGTTCTTATTAGAATATCAAATTTGTTTTATGAATAGGAAAAAATCGATGCAAAAATTATTTGGGAGCAGGAATTTCAAATGTTGAGAAATGTACATTGAATATTGATCAAGCAAAACAAAGATTTTCGTTACTGTGTACGGTCAAAATCGATCATGCCCGCTTGCTTAGTACCTATATCCGGTGTACTGATGATACACGGTGGTCCTATAGGTACCATGTGTAGTCGCATGTGTCATCCATTCTTATGACTATTCAGTTTGGGTTATTTTGGGAGAAAAACGAAAATAAAGGCGTCCAGATATTCATTCTGTCATCAGACCGACTTTTATGGCAAACATGACTACCGGTTTTAACATTGAGAACCAATCATATGATAGATAACAAAAATGAAAAATAAATCAGCCAATCAGAGTGTTGTCCATATCATAGTTTTTAGATTGTAAGAACCACTACTATTATACCTTGGTTTTAACTTACACATAATTTTCATAAGTACTCGGACGGGGATAGGACAATTATTTTTGCGTTTATCTGCATGTACTGTATACATTTTTGTACTATGATTAAAATACTACTATAATATATACATTGTATAGACACTCTATATAATATAGCAGTGATCGCCATGGAGAAGAAACTTAGAATTTCAAATAGTTAATAGAAAATTAAATACACTTTAAAATATATAATATGGATACGTATGTTCATAGCAGAGACATAGAATGTATTATATGTCTCTGTTCATAGTATACAGAAACGCGAAAATGATGGAATATAACAGAAAACAAATGATAACGGACTTTGAAAAAAAGAGAGAGGGCTTAAAAATATTGTCCTGTCTCCATGTACCTATTTGACTTTTGATATCATTTCTTAAATTCTCCAGACATAAAACTTTTACAAAAATTCTTCCTAAAAGAGAACATACTTTCAACCAAGCTTCATAAAATGCCCGCGATTTCACTGTTAAGTCTAACAGGACTTCCGGTTTTAAACTTGCACATAAATTTCATAAGAGTACTTGGGACAGCACAATTATTATCGGGTTGATAGAGACTCTCTCTATAATATAGCAGTGATCGCCTATGAGAAGAAATTTGAAATTGATAGTTAATAGCAAATACACTTTATTTATAGGATACGTATGTTCATAGTATACAAAAACGCAAAAATAATGGAATTTAACAGAAAATAAAAATACTTTGGAAACAAGAGAGAGTGCTGAAACTGTTTCCAAGTACCTATGAATTTTGATACTTTTTCTGAAATTCTCCAGACACAAATTTAAAAAAAAAATTTCTCCCTACAACAGTATATTATATACATATTTTCAACCAAGCTCTAAATTCCCGCAATTTCGCAGGTGTGTTCTAGTACTTATTTATTTATAAATTTATTCAATTATTTTAAAGTATAAGTATCCTTTCCGTTAGTCACCTACTCACTCACGAGGAGGTGGAAGTGTGATTCAAGCAGGATAAGTCAGTTGCATTATATTCTATTAATACGAAAAGTTTTATATTCATCATATACTAATGATTTTCCCCCCCCCGATTTTCTATAAAAAAAAAAACTTCAACTGTTCGTGCCTTGACAAAACTTTACAAACTTACTTAAATTATTTACGAATTTAAAAGAGATCACTATTCAGGGTACTTGTTCACCCTGACAAATTCTAAACGAAGTTATGATGGATTTTATTATGAACACTTTATATCTTAGAATTCAATATAAACAATATATGATTAAAAAATATTTTCAAAGTTAATGATTTTAAGTCGTATCTAAATATGAAAATTATAGTCATTTTTATTTTGATATTATTTATATTTTATTATATTCCCTTTTTGACCCGAGTTTACCTGTAAGATAAATGTGCGCAAATGTAATCAAAAGCTGTGCGCAAACGTTAAGCATTTTAATCCCCAAATGTGCTCAAACGTAATGAGCCCTCCTAAACAAGGCCTCTTTTGTGGGAGATAATTAATATTCATAAGGACTTTTGATTTGTTTCAATAATTGAATCAACAGAGAATGACAACAAAAAAAGTAAATAATATGAGCATTATATTATGAAAAAAGAATTATAATAGCTAAATAAAGGTTAAGCTCTTTGATGTTATGAACAGACAACAATTGTATAAATGTATGGTTTTTAACCAATTCGGATGATTTTATATATATTGTTTACTTATATCGAAATATTTGCTGCATACTGAAATATAATGATATTCATCTTCAATCAGATGTGTATCATAATATACAAACTATGTTTTCTTTTCCAATAATACAATGTTATGGTGATTTGCAGACAATCTATACCTACAAATATACGGAATATACATATAGTTAAAAGTTTTTTGTAGATAATTTCAAAAGTATCTGGATTGTGTATATACCTATAAAATTGTCAATTTGGGGACTCATTGAAAAAAAAAAATTATTTCACTCACAAAACTTTCTTTTGTTCTTTTAAAGATTATTACCAGTATTTGTTAAAAATTGTAAAAAAACAAAACCAAAAAATCTATGAGTATAACAATACAAAGAAATTTTTTGAAAATTTTATGTTGATCAATTGCTGCCAATTTACTTGTGTATAATGATATATTAATGTTTGATTGTAAATGTACAATATATTTAGATTCACATATTATTGTGACAATTATTCTGGTAAATTGTTTTTATAAATAATTTTAATAAAATTACATATACCGGTATGTTTAACAATATAAAACTACTAGAACTGCCTGTTAGCTGTTATAACATGATGTTCAAACAATGTTAAATAATAAAAATAGAAATGTCATTCTTTAGTTGAATACTTGTTTCACAATAAATTTATGGATTTTATGGTTTACATGTATCCCATGCCACAACTCTATGAAAGTAAACTTAAATACACAGATGGCAACTACATTAATGTACAACATGTAATGTATCCTCGTGCCTTTTATTAGAACATGACCTGAGAAAGATAACTCGATCTGAAACAGTTCATCAAAAAGAATATTCAAAGCTTATTTGTGGCAATATGCAACTATAAACTCAGTGCATTCTGTAAAAAAACCCCATGTAAAATGTTACAACACAACCAACACTTTATACTTCTTTTCTGATCTATCAAGGACAATAAATAAATATAAGAAGATGTGGTATGAGTGCCAATGTGATAACTCTCCATCAAGTCACAATTTGTAAAAGTAAACCATTATAGGTCAAAGTAAAGTCTTTAACATGGAGCCTTGGCTCACACCAAACATCAAGATATAAAGGTCCCAAAAGTGACTACTGTAAAACCATTCAAATGGGAAAACCAATGGTTTCAATAACTCCTGATTGGCAAAAATGAAAATCATCAATATCAAAACTGACGATTTTAATTAAATGATTCATAAGTAATTGCGTGGAAATGACATAAAGTGCCTTAATGCAATAGAACAAGGACTATAACTACTGAATGGCAAAAGTGATTACCGCTAATAGAGAACTCTACATGAACTTTTTCATCAGTATTACAATTTGAAACCATTGGTAGAAGTGTTCTTTGAGTGAAACAATGAAGTGCCATTTTTAAAAAAAGAATTTTTGTTAGGTACATATTCTTGTAACAGTTCATTTCAAAATATCATATCTAAACGAAAACAAATTGTTATAGACTATAATGGCATTTGACTTGTTTTGTCATAAAAATGAAGATTAAACAAAATGTTGTTTACATCTGAGGACTCCTTATTGATCATAACTGTATCAGTTTACAAAACTTAAAAACCTACAGACAATATGACTAGCAGACATTTTGAACTATGAGAAAGTCAACTTTTGACATATACTACTGACTAGTTCTGTTTTATCTTTGAGTACACAAGTTGGACATATCTTGGAATCCAAATACATATCTTGAAATGGTTATGTCTTTATTTGCACATAATTATATGAACTGTTCCTTGCTGGTCTTTTGCCATACATCGTTGGACAGCTTCTTAAAATAGAAAAAAAACCACATGGATTTGTGGAACCAATTGTTTTATTAAAGGCAGGTAATTGAATACTTAACAGTTTACAGCTTATCTGTTTGTTGTAACCAGAAATTAAAAATAAATTTTCCGACCCTTTTCTTTTGCATTTTTGTTGAGCAGTAATACAGTATAAAAGATATAGGAATAAGATCTACAAGTACTTCAACACAGCCACCATGGTAATTATTGACTTTAAATGTAGACCATTGTACTTATTTATTTCTATAATCTTGGCAATTATTTATTTTTTTAAAGACAAGTCACACATATTTTTAAAAGTACAAACTGGTTTAAGTGAGCATCAATACAAGATCTACAAATATTCCACTTAATAAGATTTACAATTGTAATGCAAATATTGTTTGCACCTGTCCCAAGTCAGGAGCCTGTAGCCTTTGTTAGTTTTGTATGTTTTTTAATTTTTAGTTTATTTATATGTTTTGGAGTTTAGTGTGACGTCCAATTTCATTGAATGCGTACACGATTTTATTTAGGGGCCAGCTGAGGACCACCTCCAGGTGCGGGATGTTCTTGCTGTGTTGAAGACCTAATGGTAGTCAGCTGTTTAGTTGGGTTGTTATCTCTTTGACATATTCCCCATTTCCCTCTCAATTTTACGACTGATTGAAATTAATTTACAAATATCAAAATTGCATATTTTAACCAGATGAGCAATTTAGTTTTGTTTGGTAAGGCTTTGGCTCATATTTTACTTTTCCAAACAGCTATGAAATGGTCATTTTAGGCTGAATAAGTCAACTTAACATGTTTCTTCGTCACATGTGACCTTTCTGCACATGAGCGTCCAGATATTATCTTATTCATGTATCCACAAGAGTGCACACACTGAAATGTCTCGCCTTCTACACTAATAATTGATTATATGTTGATAGTCCTAAATATAAAGCTTTATTATAACTGTCAAATAAACTAAACATTAACCAAGAAAACTAAACATTGACCAATGAACCATGAAAATGAGGTCAAGGTCAGATGGGGGGGGGGGGGGTAGGAGGGGTCCTGATCCCGAAATCCCGGGCTTAAAAACACGAAATCCCGATGTCCCGAATTTAAATAAAGTTAAATCCCGGATCCCGAAATTTGAAAAAAAGAATTCCCGGATCCCGAAGGGGTAAATCCCGAAATCCCAAGCTTAAAAACACCCGATCCCGGAGTCCCGATATAGGTCCTATCCCCCCTCTCAGATGAACCATGCAAGGCAGACATGTATAACTAAGCATTCTTCAATACCACAAATATAGTTGACTTATTGCTTATAGTTTAAGAAAAACAGACCAAAACACAAAAACTTAACACTTAGCAATTAACAATGAAAAGGAGGTCAAGGTAAAATAAAACCTGCCCGACTGACATATAGATCATAAAATATTTCCATACATCAAATACAGTTGACTTATTTCATATATAGTATTAGAAAAAAATACCAAAACTCAAAAACTTAACCATAATCACTAAACCATGAAAATGAGGTCAAGGTCAGATGACACCTGTCAGTTGGACATGTACACCTTACAGTCCTTCAATACACCGAATATACTAGACCTATTGCTTATAGTATCTGAGATATGGACTTGACCACTGAAACTTATCCATGAAATGAGGTCGAGGTCAAGTGAAAACTGTCTAACAGACATGAGGACCTTGCAATGTATGCACATACCAAATATAGTTATCCTAATACTTATAATTAGAGAGAATTTAACATTACAAAAAATCTGAATTTTTTTTCCAGTAGTCACTGAACCATGAAAATGAGGTAAAGGACATTGAACATGTGACTGAAGGAAACTTCGTAACATGAGGCATCTATATACAAAGTATGAAGCATCCAGTTCTTTCACCTTCTAAAATATAAAGCTTTTAAGAAGTTAGCCGCCGCTGCTGCCTATTCACTATCCCTATGTCAAGCTTTCTGCGACACAAGTCCCAGGCTCGACAATAAAATTACTAGTAACATAATTTTCAAAGGCTTGAAAAACATTACTTATCTATCTATTAATGTATCTTATCATACCTTTTCTTTTTTATCCTAATTGTAAAGTTGATAATACCCAGCAAATCAAATCAACTCATGATGTCATGTCGTCTTCTTGGTCTTCGATCCATCTCAATTATACACTTCAGGATCAAAAGCTTCTCTCCTCATATCTATGGTTATCAATTTCAATTCACTTGTTTCATGAAAGATTAGATAAGTTACACTGATGAAATATTTTGCTGCAACAGGTTACAAATTGAAAATCCTGGTACCCAGCTCTGTCATATATGGCATACTCAAATTAAACCTGTTGTTCAATAGCTTCGTATACATGTTGAATGTAAAACATACTAACAAAAATTATCAAATAATTTCACTGATTAAATCGGTATTGACTCCTGATTGATAATGATAATTTTATAATTGATCACATAAGCAATTAATTACAAGTATTGCACAATCCTCTAGTTTCTCTGAGATTCTTGTCTATTTACAAATTTACACTCAGGACGAATTAAATATCGTAGCTTGGTCAGGATACTGACATGTTATCAGAACATCCTGAAACTTGTCCAGTAATGTCAAAAGCTGTGATCGTGTAAGGTCTTCATAAAACATAATCTCTTCAAAATGATGCAGACCATTAAAATAAGGACAGAGCCTGAAAAAACAAATGAAATAAGTTTTGAAACATCCATATGTCATGCTTGACAATCCCCTCTAAAAGCAGAGGTTCATATCGCAGTTCATTTATGAAGTGACCTTCAAATTTGCAAGTAAAATTGTTATTAATCATGTACAACCACATTTATTGTTGCTTGTTCATAATGGTCTCCATGTGATAGCACAAGTATTAGTTTAAGTTAACCAAAATAAAATTTTAAAGAAATATTGTTTGGAATGAAATACAATGAAATAAGTCTGTTATCGTGTCAGACCAACTTGTTTTGAAAAAGGCATTTATAAATCTTTTTTTTTTTAACTTCTAAATTTGACTTTGTTGAGTATGAATCCTCACTTAAATCCTGGCATGCATATTTTAACCAGATTTTGTGTAACTCTTTCGGTTTCCAAAATTTGTCACACAAAAATCTCTTCTCCCTAAATTTACTCAGGTTTGGTGCAACTATTCTGCTTTTATACATTTACTGGACCAAAGGGCCAACATTATAAATTTTGACGTCCCTAAATTTAGTTTGATTTTGATGCATCCTATGTGGAACTCATCTGCCTTGTAAAATCTTTATGAAGCTGTTTTGGAATTAATGCAGTCAAATAATGTTATGCTATTATATACCTATATTTATTCAATGTTTTTGCCAGTTTTATCATCCTTATTACTTTACTCAAAGGCTAACAATATATATAATCCTTATTGCCTTTAAAATCATATGAAAGGCTTATCAATTACCTTAGAAACAATCTTAAATCATCTGTATTTTTTGCAGCTGATAAATTGAGCATGTAGTCTTGCTCCTCTCTGGTCAATTTAGACATTGTGTCTTCCATGGGCATAAAACCTTTTATCTCTTCAGATATAAAAGACCCATCACTTGCCAGTTCAGAAGATGGCGACTGGTAGTGAATCTGACTCTCATCACTGTTTACTGAAAAGAGATCAAAAATTTAAAACCATATACATGATATAAAGTCAATATGACAATATTACATAAAATATTTACACAATCTGATCTGTGTCCAAGCTTCACATACTAAGATCTGATAATGCTCCTTTCTACATTATGTTATAAATATAAATCATTGGCCAATGTAATCATTACCAGACCAGAAGGTAGTGTATATAAAAAAGATGTGGTATGATATCATTGCAAATGAGACATAGTGTGGAAATAGGATTCGTTTTTTAATCTGAATTCATTCTTAAATAGGTAATTTTAAAATCTCTCTTTTAATAACTGTATAGATAACTTATTAGTGGATAGAAAACAGACCAGTTAAGAGGATAATGCTCCATTCTGTTAGAGAAATAATTAATTTACTGATGTAATCATTACCAGGACCAGAAAGTAGTGTATACGAAACAAGTATTCTGTGAGTATTGCATTGCATTGTCATGGTGTAAACTATGTAACAAATATCAAGTCAATATCTTGAAGCATGATGAAACTAGAGGCTCTCAAGAGCCTGTGTCGCTCACCTGTTACTGTATTTACTGATGTCGCCATCTTGGTTGGTAGGCAGGGTCATTAGACACTTTTTAAAAATAGATACCCTAGAAATGATTGTGGCAAAGTTTGGTTAAATTTGGCCCATAGTTTTAGCAAAGAAGATTTTTGTACAAGTTACAAAAATGACGAAAAGTTGTTCAATATTGACTATAAAGGACAATAACTCCTGAAGGGGTTCTATGACAATTTTGGTCATGTTGACTTTTTTGTAGATCTTACTTTGCTGAACATTATTGCTGTTTACAGTTTATCTCTATCTATAATAGTATTCAAGATAACCAAAAACTGCAAAATTTCCTTAAAATTACCAATTTTAGGGCAGCAACCCAACAACAGGTTGTAGGATTCATCTGAAAATTTCTTTTTTAACATAGTTCACATGATCTTAAAGTATCATACACATTTAAGCATCTTGATGACATACCTGAAGTTACATCTGAGAAACTAGATGTTCTGTCCTCTACACAGAGCCTGGATTTAAGTGGTGGCATTAGAAACACATATGTATGTAGTTGGTGTATCAACCCATGTTGTAATAACCATACAACCATACTCACTTTCTCTTCCTGAAGCATAAATTCAAGTTTTTAAGCTACAAGAATGAGCATTGCAGAGAGAGATAAGTTTCAATATAGTGTGGATTCATTATTATTCATTGGATATCAATTTTCTTGGGTACAGGTGAACTACAAATTCTTATGTTCAACGAATAACATATTTATAAAAGGCTTTATATACAGAGATAGGCAAAACCACGAAATCTAATATCCATGAATATGCAAGTTTTGAGCAATCCACGAAAATTGATACCCACGAAAATAAATGAATCCACAGTAGTAGGTTCTCACAAAACAGGATTTCTTCATCTGAACGTCATGATGAATATTTCTTGTTAATTTCAATTGAGATAAGGCAGCAACCATTTGATTTTCTGGGGGGGGCTATGGTTTTTTCTGTGCAAACTTTTTTTTTCTTTTAGCGACAAACCGAAGACAATCTTTTTCTTTCAATTTTAGCATTACATATAGTGGCAGCTGAGGGTGAAACAAACAATTTTTTTTACTGAGGGTCCAAAACAAATTATTTTTTCCACCAAAACCTGGAAACAAACTTTTTTTTCCAAAAAAAAACCATAGCCCCCCCCCCCCCCCCCCCCCCAGAAAATCAAATGGTTACTGCCTAATACAATTCAAATATATGTTAACTTAATATTTATCTCAGTATGAAATAATAGACACCCTCCTCTCCACCAAATGTCACTTTTGGTTGCACAATGTTTTATTCAATGAAATTCTTTCTTCCGTAAAATCATTGAAAGACACCTAATTTTTTTAAGAAAAAAAAAGTATTTGAAGTATGGATGGAAACCCTAAACAACCTTGCATTATACAAATACTGTGGAGCCAGAGGTATACAGCCATCTTTAAAAAAGATTTGTGTTTGATTTCTTTTTTTCACCTCTTTATTATTTTGATCTTAATTATAAATAAATAAATTTGGTGTTTTTACTATTCTCTGATTGGTTAAAATTATTATTTTCAATGTTGTCAATTTTGATGGCGACACGCCCACTCTGACGTTGTGTATTTATACGCCAACATGTGTGTACGTTGTTATTGTTAATATAAATAATATAAAAAGTTCTTTGAGCCTTATTGTTGATAGAAATTTATTTATAATGAATGGCAATAATTTATTTTACATAATCCGCTTCGGGAATTATTCAATGTGAAGAGTCAAAAATTAGTTTTATGGTTCAATAAATTCAAAATAGATAATAGCCATTCATTAAACAAATCTGTAAATTCATAACAACATCAAGACATCACTGCATTATCTTCAAAAGTATTTGTAACTTGTGTTTTTATTTTTCTGCATCATCTTCAAGGAGTAGGTCCTGTAAGGGCTGATTTTGGCCTCAAATTTCAGGTTCATCTGACCAAAGATTTTGGACACTTTTTAAACACTTAAGTGTCTATTTCAGTTGATTCAATAAGTTAATGTGAAAGATTTTAAGTGATTTACTCATTAAAAATGCTCAGATTCAAGCTTAAATATGAAAAATCTATCAAATATGCCAAAAAATGTCACTTTTCAGATGGTTTTTGTCAAAAATGAAAGTGGCCACATCCGTGTTCATCCTCAATTTATATATATGTTATGTATTATCATCAAATACAACTTTTATTTCAATATTAAGAATGAACACAAATGCGGCCACTTTCATTAAATTTTTTACTAAAATGCTAAAATTGTGACGATTTCAGTATGATTTAATAATGCTAGTACCCGATACATGTATATGTGCATGGTATTGTCAAAAACAGCCCATATTTATGTAGCAGAAGCATTTTACTTTCCAATAAATAACTAAACGTTTACATTTTAACAATTTTGTAAAACTGCTATATTTTAGGGCCAAAAAGAGGTCTTACTGGACCTACTCCTTTATTTGTAACTGATGTTTTTATATTTCTACAGTTCATCATTTCTTTATTCTTAAAAAAATGTTAGGCGTTTATATAAATAGCAGTCCATTGATTACCTGTTGCTTTTGTTGTTTATTCAACATGTCCTGTGTATCCCATAACTTTGTAGGGTATGAAAATTCTGACAACTCGACAGCTAAAGATCGTCCAGGAAACAGCTGTACAAATTCTTCTGCAATCTTAGAATTCCTGTTAAAAAAAATATAACTTGGTGTTTAACACGTTACTATTTCTAAAATCAAATATTTTCTTATTATGAGTTTCTTTTATCTGCACAAAAACATATTAATAATATGCAATTCTTCATAATGGTTTGTTCCTGCAAATGAATAGAAGATTTTGGTGAAGTTTTAAGATTTATAAACAAATACTTACATTTTGATATTAGAACTTGGAGACAGTAAATACACATTGCTTTCACATAGCGGATACACAATAGTAGCTTTACCCCAGTATACAAGATGACTTACAAGCTGGAATACCTAGAAATTCAATATGAGAAGTATCAGACAAGTTCTTTGTTAAATTCATGTTTAAAAAATCACACTTTCAGCATTAGACTGGTAAATTTATCATTTAAATACATAAATTTTAATTATTTTTATACTAGGCTTTGATTTTTTATCAGTAATGCAAAGAAAGCAGACAGATATTTGAATAGAAAATCAATTTTCAAAAGATGTAATTGATGATGATTCTTAATATCATTGTGGGTGCCTCAGGTGGAACAGGATCTGCTTACACTTTAGGAGCACCTGCGATCAACTCCAGTTTTTGGTGGCGTTTGTGTTGCTCAGTTGTAACTTTTCTATGTTCTATGTTGTCCCTTTGGTATCTTTTGCCTCTCTTTTGCAAGTTCAAAGTAGAAAGGATTAAGGCCTGGTTTTGGCCCAAGAAAATAAAATGTTAAATAAATGTTTGAAATTGACACATAATGTTTAGAAATGCATAGGGTCAAGAAATATAAAGGAAAATCATCAAGATTTTTAACTGATGATGCCACAATTACGTCATCATATGGTTGTGGAAACATCATGCGCAGCCAAGAAACAACAAAATAATTTAACATAACTATTGACATTATCTCACAAAATATAAAGTTGTTTCTTGGTTGCACACATACTTTTTCAATATAAAATATACTTTAAATTTGATGAAAAAAACAAGGAAAATCAACCCATTTTACAAAATATGCAAATTAAGTCATGATTTGTTGCCATGTTAACTTGCTCAATGCCAAATTTGTTTTGATTTTCTGAAAACCTTGAATCTTAGTCAAGTTTTCAGTAATTTAAAAGTATGTATGATAACTTTTAAATTTGCAGTAATTTTTTGGGCCAAAAAAGGGCCTTATTGCCCCTACTCCTGTATAGAAATAAATCAATAATCACTGTCATCTTAATCATTTTTGAAGCTATTTGCATGGTGAGCAAATAAAGATCTAAAGATATTTTAAATAACTTTCAATATAAAATTTTTAAAATGTGGGAAAATAATTTCAATCATGTACCGTAATGTCATATGAAACAAAACGATAAAAGGCGTTATACAGCAAAATTCTAGTGATGGCTTTATCTCCTAATGATCTAGTAATAATTCATTAAAAGTGAGGAGATTATATATATATACCTGTGACAAACTAAGGTCAGCCTCCAATGCTATAATCTGTAGACTTCTGACTGGCTGCTGTATAATGACATTGATCAGTCTGTTCAGAGCTGGTGTGCAATCTGTTGACAGAGTATCCAACAAATTCTGTCCATCAACAAGTAATAATACTCCATGGTAAGGTCTGTTGATTAATTATGTAAATTATGATAAATTTATAAGTAAATGAAAATAATGCATGTAGTTATAAATAGGGGCTAGTATAAATATAAGATTTCTATATATAATTTTCACTGGAATAACCTCATTCCATTCAGATATCACTTTTTGGCTCACAAACAGTACAGAATAAAAAGATAATAATTTCATAACAAGGGAGAACCCACCTATTTGTTTTGAAACAGTATATGATTTGAAGTTTCATATTTTCAAGATGGACTTCAGTTGAATTCTTTTATTTGGCAATGATGTTAAGCATATGTTACTAATTTTTCTGCACATACATTTTTTTTAGTTGGTGTTGGTGTAGGAGAGTTAATTCTTAAAATAGAAGACTAATTTAAAACTTCCGATCTTTATGAGCCTGTTACAAGTCAGGAATCTCATCCATGTTTGGCTTATGTCATTTATGGTTTCTGTTTCATTTTAATCACAATTAATCTTGACTTAGACTAGTGTCAACATATTTTTAAGACACCTCTCTGTTTTTGAAATATTGAAGAATGAATGTGGAAATCTAAAAGTGTTGGTTCACTATCTCATTTACATCTACCTACATTTCCTTTTATTCCTAGTAACACTGTGGTACTAACCTTAAAGCTTCTATACATCTCTGGATAACTTCAGGCTAGGTTAAATATAAATTGAAAATTATACTATGTGAGTATTCTTATGTGAAGTAATTTGTATATTATTGAAGTCCAATGCATTTAAAAAGTGAAAATATTTTTAATTGAATTATTTGTAATTTGGGAATTATTTGCTATTCAAAGATTTCTATAGAACTTTAAGCTGTAAATATATCGCACTGAAAAGCAGAAAACTCCGCTATAAATTTAAAAAAAAAATTAAAATTAAATAACACAGATAACAAACCTTAAATAACAACATTTCTCTGACTGTTCTGGTCTATGCACTACACAATTTAAAATAAAAAGGAATGTGTCCATGGGACACAGTGATGCCCCCACTTGCATAAAACATTATAAAGGAACAAAGCTCAAGAACTGTAAATGTAACCCTACCCATAGTTGTCCCTGATCTGTGTTTTGATGTTATTAGCATTGTGTGTACATTTCATAACATTTAGTTTAGGCAAACTTAAGTTAGAGAATGGAAACAAAAAAAATCAGCATTTTTCTCATTTGTAAAGGGGCATAACTCTAGAACCATAAATGTGAAGCAACCAAAATTCAAACTTGATCTGTGGTTTGTGGTAATGAGCATGGTGTATAAGTTAAATAACATTTGGTTGAGACAAAGTCATTAAGAAAACAGACACAAAAATTCTGCAATTTTTCCATTAGTAAAGGGGAATAACTCTAGAACGATAAAAGTGACACCAACAACATTTAAACTTAATCTGTGTTTTGTGATAATAAGCATATTGTATAAGTTTCATAACATAAGTTGAGGCAAACTAAAAGGGAAACCAATTTATGTAACGTATGGAAGTACAGGCAAGGGTAGAACTAAATGCTCCCTCTGCTACAGTGGCGGCATAAAAATGTATATTAATATTAAACTTTCATTAAAAAATATGTTAAAAAAATTTCTGCAATATGATAACTGTCATACTGTTATGCTAAAGTAAAACTTGTATCTAAAATACATTAATAAGTCCCTAGATTGGTTAAAAAGCCTTTTACCAATGTCAATCATTATGACAGA
Source organism: Mytilus edulis (assembly GCF_963676685.1). Lineage (NCBI taxonomy): Eukaryota > Metazoa > Mollusca > Bivalvia > Mytilida > Mytilidae > Mytilus > Mytilus edulis. The sequence goes on along the minus strand of NC_092352.1, from coordinate 21,044,349 downwards.
TACACATATCATATGTTGTATATACACTTACATTTACTTTAACAGATAAGGCAGCCGAAGATTTAGAATGTACTTTGTGTGGCAGACAAAATGTCACTTCTATCCATTTGTTAACATATAAATGGACAACTCCTTTGTCTTTCACACTGAAATAAGAACAATGGTGAATGATAACAATTTTAAAAAAGACATTAATGATAGGACTTTCACTTAGCATGCAAAAGTGGTTCATTGTTGATATCTTTTAGGTGTTCACCTTGAAATTTTATTAATTTCATATACAATATTAGACTTAGATGTGTCAGTACAAAAGTCTTCAATTAGGAAGAAGCACAAATTCTGTCTGTAAATCATCATTAAACAATGTATCAACAATCACTTCCTCTTCTGCAGTCATAACAAAAAATAAATCTGGAAAATTTCTAAGTCCAAGTTTTCTGTAAGGATTGAAGTCATGATAGTCAAATATTGACTAAAAATAAACAGACCAATGTTCCTGTTTAAAAGCAAGAAATAAAAATCGTTTAAAATTGAAAAAGCATTTCTTCATGGAACCTTATTCTGTGTACATATAAATATTTTCCCAAGTATTTCTTATGAATTTCATAGTTATTGTCACACATGTCGGAACCAGATGCTCCGCAGGGCACAGCTTTATACAACCGCAGAGGTTGAGCTCTAAATTTGGATTGTGATTAAGTAGTTGACACATAATAGGTTTCTGACACAGAATGAATGTGGTCTAATGAACTTAAATTTTTTTTTTGCCTTTGAGCATTTCACTATGCTGTTGAATATTAATCCTCTCAAAAAAATGTTTGAAGAAATTTTCTTTTTATTGATGAAATCTGAAATGAGAAAATTCTACCCCCCCCCCTCCCCCCCCAATTTTTTTCACATCCCCCCTTCCCTTATTCCAAAACTGATCTCAATTCAAATTTCTAACAGAGTTTGCAACAATAACTACTCATTTAAATACATCATAAAATATTAAAATGTTAAAAAAGTGCTTGTTATCACTGAAGGGAAAAGATTGTTTTAATTTATCAGTTGGTAGTAAAAGTGAATATACATTGTATAATGTGTAAAACAATGATTCAACTACTATTCTGGACAAAGAAAGATAACTCCAATAGAAAATTTCTTGCTATTGCACAATATTGTGCAATTAGATATTTCTTGCTATTGCGCAATACTGTGCAATTGAAAATACTTGCAATTGAAGATTTTTTGCTATTTCGCAATACTGTGCAATTGAAAATTTCTTGCTATTGCTAAATACTGTGCAACTGAAGATTTCTTGCTATTGCTGAATACTTTGCAATTGAAAATTTCTTGCTATTGCACAATACTTAATATTATTATTTTGGATCCTGATTTAGACCAACTTGAAAACTGGGCCCATAATCAAAAATCTAAGTACATGTTTAGATTCAACATATCAAAGAAGCCCAAGAATTCAATGTTTGTCAAAATCAAACTTAGTTTAATTTTGGACCCTTTGGAATTTAATGTAGACCAATTTAAAAACAGGACCAAAAATTAAGAATCTACATACACAGTTAGATTTTGCATATCAAAGGACCCCAATTATTCAATTTTTGATAAAATAAAAAAAAGTTTAATTTTTTACCCCGATTTGGACCAACTTGAAAACTGGGCCAATAATCAAAAATCTAAGTACATTTTTAGATTTAGCATATCCAAAAACCCCAAGAATTCAATTTTTGTTAAAATCAAACTAAGTTTAATTTTGGACCCTTTGGACCTTAATGTAGACAAATTTGAAAACCAGACCAAAAACTAAGAATCTACATACACAGTTAGATTCGGCATCTCAAAGAACCCCAATTATTCAATTTTTGATGAAATCAAACAAAGTTTAATTTTGGACCCTTTGGGCCCCTTATTCCTAAACTGTTTGGACCAAAACTCCCAAAATCAATCCAAACCTTCCTTTTATGGTCATAAACCTTGTGTTTAAATTTCATAAATTTCTATTTACTTATACTAAAGTTATGGTGCAAAAAACAAGAAAAATCCTTATTTGGGCCCCTTTTATGCCCCTTATTCCTAAACTGTTGGGCTCTCAACTCCCAAAATCAATCCCAAACCTTCCTTTTGTGTTGACAAACCTTGTGTTTAAATTTCAATGATTTCTATTTACTTATACTAAAGTTATTGTGCGAAAACCAAGAATAATGCTTATTTGGGCCCCTTTTTGGCCCCTAATTCCTTAACAGTTTGAACCAAAATACCCAAAATCAATCCCAAACTCCCTTTTTGTGGTCATAAACTTTGTGTCAAAACATCATTGATTTCTATTTGTTAAACTTAAGTTATAATGCGAAAACCTAAAAAATGCTTATTTGGGCCCCTTTTTGGCCCCTAATTCCTAAACTGTTGGGACCAAAACTTCCAAAATCAATCCTAACCTTCCTTTTATGGTCATAAACCTTGTGTTTAAATTTCATACATTTCTATTTACGTTAACTAAAGTTATAGTGCGAAAACCAAAAGTATTCGGACGAAGACGACGACGCCAACGTGATACCAATAACGACCAAAATTTTTTCAATTTTTGCGGTCGTATAAAAAATAGTCTTTAATTTTCATGAATTTAGCTTTGATGTGCTCCTCAACTGAAGAAGGAAGTTACAGAAAAGAACAAACTTGAAAGTAACTGTTAGATTTGAAATGTAATTCCAAATTGTTGGGTCACTTCATTTATTATTACTGAATTTATTTATTTAATTTATAATACTTGTAGATACTATTTTTGGGTATTTGCGCATATGTAACGCTGCACTCATGAACATTATAATATTTCCCGTTTTTAAGTTTTATGACGTTTCGCTTTTGACGTACGTTACGTTGTCTAGTTTTTACTCATTGCAAGTTATTTGATATTCGGAGACACATCATAATTTTATAGAGAGATCATAATCGGTAAGAGATAATTTATGTACATTTTTAAGAACAATATTTATTTAAAGAAGAAATATTAAGAATTGTAAAAGTATTTAAATATAAATTAATATTTATTCTAATTAACTTTTTAATTTAACAAGTTACTTATGAAGAGTGAAAGAAAGTGAATCATATTGTTTGATTAGTATTATGCTATTAGTGTTTTAAGTTATATTTTTACTTTACAAAAAGACAAATACGATGTATGTTAATGTGTATTTGTATTTTATTGTAGAGAATCGGTTGTTATGATATAGTATATGAAGCCAAAATTATATGTAATTTTGAAGAATAAAGATACTTATATAGACCGCATACTCGACTTTTCGCCTTATTTGATGTCTTTGATGTGATCCGTTACAGTAACTTTGGAACAAGCATTGGTAAGAAAATGAGACAAATGCAAGCTTTCTACAACATACATTATCAACAACATTGGGATACCAGGATTTATTAAATATTTACCACAGAGTTGAGTGAAAATACAGATCTGTTGTTTAAATGCAATGACATAATGGAGTCTAAATCATAATAATACCTTTCATATGCTGTTCTCAAGTCTCTTGCTAAAGAGCTTTTGGTCTGTATCAAATCATATGGAAAATGCATCTGATCTGAAAAATATAAACACTGACATTGAATTGGCTGTTGGGCAGGTAGTTAAGTCAAGACAATTTTTTTTCTAAATCTATCTACACAATAAAACACACAACAGCCAAGTTGGCCATTAAAAAAAAAATGTTCCAACTCCCAAGTTATATCAGAGAATTAACAAAAAATTATACCATCTTTATTGATGATTCAACATGAGATTGTAAGCTGAACTACCAAACAAAAGCATATCAATGAGAAAACAGAAGTCCTTCTCTCAAAATTCAGAATTTTTCTCCCCTTTAATTAACACCAAAAACTGATTTATTTGATAAATCTTTGGCATGCAAAAATTATTTCTTAAATAAATTAGTTTTTGGAGTCTATTTTTTAAACAGAAAACTCAAGACTTAATAATCCAGGAGTCAGTTTCACAAAAAATGCAAAAAAACTTAAGACAAAGATTGATTGTAAGTCATGGACAATACAGTAAACTTACGATTAACCTTAGTTGTATTTTTTTTGTGAAACATACTCCAACTGTTTGGACAAGAATATAGTCAAGAGACTACAAAAAGACACCATAAGAATCAATCATGTGAATGAGAAAAAGTTTAAACTGGCTAACAGGTTATAGACAATAAAAACACCAAGTGACAGAAATAGCTCATATGACAATAAATATGTTTGCTAACAATAAATGATACATGTACACTAGACTACTTTGAGAAATAAATAGAATATATATTACATTTTGAAATTTTACTATGTCTGCTTAACAGAATAAAAACAAATGTTTTTGTATTTCATTTGCCATCAATCATCATAACTTTCATTATATACCTTCTGGAAGAGAAGCAATATCATCGTGGATAGATATCATGATTTTAGCCTCTGCTGATAAATACTGCCGCCGAGACTCCTCATATTTAATAGCACCTGTCAGTTGTTTAACCAGATCAAAATAACAGTTTATGACTGATTGATCTACTGATGCCTGAAATAAGAAAAAACAAGAATATTTATACCTGATATTGACAGTTTCATCCTGTGTTGTACTGTTAGACTACTGTCCCAGGTTTAGTGACTGATTAACACCACCACATTTTGTATGTTCCTGTAATTAAGTAGGTTGTTGTATGTTGCTGGTTATCACATTTGTTTTTGGTTATTGTTTTTCACATAATTCAGGTCCTTGGTTTTCTTGTTTACTTTCTGTTTTTGCATTTGTCATTTTACAGCCTTTTATAGCTTGCTTTGAGGTATGAGTTCTCCTCGTGGTTGAATGCTGTATAGTGACCTTTAATTGACAGCTTTCTACAGTGTTTGGTCTCTGATGGAGAGTTTCCTCTTTGGCAATCATACTGCATTTTTTTTTATAAGAACATGAACTCATTGTATTCAATGACCTTTAAACAAACAAAATAATTTCTAGCTTACTTTGAAGTATGAGTTCTGCTCATGGTTGAGGGATCATTAAGTTTCTAGTTCATACAACCACAACTTCATGGTAAAGTGACTTAAACTAAAACTTAAACATGATACCAAACTGACTAATAATAATTTAATGACGTTACCATTAAAGCTTAAACTGATTTAAAAATAAAACTTATAACCTTAATATTTATCAGTGTTTTCAATAGACAGAGAATAGTGTACTGTGTATTCATAATTAATAATTATTTGTATGATACCAATGTTTCATGGACTTCACTGGTATATGTGAACCAAGAATTTAAAAGTTAAACGAAATTAGTAGGCTTGTATGTAAACTTTGGTCAAACCATGAAATGAAATATACACAAAAATACAATTTTTGAAAAATACACAAAAATACAATTTTCCCTCAATCCACAAAAAAAATAATCCTACAGTCACATTTTGACTATTGCCTACCTTTAAAACAAAGACAATATTAAAAGAGCCAATCTGGTGGGATATTTTGCCAGATGTCTGTTGCTTGGTAGATTGGTCCAATAGCATAGGAAATCCTATAAACCTCAAATCATCTACCTTCAGGTCAAATGGCTGACCACATAAGGCTGGTTTGACCGACAGAAGATTGGCCAAAATTGCCTTTGAAAATCTAAAACAGATTCAAATGATTACTATATATGATGTTATGATATTGAGACTATTTTACACTAATAAAACAGAATTATATCTGAAATATTACATTCTTCATTGTGGTAAATAACAAATTACTAAGTAAAGTCTACCGACATCCTTGTCTTAAAATTATTTAGATATATTTTTCACACATAAAGACAAACATCAGAAAAATGAAAAAAAGTGTTGCATTGGTGAAATCTATAATTTTTTTATTATCAGTGATTTATTTTCTTACCCAGATAAGGTTCCAGTGTTGCTGCTTACTGGACTTCTGAAAATACAAGAAAAAGAATTCTAGACAAGCAAATTTGTCAAGTGTTATTAAATTAACTTACAAGTATCATGTAAAATTGTGTGGTGCTGAAGATAAATTCTGATGTACATGTATTAGTTAAGCAGAGATGATGATTAACAAAAATTCTCTATTTTCAATTTAATCTAATAGTAAAGTTTAAGTTAAAGAAAACAAAATTACACCAACAACAAATTTACATTTTCAGTAAATTGGGAAATCTGAGTAAAAACTGCAATTTGGCATTTATGTTAAGTTTTTAAGTTTCCTAAATTCACATTTAAAGAAAAACTTCACTGCTTTTAAATACCTTAAACCAAAACTTTAACCTGATTCTTTCCATGATAATGAACTGCAAGATTTTGGTCAGAACCATAATAATGCATACCTCTTTAAAAGTTTACATCATACTGGAAATGTGTACTAAGTTTTCTTGTTGATGTAAGCTCACCTTCAATAAGGAACATTTGAGCTATAAATAGCTTTAGAAATACGAAACTTGTATTTATATGTCCTACATGTATGATTTGTACAAGGAACAACTCACAGACTTTATAAGATTTACATGTTAGGTCTTTAGAGACTTATCATTTTTTATCTAGGAGGGGGGCTGGTCATTTTGAAATCAAACACATAAAATTTTCTTGACCCCCCCCCCCCCATAATGTTTCACTATTTTTATTTGATCCCCCTTAAAAAATATTTTAAAAACGTGATCCCCCCTCTATTAAATATGCCAAAATTTGAACATCCAAAACACTTTTGTTATTTTAAGAAAATATTGCAAACATGAAATATTCTCAGTGGTTTTGGGTCAAAAAACATTTTGACACTGACACACCGCTTCGTCTTCCTGGGATAAATATTACTGAAAATCCCATTTGTCTGTTATCTTCAGAACACTGATCATTTACAAGCCCCCATGGAGCAATTTTTGAAGGCCTTGCGCAAATATTTAACCCTTTCCTCCTTAATGACTCCTTTTGACGCCACCCCCTTTATTCCATAATGATGCCTTTTGACGCCTGTGTAGTACCTCCGTTGAAACGCTATGTCTCCAAAATGTCTGCACCAGACTTAAAAAAAATTGTATCCAATATGAAAAGGAGATTCATGAGAATATCTGACTTGAATTTCATTGATGAAATATTAGTTTTCACAATGCATTAACACTTTAAACCTGATGATTTTTTTTACTGAAAAAAAATCCTATGCGAATCAAGTATTTAAAAAAAAAATGTCCATAGAGTAAAGGGTTAAGATCTTTGCGCAATCAATTTCTTTGTTGAATTAATGAGATGAAACATTGAGCTCTAATAAAAAATTACAACCTGGGAAAAATCATTTAAAGCATTATTTTACATGTTTTATATCTGAAAACTTGAGAAATTTTGTGAGAAAAATTTACTTATAGAAAATTAAGGGGGAGATTATTCAAACATTATAATTTACTTATATGTGTACATTTTTTTAGCTTTTTATAGAAAATAGAAATTACTTGTACAAGTAGTATCCCTGACTGTATTATATATGTCACTCTCTTGACTGCTCCGGCTTAAACTCAACTTTTATGTTAGGCCTTATTGAAACCTACATTGAGTCGGTAAACTTTTATATGGAGTAGTTCATGTTTTCAGCTTGAACAATTCAATTACCTATTTATTATCACATTTCATTAATAGATGCGTGATGGTAACCCATAAATTTTGATTTATTAGTCTGAAACGTATAAGTTGTGAGAGGATGAGAGGTATATATAAATGGACCCAAAAGGATCTTGTAACGAAAACAAAAAGGTACATTAGTGGTGTTCGTCATATCAGAATCATCTTTTGTTTCAATATTTATCTTTTGAATGCGGATTAGATGAATATTTGATCATTTATTGGAGAATGTTTTGCTCTATACTATATTCTTTCACGATGCGAAGTGTTTTGGATTTTTGGATAAAATTTTGCACAAATTGCTGTTGATTTCGTTTTATTTTATACTTATTTTCTTTCAAACTATAAAGCTGATTTAGAAAAAAATTGGCAGTAATGCTTGTTAATCTAGTAATCTAAGACTAAGTGAATAAAATATAACGACTGAGGTATTCGGGTTATGAAACACTTGTGCATTTTATGACACAAAATGGCAGCTTCCTAAATCACCAAAGTCTTGTGATGTCTAACTTAATTGTATATTTGAATGGTGTTGAAAATATATTTCGATTTGACTTTTGTTCTTCTATACATTTTGTCTCTTGATATAGGTTAACTATTGAATTTATAAAAAAAATTGAACCCCCCTTTTCCACACACAGAAAAAAACTTGATCCCTCTGCATTCTGACCAGCCCACCCTCCCAGATAAAAATGACAAGTCCCTTAATTGATAAATTCCCAAACAAATGTGTAGAGGAAGAGGAATTACTGTTGTTTTTGACATAAGCCATCCCAGGCACAGCATTTCAAAGAAATTATGACATGGAAGTTTTAAATAAATCTGATTAAAGAGCAGCGAAAAACTCACGATACTGTGACAACATCCTCTGCTATCCGCACACTGTAAACATTTCTTCTTTTAGCTGAAATATTCAAGAGTTCATATTCTGCAATGAATTAATCACAAAATTTCTAAAATCAGGTATCCAGAAAGTATTAAATACCAAAAGTTGTGGACTTTTATGTTGCTTTGTAAATGTATAATCCATTGAAATATTATATATCTCAAACATATTTATATACCCAATTTGGGAGACTCGTTCCTAACAGTTTAGTACTTTTACTTTTACTTATACATGTATAATTTGGAATTAAAATTAGAAAGATCATATCATGGGGAACATGTGTACTAAGTTTCAAGTTGATTGGACTTCAACTTCTTCAAAAACTACCTTGACCAAAAACTTTAACCTGAACTTCACACTATGATTTTCTATGTTCAGTGGACCATGAAATTGGGGTTAAAACTATAATTTGGCATTAAAATTAGAAAGATCATATCATGGGGAATATGTGTACTAAGTTTCAAGTTGATTGGACTTCAACTTCTTCAAAAACTACCTTGACCAAAAACTTTAACCTGAAGCGAACAGACGGACGGACAGACGGACGGACAGACGGACGAATAGAGGCACAGACCAGAAAACATAATGCCCCTCTTCTATCGTAGGTAGGGGAAAAAAAAAAAGATTTCAGGTGAAATGTGTGAGTGTTTTGTATATTATGGAAGAAATTACAATGTCTGTTAACATGGACAAAATGTACATCATCTTAACCTTTGAAAGTCATCATTGACCGAAAGAATTATCAATGAAATGCCGTAATATCTTCTTGTGCTGCTGGATAAAGCAATTAAATTAACTCTGACTATCGTATCACTAAATCCTATCAAATTCTGTACAGTGTGACACGAGAAATATCTATTCATACAAGAAATAGATAACAGGCCACAATCAAAAGAGAGGGTGTATAATAAACCATATGATTAAATGATAGTGACTAGTCTCAAACACTGGCAGTGCTGAATATGAAGGCTTACAAATAGACAGATAATTTCATTTTCAGGTTTTTTCGAGTCTTCTTTATTTTACAACGAAGGATTGTTTGTATTGTTGTGTGTTACCTCAAATTACAGGTATATTAGACCGAATAATCTGTCTCTTGAGTGGGTACATTTGTCATTTCATATTTTCTTTTCATCATTTGGCTTTTTATTATTTTTTTTGTTTTTTTTATGTGGACACAAAAAAAAAAAAAAATAATAAATAGCCAAATGATGAAAAGAAAATATGAAATGACAAATGTACCCACACAAGAGACAGATTATTCGGTCTAATATACCTGTAATGTGACAAAAAAAAAAAAAAAATAATAAATAGCCAAATGATGAAAAGAAAATATGAAATGACAAATGTACCCACACAAGAGACAGATTATTCGGTCTACAGGTATATGAGGGTGGTAAAGGGTTATTTTCGTGCAACGTTTTCGGCCTTTTTATTTCACGTGTTTTCGTGTTTTGACATTTTATTTCTCGTTTTCTCGTGTTTGGTTTGACGTGCGTGCCTCGTGTTCTCCTTTATTTATTTTTCGTGTTTCGTGTCGGTACTCTTAATTTCTCGTGCCTGTCCCGCATTTGATTAAAAAGTAAACCGGGACTAAATTCAAAGTCAGTCCGGAGATTGTTTTAAATTATGTGTCCCCAAAATACTAAAATTGCTATCAAATTAATTATTATGAATAATATTTTCTTTCAAATCAGTTGCAACTAGCGGACGCTAAAATGTGACTGCAAGGTCATCATGTCCATACACCTTATCGCTATTTGTCCGCCATTGCTGGAAATCACACAGGTTCCCGTAAAATTTTGACGTCATAAAACAAAATGTCTGACGCCACAATGGAAAAGTGATTGTTGTTGACGTCAAAAGTTCAAGCGGACGGGTCAGCCGGGAATAGCGATAAGGTGTATTATATAATGACTAGGTGATCTCCAAGAACGGCCGATTAATAAATTATTTTTACTTTTTCCATTAATATTTACGATTGTATTTCTCGTGCTTCGTTTTTTCCGATTTTTATTTTCCGTGCAACGTTTTTGCGATTTTTATTTCACGTGTTTTCGTGATCAGGGCCCCCCTTCACCACACAGGCACTTGTTTCTATCCATACGAAGGTCGACTATCCATATAAATAGAAGAAGGTGGCTAACGAATTTTTTTTTAGGTCACGACAGTCTCCGCTTGGGACGCTTTTTCTACCCTTCAACTTAATGCTAAAAATCCCTACCTTATATGAATCGATTCAGTGAATATTTTCCTTTAACACTAAACTAATTTCATAATCCCCACAGTGTTCCTCTTCACGGTAATCTACTCTCAATTCACTAAACCATGTCCAAAAGTTCAACTACCATCTTTCCAAAGTATCTACTTCCGGTTGTGGGCAGAATGCTATCTTTTTAAAAACGAAATGATTCTGTAAAATTACCAGTTTATTATTTTCATTATCAATATATTTTTAAAGATGAAATTTCACCGAAATAAGTACATTTATTGTTGTTATTAAAAAAATCAGAAAGTCAGAAACTAATTTGAATGAATTCGATAATACTAGAGAATTCCGAATGTATATGGTAACTCTAAAGAATTTCATCGATCTTTTATTTTGGAGGTAAAAAACGTATCAGAATTAGGGGAAAGAAACTGAGTCAATGAAAACAAAATAAATTTACTGCGATGTTAACCGGAAGTAGATACATTGGAAAGATGGTAGTTGAACTTTTGGACATGGTTTAGTGAATTGAGAGTAGATTACCGTGAAGAGGAACACTGTGGGGATTATGAAATTAGTTTAGTGTTAAAGGAAAATATTTACTGAATCGATTCATATAAGGTAGGGATTTTTAGCATTAAGTTGAAGGGTAGAAAAAGCGTCCCAAGCGGAGACTGTCGTGACCTAAAAAAAAATTCGTTAGCCACCTTCTTCTATTTATATGGATAGTCGACCTTCGTATGGATAGAAACAATATGGATAGTCGACCTTCGTATGGATAGAAACAAGTGCCTGTGCTTCACCACCCTCGTATATAACTTTGAGATAATTTTTACCTGTCTTAATTTTGTACAACTTACATTTAGCAATATCTTGGTGGGTTCTTGCTGTTTCAAAATTTGGATACTGAAATAACAATCTTTCACCTCTTGTACCCGAAGTCACAAGCAAAATAGAGACCGGGTCAAAATCTGTCATCTTGCAAAAAATATTCTGTATTATATCAAAGGGACATAACTCTTTATAAAAAAATAAAATAAAAACGGACTCGGACAAGGAACAACAAAATTCCGTAATTTTCTCCAAAGTAATAATTTTGAAGTTCTGAAAAAATATGTTTTATAAATGATAGCAGTTACTGTCCAACCTTTTGATAAATTTGACTCAAATTATTTCTTAGTTTTTCATGGATGCTTTTTATTTATTAATTTATAAAGGTCCAACTCTTGCCAATAAAGGCACACCTCCACTAGTTGGCAGTATAAATTACCTCCAAACACAATCCAAGCCTTCCCTTTGTGGTAGTGAACCTTGTACAATTTTAGAAAGATCAAACACTTAAACTCAAGTTATTGTCTGGAAACTAGAAAAATCCTTGATCTTGCCCCTTTTCCCTGCATGTGTGGGGCAATTACCCATATCCAATCCCAGCTTTCCCAATGTGATATGAAACCTTGTGATACAATTTCAAAGAGATCCATACACTTACACACAAGGTATTGTCCGGAAACTACAAAAATGCTTGTTTCTTGCCCTTAAATCCTAATCTGTTAATACCATAACCCTCAAAATCAATCCGAAACTTCCTTTTGTGGTATTGAACCTTCTTGTTATATTTCATAGAGATACATTTACTTTATAAACTAAAGTTATTGTCTAGAAACTAAATGTGTCTTTGGACAACACAGACAAGGGTAGCGATGAAAACATCATAGTATTATACAAACCAAAATAAATGTACGCAGTCATATAGGTGCAAAACAGCAATATGTATGTGCTATGTTTCAGGGATCTTAATGGTTGAGGAGTTGTTTATATAAAATTTGTTCAAATTAAGTTTTCTCAAGCCACCAACTGGCAAGACATCACCATAATATAATATACTTGTACATTCCTTGCAACCAAACCAAAAATGTGTAATTCATCTACCATACTTCTACTATTGTCACATCATTTACTTAAAGCACACAAATATAAGATTGAGTGTTACTATTGTTTACTTATTTCCAACAGGCACTTGTCTTAGAAAAAAAATTCCTATATATCTTTATGTGTTATATTAAGGTATATAGGGAAAAAAATTCTGAGACAAGTGCATGTTTTTTCCAGTGGAAGATATTTTATGCCTGTTCAGGACGAGAGCAATAACTGGTGTTAGAACTTTCCTTCAAATATTACTTTTCAATTATAAAATAAGCTTATTGATAAAGGTTATAAAGAGGGGCGTAAAGGGGGGTTATCTGCACAGAACAAGAAATAAAATTATCATTTCACGATGAACAAACAATTAAAAATGTTTTGCATGTTGTTTTTTTTTTCAGATTTCACTAAACAGTGTGAATTATGAACCTTTTTCATGGCTGCAAGTGAAATAAAAATGGTAAAACATGTTGCACAAAAATAACCCTTTACTACCTTCTTATATAGACAAACTTATTTTTTAAATGTTCCTTACTGTGACCTAGGTGAACAAGGGAATTTTTGGATGAATTATCTCTCCTAACTTCTACTAAGCAGTATGTCAATGTGACTTGTGAACAGAGCTATGGAAATTAAGGTCAAGGTCATATTTAAATTTTGCCTGTTATCACTCCTCCTCTAAAATCTTTTCTTGTTATCTGTTGTTAATTCTTTCCCTCTGTAACCAAAATCATCTCTAATAAATTGCTCCTCATCTGAAACTCTTTTGTTTCAAAGCCATGCAACAGAGAGTACTGACAGAATTACAATGTAGTTTAAAACTGCAACTGATTTGATATTTGAAGATTTAGAGTATGACATTTTTAAACCTGTCTTTTGTGGAAGACTGTATGCTGCCCTTTAGATGTCAACAAAGATATGAATACCTAGACAACACCTATATTTATTTCACTATACATGACAATAGCTAGAAAAACAGGTATAAATGGGCAGTCAGTCAATTTTCATGCATCATTAAATCTGTGGTTCTGATATTGTTTGTTTATTTGAATCAAATTTTGAAATATTTATTAAACCTTAAAAAAATTGCTCATAATATTTGAGTTCCCATGTCACCATCTTATGGTGTTAATATATCTCAACTTGTTTGATTCACACTTGTATGTAACAACGTATTAGATTTGTAGGAAAGAAATCTGTGTATTACTGAAAAATTATTACATCAGGGTTTTCGATATCACAAACGAGTCAAAACATTTATAAATTTTATCACCAGTTCAAGGAAATCATTTTTTAAATATAAATCAACAAGCAGACATTTAATACGTTCAGGTATATCACATCAAATCTTTTATGGTTCTATTCTTTACAAAGCACAAAAATGTCCGCATCCACCTCAAAAGCTTACCAAACCTAAAACTGATTTACTAAGAAGGGATATAGTTACTATACTGTTGTCAGGACATTAAAGGTCTGAGCTGGCATGTCATTTACTGCTTGTAGTCCTTTGTTAATTTATGAATCATTGTCAATTTGCTCAGTTTCTTTGTCACCTATTCTGACATCAGTCTCAGACTTCTTTTAGACCGAGTTTTACTGTGCATATTGCTGTGTGTTTGTTTTTCTACATTGGCTAGAGGTATAGGGGAGGGTTGAGATCTCACAAAACATGTTTAACCCCGCCATATTTTTGCGTCTGTCCAAAGTCAGGAGCCTTTGTCCTTTGTTAGTCTTTTATGGTTTTTAATTTCATTTTATTTACATATTTCAGAGTTTAGTAATTTTCATTTTAACTGAACTGGTAGCTGAAGCACGTGATTTTCTTGCTGTGTTGAAGACCCATTAGTGGCCTTCAGATGTTTTCTGCTCTTTAGTCAGGTTGTTGTGATGTAAATGTTGCCTCTTTGACACATTCCCCATTTTCATTCTCAATTTTATTCACTCATTTTGATTGCAAGATAACATCTATTATAAACCCTTTTGCAATCCACCACTTTTCAATTAGAATAGAAAAGATTGGTTGTCTTCACATCTATTTGCAAAAACAATGGGGCAAAACTAATAATGATATATTTTGTGTTATTCACCTAGGGTTTACAAAAACGCTTTTTCCTCCATACTATGCTTTTCAGCTAATTCCTCATAATGTACATTACAGCAAGAATAATAAAAAAAAAACTAAAATAATCAATAACTATATTTGAAATCCACGTTTGCAATTATGGATAATATTCCAACGGAAATACGTCTCCAATTAAGCAAAGAAAACACAGTAAAAATTGAATGGCTGTATTTCACTTTATTGATAGTAATAAGCTGTCTCCACATACCATAAAGAAACAGAAAAAGACATAAATTAAAACTGCCAAAAATTAGAAATCTTATCTTATTACCAGGATTTAATTAACATGCTTAATTGCAGAAATAATGCCTTTTTGTCGTTGAACATTAAAGATAAATAAATGACTGTCATAAAAAAAAAAAAACACTAACAATTTTTTCAATATCAATATCTGACTGAATTTTGTATTCTCATTTTTGATATTAATAAAGAGCACTTTTAATTTCTTGACCTAGACATATCACAGTTCTGAACACATTTTTGTCATTATCTTTATAACTAAAATAAGTCTGTGTCTGTATCCAATTGCATTTCAGCAAAAACTTGATGATTTTAATTCTTCATTTATTTATTATCTGTACTACATCATCATGGCACATTTTATGATGTATTCCTACTCTCTGTGGACTATATTTAGCACTTCGACCCTGAAACAAAACAAGAATTAATCTGTTGAAAATCTATCAAATAGTATAAAATACTTGTTTAACAAATCGAAGTTCACAAGGAACAAAAAGAATTTATATGTAGGATTCAGTTGGGAGAAATAACGACCTCAAAATGGATCAACATTATACTGCACAGTACAAATAAAATGAAACAATAATGTTCAGTAAAACTGCTTACAAAAGGACAACTTGATGTCACAGAGATATGTCTTGCTTGTATACAATTTTGATAGTAAAATGCAACTGCTGAAATTGAAATAGCATTAATTGAACTGTAAAATATACAAAAGGTAAATGAACAAATAATTTCCATGGGAATAAGATAAACAACTGCCAATACAACTGCATACCAATATCGTTGACTTAATGTAAGTGGATCCCCTTAAACTGACTAAATCACAAACTGTAACATGCAAACTATGTTATAAGTTTCAAAGTCAATAAACCAAGAATAAGGGGAAACGGCTAACTTATCTCCATAGAATATGAAATGTGTCAATTCTTATACAACTGCACAATTAATTGTATTGATTTACTTCAGTGGCTTTTCTTAAAATGACCCTATCACAAATTTTAACAAATGGTTGATGCTGCCTCTAGAAACAGCATACTTAAGTCTTGTTTTTTTACTCAATCAAGGCAAGAAAAATGAAAAGGTCATTTTCAGAAGGTACATATCAACAGAATTTTCAAGTCTAAACAATAATCCAAATTTTATAATTGATGATATTAGAAAACTAGAGGCTCTAAAGAGCCTGTGTCGCTCACCTTGGTCTATGTGCATATCAAACAAAGGACACAAATGGATTCATGACAAAATTGTATTTTGGTGATGGTGATGTGTTTGAAGTTCTTACTTTACTGAACGTTCTTGCTTCTTACAATTATATCTATAATGAACTTTGCCCATTAGTAACAGAGAAAAATATTTGGTAAAAATTTACATAAATTTACCAAATTAATGAAAATTGTTAAAAATTGACTATAAAGGGCAATAACTCCTTAAGGGGTCAATTAACCATTTAGGTCATGTTGACTTATTTGTAGATCTTACTATGATGAACATTATGGCTTTTTACAGTTTATCGCTAACTATAATGGTATTCAAGATAATAACCAAAAACAGCAAAATTTCTTTAAAAATTACCAATTGGAGGGCAGCAACCCAACAACCGGTTGTCCAATTCATTTGAATATTTCAGTGCAGATATATATTGACTTGATTAACAATTTAACTCCTTGTCAGATTTCCTCTAAATGATTTGGGTTCAGAGTTATAAGCAAAAAACTACATTTTACCCCTGTTTTATTTTTAGCCGTGGTGGCCATCTTGGTTGGATGGCAAGGTCATCGGACACATTTTTCAAACAAGGTACCTCAAAGATGATTGTGGCCAAGTTTGAATTAATTAGGCCCAGTAGTTTCAGAGGAGAAGATTTTTGTAAAAGATAACTAAGATTTACGAAAAATGGTTAAAAATTGACTATAAAGGGCAATAACTCCTAAAGGGGTCAACTGACCATTTCGGTCATGTTGACTTATTTGTAAATCTTACTTTGATGAACATTATTGCTGTTTACAGTTTATCTCTATCTATAATAATATTCAAGATAATAACCAAAAACAGCAAAATTTCCTCAAAATTACCAATTCAGGGGCAGCAACCCAACAACGGGTTGACCGATTCATCTGAAAATTTCAGGGCAGATAGATCTTGACCTGATTAACATTTTTACCGGGTCACTCCACACATTTTTTAAACTAGATACCCCAAAGACGATTGTGGCCAACTTTGGATTAATTTGGCCCATTAGTTTCAGAGGAGAAGATTTTTGTAATAGATTACTTAAGATTTATGAACTAGAGGCTCTAAAGAGCCTGTGTCGCTCACCTTGGTATATGTGAATATTAAACAAAGGAAGCAGATGGATTCATGACAAAATTGTGTTTAGGTGATGGTGATGTGTTTGTTCATCTTACTTTACTGAACATTCTTGCTCCTTACAATTATCTCTATCTATAATGATCTTGGCCCAGTAGTTTCAGTGGAAAATGTTAGTAAAAATTTACAAATTTTATGAAAATTGTTAAAAATTGACTATAAAGGACAATAACTCCTTAGTCATATCTTTAGGTCTTACTTTGCTGTATATTATTGCTGTTTACAGTTTATCTCTATCTATAATAATATTCAAGATAATAACAAAAAATGTCAAAATTTTCTTAAAATTACCAATTATGGGGCAGCAACCCAACAACCGGTTGTCGGATCCATCTGAAAATTTCAGGGCAGATAGATCTTGACATGATAAACAATTTCACTCCGTCAGATTTGCTCTAAATGCTTTGATTTTTGAGTTATAAGCCAAAAACTGCATTTTACCCCTATGTCCTATATTTAGCCGTGGCAGCCATCTTGGTTGGATGGCCGGGTCACCAGACACATTTTTTAAACTACATACCCCAAAGATGATTGTGGCCAAGTTTGGATTAATTTAGCCCAGTAGTTTCAGAGGAGATTATTTTTGTAAAAGATAACTAAGATTTACGAAAAATGGTTAAAAATTGACTATAAAGGGCAATAACTCCTTCAGGGGTCAACTGACCATTTCGGTCATGTTGACTTATTTGTAAATATTACTTTGCTGAACATTATTGCTGTTTACAGTTTATCTCTATCTATAATAATATTCAAGATAATAACCAAAAACAGCAAAATTTCCATAAAATTACCAATTCAGGGGCAGCAACCCATCAACGGGTTGTCCGATTCATCTGAAAATTTCTGGGCAGATAGATCTTGACCTGATAAACAATTTTACCCCATGTCAGATTTGCTCTAAATGCTTTGATTTTTGAGTTATAAGCCAAAAACTGCATTTTACCCCTATGTCCTATATTTAGCCGTAGCAGCCATCTTGGTTGGATGGCCGGGTCACCGGACACATTTTTTAAACTACATACCCCAAAGATGATTGTGGCCAAGTTTGGATTAATTTAGCCAAGTAGTTTTAGAGGAGAAGATTTTTGTAAAAGATTACTAAGATTTACGAAAAATGGTTAAAAATTGACTATAAAGGGCAATAACTCCTTAAGGGGTCAACTGACCATTTCGGTCATGTTGACTTATTTGTAAATCTTACTTTGCTGAACATTATTGCTGTTTACAGTTTATCTCTATCTATAATAATATTCAAGATAATAACCAAAAACAGCAAAATTTCCATAAAATTACCAATTCAGGGGCAGCAACCCATCAACGGGTTGTCCGATTCATCTGAAAATTTCTGGGCAGATAGATCTTGACCTGATAAACAATTTTATCCCATGTCAGATTTGCTCTAAATGCTTTGATTTTTGAGTTATAAGCCAAAAACTGCATTTTACCCCTATGTCCTATATTTAGCCGTGGCAGCCATCTTGGTTGGATGGCCGGGTCAACGGACACATTTTTTAAACTACATACCCCAAAGATGATTGTGGCCAAGTTTGGATTAATTTAGCCAAGTAGTTTCAGAGGAGAAGATTTTTGTAAAAGATAACTAAGATTTACGAAAAATGGTTAAAAATTGACTATAAAGGGCAATAACTCCTTAAGGGGTCAACTGACCATTTCGGTCATGTTGACTTATTTGTAAATCTTACTTTGCTGAACATTATTGCTGTTTACAGTTTATCTCTATCTATAATAATATTCAAGATAATAACCAAAAACAGCAAAATTTCCATAAAATTACCAATTCAGGGGCAGCAACCCATCAACGGGTTGTCCGATTCATCTGAAAATTTCTGGGCAGATAGATCTTGACCTGATAAACAATTTTACCCCATGTCAGATTTGCTCTAAATGCTTTGGTTTTTGAGTTATAAGCCAAAAACTGCATTTTACCCCTATGTTCTATTTTTAGCCATGGCGGCCATCTTGGTTGGTTGGCGGGGTCACCGGACACATTTTTTAAACTAGATACCCCAATGATGATTGTGGCCAAGTTTGATTAAATTTGGCTTAGTAGTTTCAGAGGAGAAGATTTTTGTAAAAGTTAACGACGACGGACGCAGGACGACGACGGACGCAGGACGACGGACGCCGGACGCAAAGTGATGGGAAAAGCTCACTTGGCCCTTCGGGCCAGGTGAGCTAAAAATGGTTAAAAATTGAGTATAAAGGGCAATAACTCCTTAAGGGTTCAACTGACCATTTCGGTCATGTTGACTTATTTGTAAATCTAACTTTGCTGAACATTATTGCTGTTTATAGTTTATCTCTATCTATAATAATATTCAAGATAATAACCAAAAACAGCAAAATTTCCTCAAAATTACCAATTCAGGGGCAGCAACCCAACAACAGGTTGACGGATTCATCTGAAAATTTCAGGGCAGATAGATCTTGACCTGATAAACATTTTTACCCCATCAGATTTCCTCTAAATGCTTTGGTTTTTGAGTTATAAGCCAAAAACTGTATTTTACCCCGATGTTCTATTTTTAGCCGTGGCGGCCATCTTGGTTGGTTGACCGGGTCACGCCACACATTTTTTAAACTAAATACCCCAAAGATGATTGTGGTCAAGTTTGGTTAAATTTAGCCCAGTAGTTTCAGAGGAGAAGATTTTTGTAAAAGTTAACGACGCCGGACGACGACGCCGGACGCCAAGTGATGAGAAAAGCTCACTTGGCCCTTTGGGCCAGGTGAGCTAAAAAAAAGATTGTAAGTTCTACTTCTCCATTGAATGTTGTTGCTTAGATATATTGGTCTGGTGTTCTTAACACTTTTAAGTATTACATGATTTATTTAAATTAGATATCTATTTGTGTAAATCTACCTCCAATGTGTTTGAGAAATATGGAATATTGGAGTATAATTTGGTTCAATTTTTGTTTTGCCTAAACACTGAAGGAGTTAGCTGATCAAGCCCTGTACACTATGTGGGTTGGACACAGACATCAGTAAAACAATATGCTTACCAAAATTTTGTTGTGGTGAGAAAAATGAATGCGAAATAAATATAATTAAACATACAAAATACATACCCAAACTAGACCATACTTAAATGTGCTCACCATGGTTCTATGGATTTTATGGCACTACAAGTATAGAAATGTTCATACAAAGTTAATTTTTCTAAAGATATTTATAACATTAAAAGTTGTAGTATATTCTCACTAAGGAAATAAACAATAAAGAGTTATGCGCTCGTAAAATATCAACTTAGCCACATTCTTCGTTATGCCTGAAGTCCCACGTCTGATGTTGGGCCCTGTCTGTCATAATTGGGTTTTGTTTATTTCTCTTTAGCTTAAATCAGGTTATTGATGATCTCTTTTAAATTGTTACACAGTTTGTTATACTGGTGACTTTTATAGCTTACACCACAGTATGAATTATGCTCATTGTCGAAGGCTGTACTATGACTTGCTGAATTTTATACTCTCATTGGCAATCATACTACAACTTTCAATATTTTTCTCTGAATACTGTCTTTAGGTTGTAAACAAGCTTCTGTCTTCTGTCTTCTGTCCAAATTTCCTAATACTAGTATTCCAAAAAAGTTTGAAAAAGTTATTGATTACTGAAAACTTAAACCACACACTAAATCTAAAAGTTAACTGTGAAAAAAAAAAAACAAGAGGCTGTCACAACGACAGCAAACTGGATTTATTAACATTTATTTGTGTCCTGGCAATATCACAAGAACCATTACTGATGAATGGTGAAAGTGAAAATCGTCAATATCAAATTTGACCTCCATTTTGTCATCAGTATCAACATATTAAAATTTGAAAAGCTTAGAATGAATGGTTCATGAGTAAATGCAACAACATGAATGGAAACACCATTTTACGATCTTTCAAGAACCATAACTCCTGAACGGTAAAAGTCAAAATCGTCATTATTGAACTTGACCTCTATTTTGTCATCAGTAACAACATATTAAAATTTGGGAAGCTTTGGTAGAACAGTTCATGGGTAAATGCACGGACACAACTGGAAATTCCATTTTCAATCTTTCAAGAACCATAACTCCTGAACGGTAAAAGTCAAAATCGCCATTATTGAACTTGACCTTCATTTAGTTGTCAGTAACAACATATAAAAATTTTAAAAGCTTTGGTTGAATGGTTCATGAGAAAATGCACGGACACGACTGGAAACACCATTTTTCAATCTTTCAAGAACCATAACTCCTGAACGGTAAAAGTCAAAATCGTCATTATTGATCTTGACCTCCATTTTGTCATCAGTAACAACATATTAAAATTTGGGAAGCTTTGGTAGAACAGTTCATGAGTAAATGCACGGACACGACTGGAAACTCCATTTTTCAATCTTTCAAGAACCATAACTCCTGAACGGTAAAAGTCAAAATCGCCATTATTGAACTTGACCTTCATTTAGTTGTCAGTAACAACATATTAAAATTTTAAAAGCTTTGGTTGAAAGGTTCATGAGTTAATGCACGGACAACATTTGATTGCCGCCCGCCCGCCCGACTGCCTGACCGCCCGGCCGCCCACCGTACATCCCCAAATCAATAACCGACATTTTTGTCACAAAAATCCGGTAAAAAATGAAAATAGATATTATCAAAATTTTGCTCTGGATACTGTACTTTATTCATATAAAACATTCTATGATGGTTTCACAAAGTTATTTTAATGTCTAAAAAAACTTTTAACCACAGATTGAATCTAAAAGTTGAAGCGGCTGCCCATGACAGATTCATGAATCCATGTCTCGACAAAAACAGTATTTGTGGTTTCTGCCAGACCTGACCAAATATAAATTCATTCTGTCAAGTACAGTAGTACTGCAGAAAATGTGATGAAAAGATTTAAAGTTTATTCAGCATACAGAAAAATTAAAAGTATCAGCACAGGAAGTAGGCATCCAATAGATTAACAAAGGTGTTCACATCCTTCCACTCTCAAATATGAAGTTATTCAGGTCAGAAGTACATGAGAAAAGTGTGATAGAAATATTTGTTGATTGAAGAAACAGACAAATGGACAAACAAACAGACTGATACACAAGCTGAATTCAAGAATGACCTTAATCCTAGAGTGTGGGTATAATTAAATCATGTTTTCAATACTCACTACATGTTCTAATGTACACCCTGTTCTTAAAATCAGTCCATCATCAAAATCTGGTCTTTCTGAAATGAAAGATTAATATTCAGTTTCAAAGGAAAATGTTTTTTCAATAATCATGTAGCTGTTCCGGACCATATGAGTATTTGGACCATACGCGTATGGTCATGACCATATGGGTATATACTCATATGGTCCGACCATACGCGTATGGTTGGGGTAATTAACACGTTTACTGTTAAGACTTTACTTTTAATAAGGTATGATCCTTCTAGTTGTCACGTCATTGAGAAGACGCTATCAAAGGTCGATTAATTAATTAATTAAACAATTATCTTAATAAAAATAAACAGTTTCATATAGTAAATTTTACTCACTGGTCAATACTATAGTAAACACATTTTATACCAGTCCTATGGTCATTACCGATTTATTGTTACAAGTGAATGGCAATATGTCGTCTTGGGAAGATAACTTTCAAATATTTCTGAATGAACTTTTACAAAAGAAGTCAACTGTTTTACTAACTGATGAAAAGGTTGAAAGGATAAAGAGTCTTATAATTGACACTAAAGACGGACAGAAAACAGATACACCCAGATTTCGGCAATATGTCAAAGACAAAGGATTCCAACTTGTAACTTGTGCCGTTTTAGGTTTAGAGAATGAGCTGTGTGTTCCAACAAAAGAGGTTAGAATTCTACATATTATGGCTTTGATTAATTTTTAATCTTTACATAAATCAGCATTAGCAGTTCTTTAGCAGCGCAATATTCAGAATTTTCCTATATGTGTTTTTGTTTTTAATTGCTGTCATCGCATCTTATATGGTTTTTAACAGTTGTAAAATAAATAGACGTTTTTTAGTTAAAAATGTTATTCCAAAAATCAGAATATGCATGTGGTATGACTGTCAATGACACAGCTCTCCACCAGAGACCGCATGACGTTGAAGTTAGCAATTTTTAGGCCTTCAACAATGATCGTTTTATTCATTCTGTAACTCTTACTAGCTTATTTCTTATACCTTTCTTTCGTTTTTCCCCTCAGGAATGTGAGAGACCTGGCCTTCTTGCACACTGGCGTCGTGTAGTGACAGTCGAAAATATGTTCAAGACTTTAAAGCTAGTTCACGAAGGAACTCGGTCTCATACAGGTTATCACAAACTATTCAAAGATGTTGAGGATACTTTTTACGGCGTCCCGAGAAGCCTTTGTAAGGAATTTATTAAAGGATGTGTAAAATGTGCGTGTAAGAAACCTCAAAATAACATAGCACCGTTAAAACCGATTTCATCCAAACATTTTATGCATAGGGGTCAGTTGGATTTAGTTGATAAGCGTGCAGATCCTGACGGTCCATTTTGCTGGATTGGACATTACATAGATCACTTTTCCAAATTTAACTTTTTCTGGCCACAAGAACGTAAATCCGCCATTGAAGTTGCACATAATCTAAAGGTAAACATATTTTCTGTCATTGGCCTTCCGTTCATTTTACAACATGACAATGGTCGTGAATTCTGCAATAATATTATAAGAGAAACAATAAAGATTTGGCCCGGAGGAAATGTCAAGATTATAACTGGTAGGCCTAGACATCCTCGTACTCAAGGTCTTGTAGAGCAAGTGCATAATTCATTACATAGATTACTTGCCGCAAAACGATCTGAAAACCCTGGTTCTGGCTGGCTTGAACATTTGTACGAAGTGCAGTACTCTTTGAACACGCAACATCATTCAAGTATAAAGGTAACCCCATATGAGGCGGTCTTTGGTCAAAAGGCAAACGATGGGGTATTTGTAGGAACTAACGCAACTGACGAATTTATCAACAAAGAAGCAATTGAAATGTTTATAAGCGAGGATATACCAACAGACATAGACTCACAGACGGACAATGACTCACAGACGGATCATGATTCTGTTGCAAAACGTAGGCGGCTTGATATAGAGGCAGATATTGATTGCATAATCCTGCATGATCTTTTGACAGAAGAAACTGATACAGTATCAGAAACATTGTCGTTGACAAGTGTCGACTCAACACATGACAAAATAAGGCAAATAGTGGAGAAAAATTATAAACACTCTGTTCAAAACACCATGCGTAAGTACAATAAGAAGATGACAAAATCGAATGCCCATATCGTAAAAGGCTGTTTTGTTACTGTGCGTATATCGGTAGTTGATAGGGCGTCTGGTGATTTTCCACGTTTATTATGCAAAGTAGATGACGTCACCGGCAAAGACCAAACTTTATTTAAGTTGTCCTGTCAATATGGTATATTGCAATCTTATTATGATATTGGTGATCTAGAACTTCTGCATAACACCGTAGACACATCAGAGTGGTCCACAACCTCAATATCTCTGCACGCAGCTGTTAAGAAGGCTAGCTTTTCCCTTGCTAGCAAACGGTGTAATTGCAAAGGTTCATGCACCACTAGAACGTGCAAATGCAGAAAAGCAATGGTACCGTGTGGTAGCAAATGCCATCCTAAAACTATTTGCAAGAACACAATAAGTGATGATAACTAACTCGTGTAACTGTGGCTTCAATATGTAGTGTTTATGTATAATCATGTAACCTTTGAATTATAAAATTAATCTATTTTCATGTTACCAAGGTTGTGTTTTTTTATGGTAAAGTTTATTGTATAATTTCAACGTTTCTTGTACATATTTGTAAAATACCTATATGGTCCAAATACTCATATGGTCCGGCCCGTTTATAATCAAACGAGTATATACTCATATGGTCATGACCATATGCGTATGGTCCAGATACTCATATGGTCCGGAACATAGCCAAACAATCTTAGATGTGCAAATTTGCTAAGGCAATTTTATGTCTTTTCCATAGCTGGATTTGAAACCATGATATTGTGACATTGTGGCAACTTCCTTTAGGTTTCCTTGATCAGACTCACTGGTCTCATGGTAGTGTGCTTGCTCGAGTCTGGAGGGTTAAGATCTATCTTTAGCTGTTTCAAACCAAAAACTTGATTTTAAGTATTTGCTGCTTCTTAGCTAAGTATGCAGCATGAAGGATTAAGAAAAGACTGGTTGGCTTGAGTTGTATCCAGCTGCCATGGGAAGGACATAAATTTGAAACCTCATATTTTTCAGATTTTGGCTAAATTTTTAGCTATGCTTTTGTAATTTTGGCCTTAGCTTTGAATAAGACATGCTTATTTGACAGAGAATGTCTGTTGAAAATTTATCAAATAGTATATTATATAAAAGTAAATAAATAAATTGTTGTTATCATAAAAAGTTCATCCTTTTGACCACTGAATTATTTTTTTTTGTGTTCTTTAATACTTTTGCTGAAAATACTTCATCTTTTTATACAATTAAATTTAGAATTTTAAAAATATAAAACAAAGCACTCATTTACCTCCTCTTTTCTTTGTATAGACTCTCACTAAGGCCAAATATTCCCATGTTGTTGACAGCAAATAATCAAGATTCAAATTCATATTGCAACTGAAAAGGAAATAATTAAATTGCTAACAATTATATTTCAACTATGTTTCATTTTTTTAAGTAAAAAAGCTTATTTACATGATTTAGTGTGCATATTTTTGTATAAGTGTTTGTACTCGATTTTCATCCTGTCAAGGTTTCATTGTTTCTCTGTTCGCGAATGTTTTTCATTAAACAACGGACAATGTTTATAAGATTTCTGTGTCGCTAAGTTTTGTTGACGTTTTGTTGATATAATATTCCAATTCAATAGAGATTATCAAAAGATGCAAAAGGGTGTTAACTCTTCTTAAAAGTGATTTGTTATTGTAAAATATTAAGCATATGCCCATTGATGACAACCTTCAAGATGATTTGATTTTTGATGTTTTAACACCACTTTTAAGTACAACATTTAGGCTATTTCGTGGCAGTCAGTTTTTATTTGTTGGAGGAAGCCATAGTGCCTAGAAAAAACCACGACCTACGATAGGAAAACTGACAATCCTAGTCAATTAAGATTGGAGTCCAGTGCACCCACAGGAGCAAGGTTCGAACCCACAACCTCAGTGTTGACTGGCTACAATAGTTACTACTTAGACCACTTGGCAAACAAGGTCCCCTTCCAGATGAAGTTATATAATACTGGTTTACAAATGACTACTAAAGTTATAATTTAGGTTCTTTTGAGAACTTGGATTATTCAGATTGTTAGGCAATAGTCATGATAAAGAAAATGCTGACTAAATATGTGGATGGAGTTATGTCTCATTCATGTTTAATCTACATCCTTTCAATTCATAAGCCAGCATTTAAAGAAAAGCTTAATTATATCTGAGATTACAATTCATATCTGGTGTCTAATATAATTTTAACTTTTTTTCTATCAATTACTAAGGGTACATCTTAGAAACACAATCAAATTGTAATAAAATATCATATAAAGTTGTAAAAGGATATAATTGAAGAACAATAAAAGTGCTGCTACACAAACCCGTACATAATCTGAGTTTTATGTTAATAAGCATTGTGTTTAAATTTCATAACATTTGGTTGAGGCTAACTAAAGTAAGAAACGGCAAACGAAAACTTTAGCAATTTACATTACCTTACAACTACAGAATGTTGTTTTCTTGCTAATCTGTCAACTTCCTCAATAGAAATCTGATCTATTTTATTATACACCTAAAAAATCGTAATAAAATTTCCTATTATAATATGTATTAAGCATTGCTATAAAATTACCAACAATCTTATCTATTTAACCATTAACCTAAATCATATAATACAGGTGTGCTGTTTTAAAAAAAACTTGTAAAGGAGAAGATATCAATTTAAATGGTCTAACCAAAGACCTTCAAAACTGTGCTGTTGATTCTCACAATAAGATGCAATAGCAATATCTATGCACATAATCAGTACCACATATTCAAGAGAATATGGTTCTATTGAAAGTTTCTTTGAAAAGTAGCCTTATTTCTATGACTATCATATCCTCATGATAAAGATTTAAAAATTATATATAGGATGTTAATCATATCATCATCCCTATCAATGAGTCTATAATGACAGAAAATTCCAACAATCAACAAATAAAAAGATTACTTACATAAATACAAGGCATATATACACGACTTCCCAATATAACATCTACAAATTCATCTGATGTGCAGTCGTCTCTAAATAATATTTCAGCATTAAAAATTTCTGATTAAATGTTAAGGGAAATATGTTAAATTCATGTAGACAAATTCCTCCTCTACATGCTTGGCAGGCGGAGGGACAGAACAATATATTTCAGGAAATTGAGATTGGGCTGATTAATTCCTAAGAATTTAGACTAGCCAGTTCAATTATTAAGAATTAAGGGAAAGCAGGACTTTTGCATATTTTAACTGCCATGGCAATTTCAAGAGCATTGGTCATTCCAGAAGTAGCACTAAATGACAATTTTCCCCCATCTTAAAACATATGTTAAAATTTGTGAATAGTAACATCATTCCCCATAGGGTGACATAAAACAATTGTTAATCATTTGAGTTATTTCTTACCCTGACAATGTGATAAATTATTTCAGATTACTATAATCCAAGCCTCAGAAAACCACATTGTCTCCTCTCGGACTCAGTTTCAAGTCAGCTCTTGAACTGACTTAGCTAAAGAAGTACTTTGCAAGCTCAACCGGTTGAAACTGGTGAAGTATCTACTATCAAAGGGAAGCAATCTTGATACTAATAACTTCTGATCATTGAGCATGGATATGAAGAATGTAAAATGATAGAAAACTATTTTTGTCTTTAATTATAAAAGGATACTCCATTCGTGTAAAATCATCTGACATAATTTTTCATTACATTTTGTCAGCGTTAATGTTGAATTAAATGATATCCCACCTCCTTTTTTCGGCTGAAATAAAATAAAATTTAAATGATTCAAAGATGTAAGTGATGTAAACAATGTTGTTATGAATCTCTTCTATAACATAATGACAGAGTTTCAAATAACTTATTTTGAAGTTTTGCTTCTTTTTTTATCATTTATAAATATTTGTAGTGATTGATATCCCTTTCTTTTCTAAATGCATATATTACTAAAATAAAATGTATATTTAACCCTTTCCTCCATTGAAATTTTTTTTTTGCATACTTGATTCGCATAGGATTTTTCAATAAAATGCAGAAAATATGCTTTAAGGAGGCTCGCGGGTATAAAATTTTCAGGAAAAAATCAAACGTTTATTTTTCATTTCAAATTTTATTAATTACCTTAAGAAGTTGTTACTTTATCATATGGTACAAAAATTATTCCAAAAAATCAATACGTGTTGGCCCCAGGTGACTTTTTAAATGTATATATCATTGAAAAAGCTCCAAATTATCTCCCTTGGGTGCAAAAATGCCATATTTTGGCATTAAAATTTAAATATCTTTTTTAACTCATCGGTGACCTATATTTTTTATTGTTATTTTCGAAAAAGCTGTACATAAACTAAATAATTGTAAAATTTTAGCCATTTCTGTAATTTAGTTCTTTTTTAATTTCTA
Organism: Mytilus edulis; assembly: GCF_963676685.1. NCBI lineage: Eukaryota > Metazoa > Mollusca > Bivalvia > Mytilida > Mytilidae > Mytilus > Mytilus edulis. The sequence continues at coordinate 21,015,305 of NC_092352.1, read as the reverse complement.
TATTACCGCTTTTTCTCCTATTAGTTCAACAGAAAAAAAGGACATTAGCAAAAATGTATGTTTTTTTCGAAGGCAGATTCTGAGCGTAAATGAACGGTGACCCCATCTTTTTATTTCATTTTTCTATTAGGTATAAGATAAAGTTAATTTATAGAAAAATATAGCGAAATCTTATAATAAATAAAAAAAATATCCAACCAGGTGCTCCGCAGGGCGCAGCTTTATACGACCGCAGAGGTCGAACCCTGAACAGTTGGGGCAAGTATGGACAAAACATTCAAGCATGATACAGCTCTGAATTTGGATTGTGATCAAATATTTGACATTACATGGTGTTTTTTTTACACAAAACAAATGCCAAGATTTTACAAATCAATTAAAGATTTCTTCTTCAAACTTTTTAAATCTAAAATTAAATAGTTGACACAGCATAGGTTTCTGACACAGAATGAATGTGGTCTAATGAACTTAAAAGGTTTTTTTTGCCTTTGAGCAAATCACTATGCTGTTGAATATTAATCCTCTCAAAAAAATGTTTGAAGAAATTTTCTTTTTATTTATGAAATCTGAAATGAGAAAAATTTAACCCCCCCCCCTTTTTTTTCACATCCCCGTTTCCCTTTTTCAAAACTGATATCAATTCAAATTTCTAATGGAGTTTGCAACAATAACTACTCATTTAAATACATCATAAAATATTAAGATGTAAAAAAACTGCTTGTTATCACTGAATGGTAAAGATTATTTAAATTTATCAGTTGGTAGTAAAAAGTGTATATACATTGTATATTGTATATAACAAAGATTTAAGTTGATTCTGGACAAAGAAAGATAACTCCAATTAAAAAAAATTCTTGCTATTGCACAAATAGGATATTTCTTGCTTACTATTCTGGACAAAGAAAGATAACTCTAATTAAAAAAAAATTTGCTATTTCACAATATTGTGCAATTAGATATTTCTTGCCATTGCACAATACTGTGCAATTGAAAAGACTTGCTATTGCACAATACTTAATATAATAATTTTAGATCCTGATTTGGACCAACTTGAAAACTGGGCCCATAATCAAAAATCTAAGTACATGTTTAGATTCAGCATATCAAAGAGGCCCAAGAATTCAATTTTTGTTAAAATCAAACTTAGTTTAATTTTGGACCCTTTGGACTTTAATGTAGAATTTGAAATTTGAAAACAGGACCAAAAATGAAGAATCTACATACACAGTTAGATTTGGCATATCAAAGAACCCCAAGGATTCAATTTTTGATGAAATCAAACAAAGTTTAATTTTGGACCCTTTGGACCTTAATGTAGACCAATTTGAAAACTGGACCAAAAAAACTTCAATAATCAAGAATCTAAGTACATTTTTAGATTCAACATATCAAAGAACCCAACTGATTCATTTTTTGTCAAAATCAAACTAAGTTTAATTTTGGACCCTTTGGACCTTAATGTAGACCAATTTGAAAACGGGACCAAAAGTTGAGAATCTACATATACAGTTAGATTCGGCATATCAAAGAACCCCAATTATTCAATTTTGATGAAATCAAACAAAGTTTAATTTTGGACCCTTTGGGCCCCTTTTTCCTAAACTGTTGGGACCAAAACTCCCAAAATCAATACCAACCTTCCTTTTATGGTCATAAGCCTTGTGTTTAAATTTCATAGATTTGTATTTACTTATACTAACATTATAGTGCGAAAACCAAGAAAAATGCTTATTTGGGTCCCTTTTTGGTCCCTAATTCCTAATCTGTTGGGTCCTAAACTCCCAAAATAAATACCAACCTTCCTTTTGTGGTCATAAACATTGTGTTTAAATTTCATAGATTTCCATTTACTTAACCTAAGGTTATTGTGCAAAAACCAAGAAAAATGCTTATTTGGGCCCTTTATTGGCCCCTTATTCCTAAACTATTGAAACCAAAACTCCCAAAATCAATCCCAATCTTTCTTTTGTGGTCATAAACCTTGTGTCAAAATTTCATAGATTTCTATTAACTTAAACTAAAGTTATGGTGCGAAAACCAAGAAAATGCTTATTTGGGCCCTTTTTGGCCCCTTATTCCTAAAATGTTGGGACCAAAACTCCCAAAATCAATACCAACCTTCCTTTTATGGTCATAAACCTTGTGTTAAAATTTCATAGATTTCTATTCACTTTTACTAAAGTTAGAGTGCGAAAACTAAAAGTATTCGGACGCCGGACGACGACGACGACGACGACGACGACGACGACGACGACGACGCAGACGCCAACGTGATAGCAATATACGACGAAAATTTTTTCAAAATTTGCGGTCGTATAAAAAATGATTTAGACCCGCGAGCCCCCTTAAAGTATTAATGCATTGTGAAAAACAAATATTTCATCAAATAAATATGAGTCGGATATTCCTATGAAATTCATTTTCATATTGGATACAAATTTTATTAAGTCTACTGCAAAGTGTTTCAACTGAGGTACTACAAAGGCGTCAAAAGGCGTCATTATGGAGTAAAGGGGGTGGCGTCAAAAACCGTCATTATGGAGGAAAGGTTAAACAAGAGTGCACACACTGAAATGTATCTCAATGGCTTAACTGATCATGATTGAATTGTACTTGAACAGTTTACTAGTAACATTATAAATGATCCATAAAAACAATGTCAAGGTCTGACAGTTAAACCATGTACATGTATGACAATTAAATACACCAAATAAAGTTCAAATATTGTTTAAAGTATCTGAGAAACATACCTAACCACAAAAACTTGATGTTGAACAATGAACCATAAAAATGATGAACCCTGCCAGATGTACATGTTTCCTAACAATCATTTCATTCACAAAATGTAGCATAGTACATGATAAACAGACCAAACCATGAAGTCTTAACCTTGACCAATGAACCATGCAAATGAAGTCCAGGTCAGATGAACCCTACCCGATGGACAAGGACAACTTACAATCATTCCATACATGTTATATAGCTGACATATTACTATAGTACATTTGTATCTGCTAAACAGATCTTTGGTATCTAAAGTTGTATATTATTTGTTACTATTTAAATGCTTAACATTACTATTGCCTATCTTACCTTGAAATATATATTTGGTTTTCTTCTGTTCAATCTGATTCCAACACTTTCCAACTCCATTGTCAAAAGTTCCCTAAAAAATAAATACAACCATACATAATTATCCACCCTTTTTTGTGGCCATCCATCTTGTCTGTAGTTATGATTACAAAAAAAAAATCCTTTAAGGCCCATACAGTCCTCCATTCTTTTCAAACCCCTTTACAGATGTGCTGGTCTGAAAAAAATGACAACCTCAATGCTCTTCTTGAGAGGTAAAAATTATAAAACTGAAAAGTAGCCAAAATCAGGTGTGGGTTTGAGTATAATCTTTTTGGTACCTAAGTTAATGGTATTCACTATAGGTATTTATTGTTATCTGGATGGTTTGCTGTAACCAAAACATAATAATTAAGACTGAAATATATTTTTTTGTCAATTTTCACTATTTTTTGTTGAAATACAGTAAAATAAATGGGAAATGATGCCCCCACTTGCACATCATATAAAGTTATAAAGGAACATTACTGAAGAACCAATCTGTACTTGATCTGATTTTTGTGGTAATAAAAATTGTCTATAAGTCTCATAAAATTTGGTTGAGGCAACTTAAGTAAGAGAAGGGAAATGAATAATTCAGCAATTTTTAGAGGCTTAACTCTAAAACAGTTAAAGCAACATCCCCAAAATTCATAATTGATCCGTATTTTGTTGTTATATGGTTTATAGCATTTTGTTGAGGCAAACTAAAGTTTAAGAGAATGGAAACGAAATATTTAGCTATTTTTTTCATTTTTAAAGGACCATAACTCTATAACAGTTAAAATGATGCCACCAAAATGAAAACATGATCTGCACTATGTGGTTATAAACATTGTGTATAAGTTTCATACCATTTGGTGGAGGCAAACTAAAGTTAGAGAATGGAAACCAACGTACGTATGGATGAACTGACATACAGACGGACAAGGGTAAAACTTAATGTCCCCTCTGCTATGGTGGGGTCTTAAAAGAATTTTAAGTAAAAGTGTACATAATAAAATTGAGAATGGAAATGGGGAATGTGCCAAAGAGACAACAACAACAGCAGAAGGTCACCAACAGGTCTTCAATGTAGCGAGAAATTCTCGCACCCGGAGGCGTCCTTCAACTGGCCCCTAAACAAATATATACTAGTTCAGTGATAATGAACGCCATACTAATTTCCAAATTGTACACATAAACATGTATTTGACTCTGATTAACTTTAGAACATTTCAATACCAAACAAAAGATGAATTTTGGTCTGTTTTGCAGGGTTTTTATATCAACTCAATTTTCTGACTGTTACAGACTTGGCATAGATATTTTTTCAACCCAAAATAGATTAACAGATTAATTAATATTCATTTGTATGTAGGGCCATTTCTAACAAACACAGCTCAATTGTATAATGTGAAAATCTTCTGATCATCTTAAAAACAAGACATAAGTTATAAGCTGCTCAGTATAAGGATTGCAAACAATCCCAAAGTCACAACTATCCAAGAAGTCTGTGTAATATATGAATGAAGATATAAAAAAAACTGGTTATTGATTAAGAAAGTCAATTTACTGGGACCAAGGGTATCAATTACCTTTCTTAATTTAGATGGAGATGATAGAAGTTTGAAGTAAAATAGTTTACCAATACATACTTCTGCTTTTCTCCTTTGGTGGCATCTAACATCATGATAACAACATCAGCTGTTCTGGCCACTGCTATAACCTGTCTCCCTCTACCTTTACCTAAAATTAACATGACAAAATATAATTATAACATTGGTGTACTGGTCACTGCTATAACCTATCTCCCACTACCTTTACAAAAAAAAAACATGACAAAATACAATTATTACATCATATGTTCTGGCCACTGCTATAACTTGTCTCCCTCTACCTTTACCTAAAATAAAAGTGGTTCATAAGTGTTATTCAAATTTTATATAGAATTAGACTGTTGGTTTTCCTGTTTGAATGGTTTTACACTAGTCATTTTTATAGGCCCTTTTTAGCTTGCTGTTTGGTGTGAGCCAAGGCTCTGTGTTGAAGACCATACTTTGACCTATTGTAACTTGAATCAGATCTAGTTTTCAGTGTTTACAGGGGAGGTAATATTTTGTCACTTAATCTCCCACTGGGTCACAAAACAGTAGCATGATATTTTCAGAAGAGCAGTCTGTTGTAAATGATATACATGCAAATTTATGGGAAATATGATTTACAATGTTATTGTAAGATAACTTACCTTGAGCAGCACCCTCAATGATACCAGGTAAATCAAGTAACTGTATATTGGCACCATTATACTAAAAAATATAAAATTATAACATTCTCTTTAATGTACAAAAACATACATGTCTTCTTTGACTGTCCATAACGCTAAAATACCACTTAAACTTAGTCAGGCCTAGGTTAAAACTGGTCTATATACAAGCTTAGATAAGTGTTTGGTTTTACTATAAATTTTCATTCTTCGTTCTATGAACATCAAAATTATCTATTTTTAAAATTATTTTCTTTCTCCATTTAAACTAAATACCTATAGCTAACAGCAAAATTATTTTCATTGACCTGTGTATGTTATTGTAAATGGCGGATTTTTGTACAAGATTATTGTTGTTTTTCTGAAATTGTTAAAGATTTCTCAGCGGTATAATACTGTTACTTAAATTATTCACCCTTTATTTTATTTATTTGTATATACATTGTTTCATGGATCAAATTTATTTGTTCAGTGTATGTTCACTTGTGTGAATATGTCTTTAGATTGAGTTAAGCTATTTCAATTGATATTTTATAGTGTGTCTTTCTATGTTGTTATGTTACACTATTGTTTCAGATAAGGGTGAAGGTTGGTACATGTACCTATTAAAACGTTTAAACCCTGTTTGCAAATGTCATAAGTCAAGAATCTGATATTTAGTAGTTGTTAGAGTTCAAAAATGTTTCTTGTTTTTTTTATATAGATTAGACAGTTGGTTTTCCCATTTGAATGGTTTTACAGTAGTCATTTTTTGTGCCCTTTATAGCTTGCTGTTTTCAGTGTAAGCGTGGCCTCCGTGTTGAAGACCTATGTATGGTAACTTTTTTTTTACTCCTATAAATTATATATATAGCTACAGTAAACAACTGCTTGCATGGGGCTGAGTCAGAGAGAAATAAAACAATCTACTTAACTTTGGGTTCATTTATTTTCGTGGGTTCTGGAAATATTGTAGTTTCATGGATTCTTGTTTCACGAATTCTGTGTACAATCGGATAGGGATATATTGTATATGATATGTTTATCTAAAATTTACAAAACATTTCTGCAGACTTTCATAATCCATATGTACCAGTTAAACATTACCATTTGTTGTGACCAAATTCCTTGCCCCTTTTCTTCTGGGTGTTACCTTAATTGATTTGAATGCCTGTAGTTACAAATGCAACTAAGATAAGAAACAGGACCAAAAAAGTGTCTATCAGTTGTTAGCTCAATTTTTTTTTAACCCTGGTGGAGTGTGTCCACATGAGGCTCAGAAAGAAAATAACTTGGATTTATGTTATTGTAGCACTGGGTTTTTTTCATATACAATTCAACATTAAAATCCAAGCATTTTATCATTGATCCCTTTTCATAAGTACATGTATACAAATATATTGTTTACACTTCCTTAGTGTAATTATTTACCTCAATTACACCAGGTATACAGGTCAGTGTGGTAAACTCATAACCAGCTGACTCACTGTGTGTTGTTGTTAGAGTGTTCAACAGAGTAGACTGAAAATAATAAGTTAATTGATTAATGACTGAATGACTATATGTGTTCAGCAGAGCAGACTGAAAATAATAAGTTAATTGATTAATGACTGAATGACTATACGTGTCCAGCAGAGCAGACTGAAAATAATAAGTTAATTGATTAATGACTGAATGACTATATGTACTCAACTGAAAAGACTGAACACAAGCAGTAGAATAATATTGAAACCTACCATGTGATAATGTCTCCACTTTCAAATGAACATTCACACTTATGATATCTAAGTTTACAATAAGGACGAAGGAATAAAAAATAACTTTCACTAAAACTGCATACCTGAAATGAGTTCTGCATCATGTCACAGATGTGAAGGAGTAGAGAATTATGTCATAAGAAACCTACTTTATAAAGAAATGGAAAATCAGATAGTAGTGAGTTAGTCATGAGATACCTTATCTTGTAAAAAAATCATCCAACATTTATGTCATCAGAAAAGTTCCCTTTGCTAGCAAGGAAAACTGAAGTTATTATTTGTAGGTGTTTTCATAAAATCTATTTTACATATATATGGAAAGTAGAGATAACTTCTAGTATATCCTAATGAACAGATAGGCAATTTACCAATTTACCAATATCCCAAGACCTACATGTATGTCCTTAATGCAGTGATTGATAGATTGATAAACAAGTGAAACTGCGAGCTACTGCTCACTGATGATACCCCCGCCGCAAGTGGATAATATTAATAGTGTAAAAATATGCAAGTGTTCGGTAAACAGGAAGTTGTCTAGTGATGAATCTGAAAACGCATCACACGGTATAGCTGACTTATAAAAATCCTGAAACCAAATTTCAGAAATCCTTGTATTGTAGTTCCTGAGAAAAATGTGACGAAAATTTTTAACTTGGTTATCATGTGTAAAATCATACAAGTGTTCGGTAAACAGGAAGTAGTTGAGTGATGAATCTGAAAACGCATCACACGGTATAGCTGACTTATATAAATCCTGAAACCAAATTTCAGAAATCGTTGTATTGTAGTTCCTGAGAAAAATGTGACAATAATTTTCAACTTGGCTATCATGTGTAAAATCAGACAAGTGTTCGGTAAACAGGAAGTTGTCAAGTGATGAATCTGAAAACGCATCACACGGTGTGGCTGACATATATAAATGTTGATACCAAATTACAGAAAGGGTGGATGTGTAGTTCCTGAGAAAAATGTGACGAAAGTTTCATGGGACGGACTGACTGACGGACTGATGGACGGACGGACTGACAGACAGAGGTAAAACAGTATACCCCCCCTTTTTTAAAGCGGGGGTTAAAGGGGGGGTATAATTACTTTATAAAAATTTACCACTTTTCTAAGACCTATCACACTATGTCCCTAATAAAGAGATTGGCAACTTATCACTTTAATACTTAAGAACCTCTATCCTTTACTTACATATGGAATGTAGTATGCATCACACATGTAAATCCTATTAATTAACCTACCTTACCAACGGAAGGGAAACCAATAAGTGCTACTCGTGCATCTCCTGATTTCATAACATCAAAACCTTCACCCTGAAAAATATTTTAAAACATAATGAGCTAAAACAATATGAAAGCTTCTGTCCATTATGGATGAATCGCAAACGAGTATGAGTCATAGATGACTATAGCTGACTATGGGATATGGGCTTTGCTCATTGTTGAAGGCCATACGATGACCTATAGTTGTTAATGTCTGTGTCATTTTGGTCTATTGTGGATAGTTGTCTCATTGGCAATCATACCACATCTTCTTTTTTATATCATGAATATATTTGAAATTGATCCATTATCATGAACATGTTTGAATGTGAACAAGTAGTGTTTATACGTTTAAATGTGAACAAGTGTCATATAAATGTTTTAATGTGAACAAGTGTCTTTCAAATGTTTGAATGTCAACAAGTTTCATGAAAATGTTTGAATTTGATAATTTTCATGAAAATGTTTGTCAGATTTATTCAGTTATGGTATGTCAACATGAGCCAAAACAACATGAAAGCTTCTGTCCATTATGGATGAAACGCAAACAAGTATCATGAATATTTTTTGAAATTGATCCATTATTATGAAAATGTTCGAATGTGAACAAGTAGTGTTTAAATGTTTAAATATGAACAAGTGTCATTAAAATGTTTGAATGTGAACAAGTATTGTCCAAATGTTTGAATGTGAACAAGTATTGTCCAAATGTTTGAATGTGAACAAGTATTGTCCAAATGTTTGAATGTGAACAAGTATTGTCCAAATGTTTGAATGTGAACAAGTATTGTCCAAATGTTTGAATGTGAACAAGTTTCATGAAAATATTTGTCAGATTTATTCAGTTATGGTATGTCAACTTGAAGGGGTGGCTTAAAATCAATAAAAAGGCACTCATTAATAATACCTCATAAGAATATGTGTAGTGCACGAAATGATTCATGCACTTTTTATTCAAAAGGTTAAATTTTAAACATGTATTTCAATTCGTAATAATGTATCCTTTGTCTAGGAATAACTTTTAATGTCCTTTACAGTTCTAAGTCAGAACGCAATATATTCAGGTTTCACTCTAAGGGCTGTTCCATAAAACATACATGGGATCCAGAGATTTCACTTCTCAATAATGGGTGAGTGACAAGTACAGTGAACCTCTTTTTCCTCGTTTGGTTACCTTATTTGGAAAGTGCCTTCTCTGGGTACCATTGAGGTTAAAACAGAACTACCCTATGACTAATGAAAACTAAACTGAACTTTCAATTTTCTTAAAAAGAGGAGTCCCAGGCTGCATTTATTTTATGAGTGGAAATTACTGTTACATTAAACAGAATTTTTTATGCCCCATTTATGGGCATTATGTTTTCTGGTCTGTGCGTCCGTCTGTTCATTTGCTGTTCGTTCGTCCCGTTTCAGGTTAAAGTTTTGGTTAAACTTTTTGGTCGAGGTAGTTTTTGATGAAGTTGAAGTCTGAGCAACTTGAAACTTAGAAAACATGTTCCCTATGATATGATGTTTCAAATTTTAATGCCAAATTAGAGATTTTATCCCATTTTCACGGTCCACTGAACATAGAAAATGATAGTGCAGATGGGGCATCTGTGTACTTGGTCACATTCTTGTTTAAATTATTTGTTCGAAAAAAAAAAGTTGTGTAATATATTTATACGCATATTTTTTGCACACTTGTTGAGGTCAATTGAAATGTGTCAACATTGAATAATTCATTTACCTGTTTAAAAAATGGTTTATATTTTTTGATTTTTTCTTAAGTATGTTTGTATGATTATTAATATACTGATTTTCTTTGTAATCATTTCAATTGGGGCCTCATGAATGATAAGTGTTCAAGGTAACTCACTGTCTTATCCCATTTAAACAAAGAATTATCATCATTATTAATCTAAATCTGATTCAGTTCAATATGATTAATGTCAGATTCAAATCTTTGGTTGTTAGATACCAATTTTCACTACTTCACTTGGCCAAAAAAGACGAGTCCCTGGACTTATCTTAAAAAAATATAAGTAAACTATATAAGTTTAATGCTAGTATTGTCCTTTAAACTCACCTTAGCTCCAGCTTTGCCTGTAGGTTCTAGCAATTGCTGTCTGTACTTTGCCAATTTTGCTTTCAACAACCCTAGATGGTACTCAGTTGCTAATAAGATAAAAGAAGTATAACATGTTAATGAATTTAAAATATGCATGCAAAGCTTAAGCAAGGATATGATTTCAATACAAGAATTGTTTGTGGTTGATATCAAAATGTGTGTATCAAATATTTCAGAAGCTTTTTTTTAATAATCATTCTGGGAAATAAAACATGTATTAAGCCATTGCAGTATTGTAGCCATGTGTGCATGGTTTTTATATACTTTATTCACAACAATAGTTAATACAAATTTTAAAAAAATCTTCATGCGTTTGGAAATTCCACAAAATCCTGTCTAGCTTGAGATTTTTGCTGTCAGTGTCAAAATTGATCAGGCTTTTTTTCTACAGATGCTATTTCTTAATGTTGAAAAAGCTAAGCTTATTTAAAACTTTTAAAACATTCTAAGAAGATTTAACAAAGTCATTATGTACATTGGGTAAAATACAGAAAAATCAACAAATTATAGAGATTTGCTGTGGATACTGTCTTTAGATCTTAATAAGCTTCTGTCCAAGTTTCATAAAATTCCATTCAGATTTTACAGTAATTGACATCTGTAAATCTTCAGCCCCAGATTGTATCTAAATACTAACTTGGAAAAAACTTGAGTTCATTTATCAGTACATGTAGTAGAATACAGTAAAATGAAGAAAAAAATCTAAATTTTGCTGTGGATTCTGTCTTTTGGTCATAGATAAGCTTCTGTCCAAGTTTCATAAAAGCCCAGTTGAGTTAAGCACTTTTCAACATAATTTTATAGTTTGATCTTATGTTGTTTTGTTACACCACTTTCTTAGGTAAAGGTTTGCCACCAGTAAACATTATTAGCCCTGCCACATTCTGTATGTGTCTGTCCCAAGTCAGAAGCCTGTAGTTCAATGATTGTCTTTGGTTTATGTCATTCATATTTGTTCCTTGTAAATTATTTTGTTATAATAGTTAGGCTGTTAGTTTTCTCAATCAAATTGTTTCATACTCTTTACATCAGGGCCTTTTACAACCAACTACATGTATACCATGTATAGTGTATACATGGTATATTATTAGTTACACAGTGTGTATTGTCCTAATAGGAGAATTTTATTGACCCGATAAATTCCGTTTTAGGACAATTGAACACTGTGTAACGAATTTATCCTGATTTTGTTATATAACATATCATTATATTTAAATTCAATGTAAGGACAATATCAACCAAATATATTTTAGATATTTTAAATCTAAAACTGTGAAAAAATAAAATATTAGGACTATGAAGCAACTCATTTTTTTATTAGGTCAATGGTATAAGGGAGATAATCCCAATTGACGTAATAAAAAAGGGGAGATAATTCCTATTAATGTAATAAAAAATTGTACTGAAATTTATTAGGACAATATCAGCCAATCAAATTGCGAGAAATTACTCTACATCAGGATAATTTTAGTTACACAGTGTGCAATTGTCCTAATACGAGAATTTATCGGGTCAATAAAATAATTTTATTGACCCGATAAATTCCGTATTAGGACAATTGAACACTGTGTAACGAATTTATCCTGATTTTGTTATATTACATATTATTATATTCAAATTCAATGTTAGGACAATATCAACAAAAATATTTTAGTTTTAAATAAAAAAATGTGAAAAATAAAAAATATTATGACTACAAAGCAACTCAATTGACGTAATAAATAAGGGAGATAATTCCAATTGACGTGATAAAAAATTGTACTGAAATTTATTAGGACAATATCAGCCAATCAAATTGCGAGAAATTACTCTAAATCAGGATAAATATTCTTATTGTTGAAGGCGGTGTGATTGCTAAAAATTCTGTACATCCACTTCATTTAACTTCATTTAACGTTAAGTATATGGTTGTCTCATTGGCAATTAATGAATCATCTCATTATTTTTATATACATGTACACAATGTACATTGTACATGCCTCATCAACTTTCACTTGTAATGTATTAATACACTTATCATTGAAGGAAATTCAAGAACAATAACAGGAGATATTTCTTCAAATGTAATGATCAGATTTTAATTGGGTTGAGAGGGGTGGAAAGTGGAGGGGTGCCACTTTGACCTCATTTTTTTTTTTTTTTTTTAAATAAAGGGTGACTATACATGTATACAAAACCTTGCAAAAGTAGGTCAATCCATAATTAAGTTCATGAAAAATTCATGTTAACTGAGAACTTAACTCTTACATGTTTTAAGAAAATGCATTAAAATTTTATTAATTTTTAAATAAATGTTATAAAAGGAATTCTTAAAACATTTGGATATTTTTCATTTTCTTATGGTATAAGTTGACAATGGTTTTAGTTTGCAGATTTTGATTCGAGCTGATAATGGTAAACATGGTAAAAGTTAACTCAATGTTAGACAATTTTGCAATATTGCCATATGCTTGCTTTGGGAATCTGTGACCAAAGTTTGCTTTGACATTTGAGTTATTGACCTCATACAATTATGACTTTTGCATTGTGGTATCAGACATTTTCTTGTGTGAAGTCAAAACTTTACGGATACATTTGTGGTGTCCAGTCCAGTCAATCCCGACGATTTTCTTGTTAAAAGTAAACCTAAGAGAAAAATCAAACCTAAAACATTTGACAATTTTGTAAGTGCCAAATTCAGTGAAGAACAATACGAAGGCACTAGAAACTATTCCTTGCAACACCGATCCATATAAGAACCCTTTCTTTGTCAAGAGCATACTACACTGGAACCAACTGGAAGACCGTATTGTATGCGCAGATACAGTTATGAGCTTCAAGGCTGCTCTCCAACGCCACCAATAGGTGTCTCTCTCTCTCCCGTTGAGTAAAAGCCAGAATTGGTGACTGCAGCGTATACATACAGATACAGATCTAGTGACAACGAACGATAGCAAAATAGTGATAGGTTTTGAATTGTGCCTAGCAACAAGTATTTGACATTTGACATTTCATTAAACATTTTAAGTGCAAGTTAAAAATAAAAACTTGTCCTAAATTCAGAACAAATTTGCTAACCTTTATTTTTCTGAGTTCGACCTATTTCCCGCTCAATCTCCCCAATTTTTTCTAAGATTCCCATTGTGTTCCCTCAAATAGCAGACTGTAAAGGTTTAAATAAATATGTAACTGTTCAATATGAAAAATAAATGCACAAAAATAAAAATCGTGAGTGATCCATGGGAGCAGACATGTTGTATTTCGGAACAGAAATCCGTACAGTTTCGGCCCCTTTCCCGTTCGCCCTGAGTCATTTCGGTCTGATGTCATTTATATTGAATACATTCAGAGTATGAACAGTTTAATTTTGAGATTCTTTTTTTTTTTAATTGTTTATTTTTATGTCTGTATATCTTTTTTAATATTATGAAAAAATAAATGGGATTAACTCTAAGGCTACGGGGCGAAACTACTCACTTTCAGTGACGAACTAGAGCGAACCGGGAATCGGGCCGAAAGAACCTACTACATTCGGAACACACCTATATTTTGCGTCTCCCCAATATATAACTTCGTTATGAAAGTCAGAAAATGATACAACAGATATAAGAAGACTGGTGTACTCTATTTTCGAGGGTATATGGTGTAAAAGTATACAGGTATATGGTGTAAAAGTATACAGACTAACGCATTTTTAATCTAAACGCAAAAGACTTAGTACTTTACATGTTAGTAAAAGCCTTACATAAGTTACAAATGATTTATCTCTAATCTGGTTAAAGAAATATGTTACACAACTTTTGAGAGCGTAAACACATTAGAATTTTTAATGAAAATGCATACAATAGGAAGCAATTAATAAATGTACTTACCGTATAAATTTCCAATAGATGTACTAGTGATTTAAAACACTTAATGAATGGGGTCTTAAGTATGGATTTGTTCTGTCAAGAATTTTAATAGTAGGAAGGATGCCATGCCTCGATAACCTAGCCAATTCTGGTAAATTAATACTACCCATTTGACCACTTATTAATGGAATAAAGTTACTAATCCATTTATTCACAATTTACTGTTGAACGTCGCAGAACCCCAAATAATTTTCACTGAGTACCCAACATTGCCCAAATTTCACCTAATTAACAAAAATAGCTGCAGAAATCTTTTTTAAAGTTTTCTTTAAGACTTAATAATTTGTATTTTTATGATTTGACATTGTACATGTCTTTCAACAGTTCAACATAGCTGAATATATTCAAATGTACACAAAACGTTCACAGTTAATATCAACAGAAAAATTCACACTCCGGCACTGGAGTCTTTCCCGTACCAGGAAGAGGAAGAAGAACAGATGTTGCATTCACTGGAAATAGTAAATTTACGGAAAGATCAACATGCCATGTTCTCAAATGTCATCTTTTCAAAATAAACAAATTAAAATGAATAGTAAGCTTGGACTTGTGTCAAATTGTTTTAAATATATATTGAAGAATTCAATGTTCAAAACATCTGTTATTAAAATTTTAATGATGTGAATTTAAGCATGGATAATAAGACAAATTTATTACAATGATGAAACTGAACAAAAGTGGCACTTAATTGAGATTATATCAGCTCCCCCTTCATGCCCTTATTATGGAAAAATATCTGTCTGACATGTCCTATCTTTGTTATTGACTAAATACATGTACATAAACGTATTTGTAAGTTTGGTGGTTGGATATTTCAACTACACATACCAGTTGATATTTCAAGGGTTATCTATTGTGCATTCCAGTTTTCCTATCCATCTTTGTTTTGAATTGATTAAGATGGTGCAGACATGCATACAAAACCTTTTTAAAAGCAAAAAAAACCAAAAACATTGTGCCAAATTATTAAATTTTACATTCAAATATCTTGGTATCATTGATATCCTGTCACTCTGTAAGTAACCCACATTTCAACTAGTGCTTGCTTCTCATACATTCCATTGAACTTATTGACATAGATGACAACTTTAAACTAGAATCCATGACAACTTCAGTTTTCCCACTGTCTGCTTCCCTTTCTCAGTACATGTAGTAACATACACTCTGTCCCATCATGATATTATATGTTTATATATATTCCACACATGCATTTTCACATTACAAAAATATATGTATATACATGTAGGGACTTCATTTAATAGAGGTGTACTTACACAAAAAATCTTCCATTAGAGTATGAGGTTCAAATGAACAACCTTCATGTGTACAACAGGGTTTTCACTACAAATGCACTAAGGCGAGTGCATGAGTCCTGGACTCATGAAAATCTGTCTGGACTCACCAATTTCAAAACTGGTGAGTCCAAAGATGCATCAAGATTGAAATATTTGTTATAAACTGAACACACATATCATCATTTGGGGAGCGTAGCTATAATCAGACACCCCGAAATTCCGACAGTCCAGTAGTCCGACAGTACGATAGTCCGACAGTCCGTTAATCCGACAATCCGATGGTCCGACACCAAGCTGTGCTGCTGCAAAGGATGATTGTCTTTTTAAAAGCGTATTAGCATACTGCTGAAATGCGAGCAGTGTTTAAAATGTGAAAAGTAGAATGCATCGAAATGGGATATAAATTAAATCCCTTCTGGGAGAGCAATAGGGGGTCCGTTAACATGCTAACAACACCTCGATTTTGGCAAAAACAGTTTACAAAAAATGCAGAAATGTTGATAACAGTTAACAAAGTGGGTTGAAAACAGTTAACAGCTTAAATTGATCTCAGATAACAGTTAACAACACCTTGAAAAGGGCCATAACAGGTTAACACAAAAAGGTATTGCCCCCGTCTTTCTTGTTTGAACAATTAATATAAAATTCTTTATATCATCATGTCGATGTTGATAACGAGAATGTCTGTTTACATACATTTTGTAAATGCGCAAGTGCATGCATGTAACCAGGAGCACATTTATTGTTAAATATACTGTTCCAAGATGTAACGTATAATCTGGTTGAATGTGATATGTCACAAGTATTAGATGTACAAAATGTATGCTTTTATATCTGCGGGGTTTCGGCCCGAAGATATGAAACGACTTCTGCGGATAGAGCAACATAGAAGTATCAATATTTTTTTTTATCTTTTCTTTTGTTTTCTAAAAAGAGCAATTAGTTTTGATAAAATAGGAATAGTGTCATTATCTCAAATTTCAGTCAAGATGCAAAACCACTTTCAGAACGGTTTCATAGTTAATGATTTGGAATGAAATCTTAACTTAAATTGCGTCTGTTTATAATACCTTATCATTGCTCTAGCTTGTATGGCAATATAAACCGCTGTACTATCTAGTATTTTTTTGGTTTACTGATTGCCAAAACCTGAACTCTTTGCTGATAAAGGATAACACTTATATGTAATTTAAATTATTATAAGGACCTGAGCATCCCTAGTCATAGAATCATCACGACATGACACCAATTATGTGAAAAAGATTGGAATGAAGATGGGCAATGACATGAAGACAGTACGCAGACAAAGCAGATAGCGGTTAAGACCTATGACTGCAGTGCTGAAGTTTTAAAAATGACAGCACAAAATAAGAAAGGCACTTTATTTAGAAACAATGATTTTTTTTTATAGCAATACAAATACACTAACAAAACATGATTTAGATTTATTCAACACAAAACCGTTGCCAGAATGCCTCTTTATTTTGAAACAACGAAAAAAATAAATAGTCATTGCTAGTCTCTAACCAAACCATCAACACAAAAAAATGTTTTTAGAATGTCAATTTATTATGAAATAATGAAAAAAAAATCGAGTTTTGGTTAGTATATTAATTGGGCAGTAATAGTATTGCTATAATATGTTTATCATTGTTTTCATAATAAACAAAAGCAAACGTATAGGGTGCAAACGGACTTTTTGTAAGCACGTGTACGGTGTGAACGTGAAAGGGGCGAATTTGAATGAGAGTGATCATGTTTTAAGGTGAACGGACTCGGATTCCGTTCATTTCCGATTCGTATGGGATTATTGCGGTCCTGTACAAGACGTCATACTGACTGATTTGTTAATTTTCTGTATGAAAAAATATACCAATTTACAAACGTTCCATGTCTATATAGGCATACTTTTCAGAGACAAGTGACCGTGCGTCGGACTATCAGGCTGTCGGATGATAGCATGATAGGACTGTCAGACTATTGGGCTGTCCAATTAAAGGACTGTCGGACTGTCGGATTATGGGACTGTCGGATTATAGGTCTGACATAGCAAAAGTTTAAAAGTGACCTGAATTTAATGTCATTTCATTGCTCTATAAGGTCTGGGAAACTAAAACTATATATTATATTGCAAAAACATTTCTTCTTACTATTGGACTCACCATGGACAAAAATGACGAGTCTTTGGACTCGCCTTCAAAAATCCTTAGTGAGAACCCTGGTACAACTCTCCAAGTTGACACTACACAAATTTAAGCATCCCATCATAAATTCATGACACCTGTTTTCTTGGAATTAGTGTGTCCTTTTTGGTTCAGAATTGTCAGGAGTTGAAATTCATTGAAAATTAATATCATTGATTGAACAAATTTGTTTGAATTTTTTTCAGCACAACTTAAAATTTGAAAGCAAGACAAAATGGCAGTTCTGACATGTATGAAGATTTCGACCCGCTGTTGCTCCTCTTTATTGAAAAATTTAAATACACTGAACAGATCTTTTTCAAATCGAGCTTTCCACAATGTGTACATTACAAAATGTAAAACAGTGTTACAAAAACAAATACATAGTGACAAAGTGATAATTTATAGACAGCTTACATCAAAACAAAGTAATCAAAGTAATCACAGAAGTACAATCATGTATGCAATGGCTGGTGGGATATTTATGATAGGTGCAGCCTATGCAATGGTACCATTATACAGAATACTTTGTCAGGTAAGTTAATTAACATTGTTATTATACATTTGTATATACCTTAAACCCTTTGATTCACATCGTAAGATTCATTTCAAGATCTTGCACAATCAAATCATTAATATTGTATGACCATGTTAAATTCATGTCAAAATCTTGCACAATCAAAATCAGTAATATATATTGTTTCATCAAGTTAGAATCATGTCAATATTTTGCAGAAATAAAGTGAAAATAAGTCATTGTTTCATCTTATTTGTAGGCAACAGGGGTTGGGGGCACCGCAATTGCTGGTAAAACAGAAAAGGTTGAAATGATGAAACCTGTAAGAGATAGACCAATCGTTATAAGGTTTTCTGCAGAGAAATATGCCTCAATGCAGTGGAACTTCAAACCACAACAAACAGAAGTCAGGGTATGTAATCTGTTACACCTGGTATTAGCTATTCACAGCTGCACCATTGAGTCAAGTTTTATTAGTCATATAACATATTTGATTCAAAACTGGTAGTTTAGACCTGTAAAAAAAATCTTTCAAAACTTTTTGGCTTTTGTGAAATCATGCATCAAAATTCATATACTTTGTATGGTAAATACTTGTTAACACTTAAAGCATTTAGTACGCAGGTCAAAAAACTTTATAATATATTTGCAAAAATTACACTACTTACAGAATTCTATAAGAGAGTAAAGGCAATCTGCTTTTCTTTTGAATAGAGAGGAGGATATTGTGGAAGCTTGATATGTTGTTTGATGAAATCAATATGGAACTGTAAATTCAGAAATTATTGCATGCATTTATTATTGTGATTTTGTCATTTTAGACTTAAAATGTAATTTTTTTTTGCAATATTCAGAAAAAATTATTTTGATTCATTTAAAAAAAATCAAAATGTAAAATTTAACTATTGCGATTTTAACCCTGTCACGTTTTTCGCAATATTAAAAAACATCCCAATAATTTCTGAATTTACAGTTCCATATTGATTTCACTGTTTAATATTGTAGATGCAATTTAGTACATATCAAAAGCTTCTTGAAAGCCATTTCATGTCTTGGCATCTTTCCTGGCCATGTCTTGTTACTGCAGTTGATATTTCTAAAGAATAAAATCAATAAAAGCATTTGTAATGCCTACCTGTCCTGATACCAGTCCTTTTGAGTCTAGTTTGTATGTTATTTTTGTAAAGCCAAGTTTAATCAAATGTTTTGTGTTGTATTTAGTGATACAAATATATTTCCACAGGTTGTGCCTGGTGAAACAGCCTTAGCTTTCTACAAAGCAATGAACCCAACAGACAAACCTATAATAGGTATATCTACGTATAGTATAGAACCCTGGGAAGCAGGACAATACTTCAATAAAATACAAGTAAGCCAATCATATTTAGATGTCATGTAATAATTAAATTACATGTATGTTTTCTTAGAATATGTAGTTTTGATTGGCTGGAACATGCTCATGTCACTCCATGATCTTATTATATTTTTGAATGAAATATAACAGATTTGACTGCATATGCTATCCATAACAAGGTAAAAATAGTACACTGTAAAACAATCATACAATCATGAAGCTTGATGTTACTGATAAATTCATGGTTGCAACATAGAAATGTAATTATAAGAATTGAAAGCTTCTTTTTTTATATTTTTTTTATTGTGCACACATTCTTATGCATTTCAGTCAATGCTTTTACACCCCAATAAAATATAGAAAGTAGCATTCAATTCTTAATTGAACATTTTTAGCCTAAATTATGAAAACTTTAAAGTTTTTGTCATGTTTGAGGCTGGAAACTGTTAGGAATCGAAAAATTGAAACTGGCATGATTATATATCAATACAAATTAACTTAGGGAAGGTGATGAATTGAAAAAAATGTTAAACTGAATACTTTTAACAGCATGATGATAATATTTTAAGATTAAAATTTACTTGTTGTCTCCCCTTTGACAACTGCTTCTTGAAATTGGTGCAATTGATTTTTAAATATTTGGATTTGGATTACTCTGGTGTCTTCGTCCTTAATTATGTTTGTCAGCAACAACTTCATAGTGATTGTATTTGTTTTTGTTCAAGAGAAATTCTAGGAATGATTCATTACAAATGTGGATTATACATATATTTATATTTTCAGTGTTTCTGTTTTGAAGAACAAAGATTAAATCCAAAGGAAGAGGTATGTTCAAATTTTTAAATGAATATAAAAAATATTCTTCTCAGTATTGATGCTTGATAAGCACCGGTAGGCAATATCAGTATCAAGAAGACATAAGCCTATACTATCAACTTAAATATTTTCTGACTGAGAAGGCAACAATCTTTGTCAACAGATACTAAATAGTCTATGTTCAGAATGAGATAGGTTGACAACAGTCTTCCCTTTTCATGAATTAGACTCTTTATCGCGTTTGTAATAACATGAGCAATATGACGAGTACCACATGTGGAGCAGGATCTGCTTACCCACTCTGGAGCACCTGAGATCATCCCCTGTTTTTGGTGGGGTTCGTGTTGCTGAGTCTTTAGTTTTCTATGTTATGGCCTGTGTACTTTTATTTGATTGTTTGTCTTTTTCTTTTTTAGCCATGGTGTTGTCAGTTTATTTTCGATCTGTGAGTTTGACTGTCCCTCTGGTATCTTTCAGCCCTCTTTTTTAATAAAAAGGCTTTTCGTCAATACTGCCCCATAAGTAGATAGTTTTTGTGCAATTGCAACACTTGTCACAAGGAAACATCAAGTATTTATTACTGAGATTGTTTAGGATGTGTATAAAAAAAACCTGGTAACCAGGAGGTATAAAGTTGATGCTGGTAGCTATGAGATGGCTTAGATGGGCTGAATATATCTCTAGGTCCATGCACTTTGTTAGCTTATTGTTATAATTTGGTCACTTTCTTTCCGAATTGTAACCTTTGGCTATAAAATAAAGGGTAGATGCTGCTAACAAGTTTGCAATGTTCACTCATACCAGCAGGGCTCACACTACTTCAGAATTATAGGGAGAAGTGACTTCTCTTTTTGAAACTGATAGGGAGAAGTGGTGAGATTTGAAAGAGAAGTGCTCATTCGCGCGGGTGCGCTACAATGTTTGGATTTTACAATAGTATAAAGGGCCATATGTAAATAATGTTCTTTTTATGTTGTTCAATTCATATGAGTAAAAAATTACAATTAAAGTAACATTTGAAATTAAAAGTTGTTTAAGTTTTACTAAGGTTCTTGTGAGAAACTACCAACTAAATATCTAGCACTAAAAAAAAAAAAATTATTTTAAAAAATGTAAAGAAATTATATCAATTACAATTTAATTAAAAATTATCTTGTGTATGAAATTCAGTGTTTCTCATAAAAAAAATATAAAAGTTATTAAGCTGGGCCATATAATATATTGATATTAGTATAATAGTCTCAGAGTTAAGCAACTTTAATCAATAGTTTGAAACATTCATAAAAAATGTAGGGAATTATATACACCAATCAATTAGATGTAACCAAAAGTCTCTTAATGTGTGTGGGATACGTAATTTTTCCCTTTGGGATCAATATTCTTCTGTCAGCTGATCCATCCGTGCGTCCGTAGTAATTATTGTAAAAGTACGGATTTCAGTCATAGCTGGTTCAGATCCGTAGTTTAGAAATCGGTCAATGGCGGAAGAATGCAAGAAAATTTACAAAAATAAACGATGTTTGACAAGTTATTTGGAAAGCAACTTTTATCACCTTTAAATGAAGTAAGAAACTTATTTTGCCGCCGAAATTTAGGTTGATGTACGTTTTCGAGTAACAAGCACCGGAACTTGCGAAAATGCACGAAGTGATAAAAAGTTGTATTTTTATCAAATAACATGATACACACTGCGAAGACAATGCTTCAACCTCTTTTCTAAAGATAATGAATAGTTTATGTCTGAATTTCTTTAATTATCAGTTAAGAATTAATGTTTCATCAACTTGGTAAAAATTGAAAATGTCCGATGACGGAAGCGACTGAAAGCGACTTTCGTCAAGAACAGGGCGACTTGTTTTCGCTTTTGGGGGTCAGGGAAAGCGAAGTGACGGTCGGGAGGGCGACTTCTTCGCCCAAGTCGCCTGGTAGCGTGAGCCCTGACCAGGAGATAATATGTTGATGCTGATAGCTGGGAGATTGTTTAGATAACTTGGCACTATGATTACCAAGACACATTAGCTCGATGCTGCTGACTTCAAGATGAATGTTCAGATGAGCTTGCAACACTGATAACCAAGACAGAGAGGTCGATGCTGACGACTACCAGATGATTGTTCAGATGAGCTTGCAACGCTGATAACCAAGACAGAGAGGTCGATGCTGACGACTACCAGATGATTGTTCGGATGAGCTTGAAACACTGATGACCAATACAGAGAGGTTGATGCTGACGACTACAAGATGATTGTTCAGATGAGCTTGCAACACTGATAACCAAGACAGAGAGGTCGATGCTGACGACTACAACATGATTGTTCAGATGAGCTTGCAACACTGATAACCAAGACAGAGAGTTGATAACCAAGACAGAGAGGTTGATGCTGACGACTACAAGATGATTGTTCAGATGAGCTTGCAACACTGATAACTAAGACAGAGAGGTTGATGCTGACGACTACAAGATGATTGTTCAGATGAGCTTGCAACACTGATAACTAAGACAGAGAGGTTGATGCTGACGACTACAAGATGATTGTTCAGATGAGCTTGCAACACTGATAACCAAGACAGAGAAGTTGATGCTGACGACTACAAGATGATTGTTCAGATGAGCTTGCAACACTGATAACCAAGACATATTAGGTTGATGCTGACGACTACAAGATGATTGTTCAAATGAGCTTGCAACACTGATAACCAAGACATATTAGGTTGATGCTGACGACTACAAGATGATTGTTCAGATAAGCTTGCAACACTGATAACCAAGACAGAGAGGTTGATGCTGACAACTACAAGATGATTGTTCAGATAAGCTTGCAACAGTGATAACCAAGACAGAGAGGTTGATGCTGACGACTACAAGATGATTATTCAGATAAGCTTGCAACACTGATAACCAAGACAGAGAGGTTGATGCTGACAACTACAAGATGATTGTTCAGATGAGCTTGAAACACTGATGACCAAGACAGAGAGGTTGATGCTGACGACTACAAGATGATTGTTCAGATGAGCTTGCAACACTGATAACCAAGACAGAGAGGTTGATGCTGACGACTACAAGATGATTGTTCAGATGAGCTTGCAACACTGATAACCAAGACAGAGAAGTTGATGCTGACGACTACAAGATGATTGTTCAGATGAGCTTGCAACACTGATAACCAAGACATATTAGGTTGATGCTGACGACTACAAGATGATTGTTCAAATGAGCTTGCAACACTGATAACCAAGACATATTAGGTTGATGCTGACGACTACAAGATGATTGTTCAGATAAGCTTGCAACACTGATAACCAAGACAGAGAGGTTGATGCTGACAACTACAAGATGATTGTTCAGATAAGCTTGCAACACTGATAACCAAGACAGAGAGGTTGATGCTGACGACTACAAGATGATTATTCAGATAAGCTTGCAACACTGATAACCAAGACAGAGAGGTTGATGCTGACAACTACAAGATGATTGTTCAGATGAGCTTGAAACACTGATGACCAAGACAGAGAGGTTGATGCTGACGACTACAAGATGATTGTTCAGATGAGCTTGCAACACTGATAACCAAGACAGAGAGGTTGATGCTGACGACTACAAGATGATTGTTCAGATGAGCTGGAAACACTTATAACCAAGACAGAGAGGTCGATGCTGACGACTACCAGATGATTGTTCAGATGAGCTTGCAACACTGATAACCAAGACAGAGAGGTTGATGCTGACGACTACAAGATGATTGTTTAAATGAGCTTGCAACACTGATAACCAAGACAGAGAGGTTGATGCTGACGACTACAAGATAATTGTTCAGATGAGCTTGCAACACTGATAACCAAGACAGAGGGGTTGATGCTGACGACTACAAGATGATTGTTCAGATGAGCTTGCAACACTGATAACCAAGACAGAGAGGTTGATGCTGACGACTACAAGATGATTGTTCAGATGAGCTTGCAACACTGATAACCAAGACAGAGAGGTTGATGCTGACGACTACAAGATGATTGTTCAGATGAGCTTGCAACACTGATAACCAAGACAGAGAGGTTGATGCTGACGACTACAAGATGATTGTTCAGATGAGCTTGCAACACTGATAACTAAGACAGAGAAGTTGATGCTGACGACTACAAGATGATTGTTCAGATGAGCTTGCAACACTGATAACCAAGACAGAGCGGTCGATGCTGACGACTACAAGATGATTGTTCAGATGAGCTTGCACGCTGATAACCAAGACTGAGAGATTGATGCTGACGACTACAAGATGATTGTTCAGATGAGCTTGCAACGCTGATAACCAAGACAGAGAGATTGATGCTGACGACTACAAGATGATTGTTTAGATGAGCTTGCAACACTGATAACTAAGACAGAGAAGTTGATGCTGACGACTACAAGATGATTGTTCAGATGAGCTTGCAACACTGATAACTAAGACAGAGAGGTTGATGCTGACGACTACAAGATGATTGTTCAGATGAGCTTGCAACGCTGATAACCAAGACAGAGAGATTGATGCTGACGACTACAAGATGATTGTTCAGATGAGCTTGCAACGCTGATAACTAAGACAGAGAAGTTGATGCTGACGACTACAAGAGGATTGTTCAGATGAGCTTGCAACGCTGATAACCAAGACAGAGAGGCCAATGCTGACGACTACAAGATGATTGTTCAGATAAGCTTGCAACACTGATAACTAAGACAGAAGTTGATGCTGACGACTACAAGATGATTGTTCAGATGAGCTTGCAACGCTGATAACCAAGACAGAGAGGTCAATGCTGACGACTACAAGATGATTGTTCAGATAAGCTTGCAACACTGATAACCAAGACAGAGAGGTTGATGCTGACGACTACAAGTTGATTGTTCAGATGAGCTGGAAACACTTATAACCAAGACAGAGAGGTCAATGCTGACGACTACCAGATGATTGTTCAGATAAGCTTGCAACACTGATAACCAAGACAGAGAGGTTGATGCTGACGACTACAAGATGATTGTTCAGATGAGCTTGCAACACTGATAACCAAGACAGAGAGGTTGATGCTGACGACTACAAGATGATTGTTCAGATGAGCTTGCAACACTGATAACCAAGACAGAGAGGTTGATGCTGACGACTACAAGATGATTGTTCAGATGAGCTTGCAACACTGATAACCAAGACAGAGAGGTTGATGCTGACGACTACAAGATGATTGTTCAGATGAGCTTGCAACACTGATAACCAAGACAGAGAAGTTGATGCTGACGACTACAAGATGATTGTTCAGATAAGCTTGCAACGCTGATAACCAAGACAGAGAGGTCAATGCTGACGACTACAAGATGATTGTTCAGATAAGCTTGCAACACTGATAACTAAGACAGAGAAGTTGATGCTGACGACTACAAGATGATTGTTCAGATGAGCTTGCAACGCCGATAACCAAGACAGAGAGGTCAATGCTGACGACTACAAGATGATTGTTCAGATAAGCTTGCAACACTGATAACTAAGACAGAGAAGTTGATGCTGACGACTACAAGATGATTATTCAGATGAGCTTGCAACACTGATAACCAAGACAGAGAAGTTGATGCTGACGACTACAAGATGATTGTTCAGATGAGCTTGCAACGCTGATAACTAAGACAGAGAAGTTGATGCTGACGACTACAAGATGATTGTTCAGATGAGCTTGCAACGCTGATAACCAAGACAGAGAGGCCAATGCTGACGACTACAAGATGATTGTTCAGATAAGCTTGCAACACTGATAACCATGACAGAGAGGTTGATGCTGACGACTACAAGATGATTGTTCAGATGAGCTGGAAACACTTATAACCAAGACAGAGAGGTCAATGCTGACGACTACAAGATGATTGTTCAGATAAGCTTGCAACACTGATAACCAAGACAGAGAGTTGATAACCAAGACAGAGAGGTTGATGCTGATGACTACAAGATGATTGTTCAGATGAGCTTGCAACACTGATAACCAAGAAAGAGAGGTTCATGCTGACAACTACAAGATGATTGTTCAGATAAGCTTGCAACCCTGATAACCAAGACAGAGAGGTTGATGCTGACGACTACAAGATGATTATTCAGATGAGCTTGCAACACTGATAACTAAGACAGAGAGGTTGATGCTGACGACTACAAGATGATTGTTCAGATGAGCTTGCAACGCTGATAACCAAGACAGAGAGGTTGATGCTGACGACTACAAGATGATTGTTCAGATGAGCTGGAAACACTTATAACCAAGACAGAGAGGTCGATGCTGACGACTACAAGATGATTGTTCAGATGAGCTTGCAACACTGATAACCAAGACAGAGAGGTTGATGCTGACGCCTACAAGATGATTGTTCAAATGAGCTTGCAACACTGATAACCAAGACAGAGAGTTGATAACCAAGACAGAGAGTTGATAACCAAGACAGAGAGGTTGATGCTGACGACTACAAGATGATTGTTCAGATGAGCTTGCAACACTGATAACCAAGACAGAGAGGTTGATGCTGACGACTACAAGATGATTGTTCAGATGAGCTTGCAACACTGATAACCAAGACAGAGAGGTTGATGCTGACGACTACAAGATGATTGTTCAGATGAGCTTGCAACACTGATAACCAAGACAGAGAGGTTGATGCTGACAACTACAAGATGATTGTTCAAATGAGCTTGCAACACTGATAACCAAGACAGAGAGGTTGATGCTGACGACTACAAGATGATTGCTCAGATGAGCTTGAAACACTGATAACCAAGACAGAGAGTTGATAACCAAGACAGAGAGGTTGATGCTGACGACTACAAGATGGTTGTTCAGATGAGCTTGCAACACTTATAACCACGACACATAAGGTCGATGGTGCCGACTACAAATGATTGCTCAGATCAGCTTGCATAAGAGACATAATGTTGGTGCTGACAACTACCATATGATTGTTCAGAAGAGCTGGCAACAACGATAACCAAGTGACATTATGTTGGTGCTGACAACTACCAGGTGATGGTTCAGAAGAGCTGGAAACAACGATAACAAAGAGACATAATATTGATGCTTCTGATTGTTAGAAGATTGTTCCGATGAACTTGCAACAGTCGTTATCAAGAGACATAAGGTCAAAGCTGCTACCAATTACTAATAGATTGTTTACGATTGATACGCAACTTGTAACAAGAAGACACAATATCGATTCTGCTAGATAAGATCGCAAAACTTGTAACATGAAACATTAGCTGCTATCTCAAAGATTGGCCTTTTGACAAGGCAATACATAAAATATTGAAACCATGATTAGAGATCGATTTAAATAGTATACAACCCACGTCATATTATATGCTGACTTTTTTGTTACTGTAAACTGAAGCAATACAAGTCGCCCCACTGCCAAATCGCCCCACTTATGAAACAGAATACAATCCTGTCAAACTAGTTCAGCTATCACTAGCCTGTCAACACTAACGTTGTGATTTTGAACCCTTGCGTTGAATTGACTTGGATTACCAGTTTTCTGTATACTCAGACTTACACACCAATATTCATACAGATATCTAGTAGTTACCTAGTCTTGATTTTAGTTATCTGTAACTTTTGTTGACTAAAATCCTCAAGATGCTAGGTCCTGGGACAAAGGCCGCGCTTGGACCTCTTATGCTACAAGTTTAAACAAATAGAACTTATGTTTTTTTTTGTTAGCCAAACAAATCTTTTAACTAGTGGATTGAACGGTTGATCAGATGAAAAATACGGTGCACGAGTGGGTATCGCCGTTAAACAATTAACAGTTTCATTTATTGACAACACTGTTGATTATAAACAGATGTATTCCTAAGCATATATACTAGTACTTGGAAATATAAGACGATGTTCTTTGATACTAAGTGAACATTTATGTTCATCTTATATTCAAGATAGAGTTGGCTCCCTTAGATTTTAACTACATACGCCCCGATAATGTTTGAGTGACAGTCGTATTGAAATTTAAACGAATGATCATTGGTTGCATTTAGAAAACATTACTGCTTATTGATTAATATATCTATCATAGTCCAGAAATTTTGACAACCTGAAATAGAACTTAAATTGTTGCTGTTGCTGACCTCATAGATTGACCTCATCTAACCGTCTATTCATCATCGCTGCAATATCAATCATTTAACTGATTGAAGTATCATTATCGTTTAACGTTAATTAGCCGATTGAACTTGGTCTATCATGAAACATGACAATCTAAATCAATCAATGACAAGCCTGTGTTTCTGTTTAAAGTTTGCTCTTTATTTTAATTTCTATCAAGTTTCTGTTACTATGGTAATAAAGCAAGAAAGTCTGACACAGATTCAAATGCTGATAAGTGACTAGAGTGAATCATTTCAGCTAGGTAAAGAATTTCCAAACTTTTGTTATAAATAGATGTTCAGCTGAAACAACACATTTTTGTTTTAGTATCCTCAAAAAGTGAAATGAAAGCTAATCCTTTTGCTTGAGCCAAGAAGGTTTAAATGATTAAAAAATATTCAAAGCAAATACGAAAATTAAGGATATTGCGTTAAATGAAGGTGAATTCCATATCAATTCTTTCGCGAAACATCATTTGAAAATATTTGATATTTTATCAAAGGTTGAGACAGTTTAGATTGGTGTACGGAGAGAAAATTAGTAAACTTAATGAATTAAACGTGATAATCAGTAATCCCATTATACATGTCGACATAAATTAGCCTACACTAATGATAAACAGGGTTGTATAACTATTTTATTCTTTGTTATCAATAGACCGTAGATATGGTGAATATATTCCATGTTTTCGGAAGATAAAAAAAATTACACGTGAAAATGAAATAAATTAATACCCATAAATCTATAATTTTCTAACAGACACATTGGTGTCGAACAAAAAACATAAATGGACCAATAATAGTTATCAAAGGTACCAGACTTAAAATTTGATACACCAGACATAAGACTCATCAGTGACGCTAAGATCAAAATAGTTTGAAAGCCAAAACAAGTACAAAGTTCAAGAGCATTGATATTCGAAGAGTGTCTTTGTTCTGAATTTTAAAAATGAAAAGGTATTAGTTACATAGTGTGTAAGTGACCTAATATGACATATACGGAGTCAGTAAATTCCATATTAGGTTACTAGCACACTATGTAACGAATTTATCTTACCAACTACATGTATCTTTATTTGTTGAATTTAGACTAGAGTTGTCTCATTTGCTATCATAACACAGATTCTTGTTTCTACATTAAAGTGTTCAAGTGTTCAATTTTAAGAACCTTTTTTCAATTGGTCTGCATTAAAAAAATAATGCAAACAATAACTATTTAGTATCAACAACCTTGATATAACAATATTAAACAGAACTTTCAATACTTTTAAATAATCAAACAATTCCAAAGTCGTAAATCCACTACTAACCGTGTATTGAATTAAGCCCCGCCTCCCTACCAACCTAATATTGAATATACACGGTCTCCACGAGGTCGCTTTTAACCAATCATATTCCTTGAAATGTATAGGAGGTAAGATAAAATGTCTTTTGTAGGTACAAAGTCTAAAATATAACTATTGTTGGGTTTTTTTTCATATTTGGGAGCAGGCTTTAACAACCACTTTTAAAGTTATCTCTGTCACTATTATGTTAAAAAAAACGAATCAATATTGGAAAATCAGATCATATGATATGCTCTATAAAAGCTTCAACCATTGCAGTAAATAGACTTGTTGACGTTAATGTGGAACTTATTAACTTAAGTCTTTTTCTATTTGTTACGTATCAAAAGCATGGTTCAGTTAGGGGTTCGCTGATATCATTGATTATATATGCATGTAATTTAAAATACTTGTAGACATTTCTAAACCGATTAGTGCAATAATGTTATGAAAGTAATGTTTCGTGACTATTTTATTGAATAAGTTGATTATTAAACTTGTTAAATGCAATATACTAGCGTCAATTTAAAAAGCAAGTTTGCTGACTTATGCAAGCAATTAACTAAAAAAAATGCATGTCATATTGTGTTACACACAAGTTTAGTAACATTTATTATAAATATTTTGTCGACAAAGAATGTAATGTGATGTTCAAGTGTTAAGAATTATATCAAGATGTCGGAAGTTAGTTTAAGTGTCTGATAAGATATAGCATGTGTAACCTCTTAGCTGTCAGTTTGCCAATTTTGGAGACAGTAAATTTTGTTGAAAAAGAAATAGTTTGAGTCACGCAGTTTCTGCTTTGATAATTTCTTTGCATGATCAAAATGAAAAATAAGTGATTGAATAGAAAGTAACAAAACGATCTGCACTATCTAAGCTCTGCATGGATCTGGTTTTATTTTTAACAAATTGCAAGCTGATCGGAAAAATACTCTTCACGGACTAATCAACGCCGAATCCCACTATCATCAACTAAGGGTCCTAACCTTTTAAAGGTTCCCACCCTGTCGCCAAGGATTTGTTCACCTCAATCTTATACATCACTCAGCGTCACGGTGTCAACTTTTTATTTTTTAATTTCATCAAGAATAAGAAAAAAATTGGAAGATATAAATAGGACAGCCAAATTCAAAACTCGAACGACAGACATATGGAAAAAAATCACTGAGCCTGAGGACTGAGCATCACGATCCCATTAAAAAAAATATTAACCCATTGGTTCTTTGAGGATAACTAGAACAGGAACGCAAGGGGATAATCATTATTCGGACAAATTTTTTTCTTTATGATTGAAATTTATATTCAAAAATATATCTTATCCATACATGTACCAGTTGATGAATCCCTAGACCAGAGACTATTCATAATCTAGAATTTCTATTTGGGACTCGCCAATTTTGTGTTTTATGTTCATTGTATGTAGCCACACTGTTTTGAATTTCATTCTACTCTCGCCCAGATCTCTAATTTATAAGCAGATTTTTATCAGAAGTATAGGAAGAACAGAGTAATGTCTGTCGAACTTTTCATATGTATAACTATATTGTCCAGTATCATATTTCCCATTTGATTAAAAATAATTGATATATGAGAGATATATGGTAAATATTCACGAATGTTAGTAAATATATATTTGATTGTCTGGCACATCATTAAGGATCCAGAGATTAAATAGCTATCTACATCGATATAGATAATCCCTATCTACATCAAATATTGATCTATAACTGGACAGGTGAGGGCAGACACAGGTGATGACTTATTACAGAAACATCTATATACCTAGATACTAAGATTATATCACTAACTTATCTTTTATTCCGATCAATAGTCTTGTGTAGATGACGTGATGTTATTAAGACAAAACATGGAACCCCCATATAATTATGTTTTCCACACCCTTTTTTGAAATTGTAAGAATTAATTATAGGAACACTTATATTTCCTTTTATGAAACATCACGATTCTGTTTTACTTTATATTGCGTTTTTTTGCCAGTCAACAGTTCAAAAATACATATGTAATTTGTCGTATTATCAGTTCATTTTCTGAAGCACACGGCTACTACTAATATCATAAACAGCAAAATCAATTTTGTTCAGTTGCTGGAACTTGAAAATCAATTTTGAATTGGATGGCATGTCCAGTATGTTTAATACCTTCCAGTCTGAACAGATGCGCTTTTCTGTTTACACATTTCCCATTTCATACAATCAATCGAACTTGTAAAATAAGGGCATCATATCAGCTGCATCAAAACTAGCTGCGGAACCGGATCTCTTAGGTACTTGTGTTATTTTTTTACTATTTGCGGAAGAGCTACGGTTCTGCAGCTAGTTTTGATGCAGCTGATATGATGCCCTTATTTTACAAGTTAGGTTGACTGTATGAAACGGGAAATGTGTAAGCTTTTCAATATTTAATCGGTCTGACGAATAATAGGGTTACACAATATTTTCCAGTCTACGCCGGATGGGTAAACAGGCACTAAGCCAGATATATACGTAGTTGTTTTAGAGAGGACATGATGTTGTTACTTTGATCTGAATTTAACACTTAAACAAGGAAGAAACTTTTGTTGCTCTTAAGACAAATTTCAGTCAAGTAGTTTATAGGGAAGAAAGCTGCATACAAATTTAATATCATATCATTAATTATATAATGTGATCTACTTTTAAAAATACTTTTTATAAACTTGTATTTTGTACATGATTTAGGACGATAGTTTTTTCGTTTAATAGAGTTGTTTAACATTTGTCATTTCGGGGCCTTTTATAGCGGACTATGCATGATTGATGGGCTTTGCTCAGCGTTGAAGGCCGTACGGTACCCTATATTTGTGAATTTCTGTGTCATTTTGATTAATGCTGAAGAGTTGTCTCATTGGCATAATTCATTGGCAATCATGTCACATCTTCTTATTTGTATATTATAGCCATAGGTCTATCCGATCGTAGTTGAGTTTATTTTCCTAATGACACATTTAGTTGAAAAACACAACATACCTGAACTTTGAAACTTCAGTCATATGATCTTAAGTACAATGAAATGGTACTTAAATGTCTATAAATATATGGATGTGTGAATATGATAGTTGTTAAAAAAAAACATACTTCATTCTTCCGTGAAAAAGTTATTGTACACAAATCAGAAAGAGTATTTTATATATATATTCGTGCATGTATGTACCTATGTATTTTTTTGCTCTTAGACCATTTTTTAGAACACCTTGTGATATTTCAAGTCTAGCCTATTATTTATGCATGAATACAATTGTATGAATAAGACAGTAAAACAATAATTATAAAACAAATCTTTTATCCTTCTCCATAATGTGCTTCTTTAGTTATTTTTTTACATATTAGTCAACAGTTTATGCAAAGTATCACAGGATCAAAGAACATATACATCTATTTTAATTCATGACGGCAATTAATATTTTCATACACCAAATGCAGTAATACACTATGGTCACAAGGAGTCATAACCAAATCACTGGTTAATCTAGTCAAAACCAAAACCCGGTACTCCTATAGGCTATATTAATGTCATTAATGGAGTAGATAGAGCATTTTGTATATTATAGCCATAGGTCTATCCGATCGTAGTTGAGTTTATTTTCCTAATGACACATTTAGTTGAAAAACACAACATACCCTAAATAAATAGGCTTCTTTTATTCCATGCATTAGATTGTGAGGCTATTTAAACATATGTAAATGTATTTCAATCGTCCAATCGTCTAAAAAGAAAAATATGCATACAGAGTCTATGACACCTATTAGCCAAGAGTCGACATGCTCTCCACATGGAGGGGACTGAATCATAGCACTTGGTTATAGCGAATATTTGACTTTAAACGAAATATAATTTGCTCACTGTTGAACACAGTTCTGACTCGAAGTAGATTAGGCCAGGAACTCAGACTAATAAATTAGTTTTCCAACCTACAATTTAATTTGTTTCTTTCAGGTTGATATGCCAGTGTTTTTCTTCATTGATCCCGAGTTTATGGAGGACCCTTTCATGGACAAAGTAGACGAGATAATGTTATCCTACACATTTTTTGAGGCAAAAGACTCTGATAAGTTACCCTACCCAGGGTTTTCCACACCAAAAGTTGAGGCTATGTAATAAAATGTAAATAAATTATTTATAGTATGTATCCGTTATTTATTACATGTAGATTTTGAATCCATTTGGGATCCGATATGTATTAATTAGTTATTACTGTTGTTAAGAATGCGGGTCCCTAATGTGCCTAATTACCTACCGTCTCATTAAGTGCATAGTTCGGAAGTTTAATGTATTTTATTGGGCTCAGTAATAAGCTTTAATGTTAGTGATAAAATAATTTTAGTGCATCTTGGTTGTGACCTTGTAGTGTGTTTATGTCTAAACAATACACATTTTACATCTGTCAACCACAGTCATCTCAGCAACGCTGACAAAATATACAAGAGAGCAATAAGCATTATAATGATTCAACATTGTAACATACAACTGATATAAACTTCTGAACAGAATAGGATTTGATTTATTCATTTCCGTTTTGATAGTGTGATATAATTCGGATGTATACGCAATGTTTGGTAAAGAATGAATTTCTTTTTAGCATTCTTGAAGGTTTTATCATTCAAACTCAATAAACCCAGAAAACGTTAGTAACCAAGTTCTATAAAAAATATAAGTGATTTCTGGTTCACAGATTTTCAGTTGCAAGTACGTTAATTTAGATGTATAAGTCGGCTTATATGTGCACACATGGTCTGTGAGTCAATTTATTAATAAATACTGTTAAAAGTGTTTTTCTTGTGTTGAGTGTCGTTTCATCTACTGTGTCTCATGTTGGTGCTGTATAATCTCCAACTATGATTTGCGGTTATAAAATTATACCGTGGATTGGAATTGTGGGATAAGTTTTTCAGAAATTCGTGTACATATTTGAAGAGATTGGAAAGTCTTCACATCTTGATAATTCTTCCAAGTTGCCACATTTTAAAAATCATTAAAACGGATTTAAGATAATTTAATTACAAATAATTTCGTTCATTCTTTTATAGTCAAAAGTAAACAAAGAAATGTCTTTTTATCTTCCATTTATCCCGTTGAATTATTCAAGAGGAAAATCAGATTTACACAGACTTCGATGTTATTGATTCTTACGCTCTAATCAAATAGAGGGAAGTCAGTTATTGTCAGACGTACCAAAATGGCACCAGACATAAAAATCCGATAGAAAGAAACGCATCATATTTCTTTATGATGGGTATATTTTTGTATATTATATATATAGTATCGATCTCATGATAAAACTTCTAAAGCGTAAAGTTTTCAGCTGTATTTTTGAATCATTTGAGATCTTTTGTTAAACCGATATCTTGTATTGATTAATTATCTCTCATAAAAACGCGCACCTGCTAAACTATAGAATCTACCGATAACTATTGCTAAGATAACTTTTAAGTATTACATCACCAACCATCAATGCATTCTGCATGGTATAATAATTGGAGTCAATCCCCGGAAGGAAAGGTTCTTCAGACAGACAGAAGATCTGCTATTCTTATTTCTAATTGAAATATTTCCGGTTTAAAGGTTTGAATAAAATAAAGTGGTAAAACATATATTTCAAGAATTTTGTTGCTCTTTTTACATAATTTTAAACAGTATATTGTTTGAAATCACACATGTTCTAGTGTTACTTTCGATGATTGTGTATTTAGACTTCTAAGCAAGTACGTTTGTCGCAGTAAAAGAAGAAATATGTCGTCTAGCCATAGTTAGC
Source organism: Mytilus edulis (assembly GCF_963676685.1). NCBI lineage: Eukaryota > Metazoa > Mollusca > Bivalvia > Mytilida > Mytilidae > Mytilus > Mytilus edulis. The sequence goes on along the minus strand of NC_092352.1, from coordinate 20,979,526 downwards.
TGGCTATCCAAGATATATATAATGACCTGTGGATTTACCTTGCAAGAGCTGACCTGAAACTGTTCAGCTGTAATGCCTGCGACGTGACTAAAATGTATGATGATCCGGCGAGACACACAACTGTTCAAGTTGTATGTCGAGCCTGTGATCTTTGATTCCGTCGTCGGCTTCAACATTTAGGACCAGTCTTTTTTTTTTAAAATCATTATTTGGTGAAACCTTCATAGAATTTTAGGATATTTAGACAGAAGCTTGTTTGTGATAATAAAAACAGTATCTAGAGCGAAATTGTGAAAATATTTATTTTAATTTCCGTATTTTACTTTATTTCACACATGACTGTAATGTGTTTTAAATCAATTGTGTATGAGTTTCAATAAAGATTATAAACTTAAAATACTTTATCAAATCATTATTGAATGTTATACAAATTGGACAGAAATATCTTCATGATCTATATGTTGGACCTGAAGCAAAAATTGTGTTTTCGTTATTCTGTACTGTACTGACAAAGGAACAGTTGATGGCAAGCCTCAGAGCAAACCCTTCAGAGGAATTTTACAGTAAGAATCGTGCATTGACCGGATTTGAATCAAACGGTTTCCATTTCTTGTACTATCCAGACGTCAAAGTCATGTTATATTTCGTTGAAAATTTGCAATGTAGTTTTCACAATAGATGACAATTGCGACTTTCCCTAAAGTTGAAATGAGTCCAACCAATGCCACGATGTTTCTTATCTGGTCAACATTTTTCTTGAGGATCGTTAGTAGAGGGTCTTCCAATCACAAATCCCTTGATGGTTATTAAGTATTAATTGAATATTTCGAAATTTGATCAATAAAAATCACAGATGGGGGGGGGGGGGGGGGGATCAGTCATCTGTAATTATAATTTACTCATGTAGCGCAGTTATGGAGTTTGTTTAATAAAGTCAAATGCTAAGACAATAATGCTTTATCTTTCTTGCCAGCCTGAAAAATAATCAATACTGTCTACTAACAACTTTAAAAAGTAAAGTAGGTTTTTTTTATAAATTTAATTCTCTGAAAAGCACAATATGAGCATCTCAAGTCAATGTTCCTGTTAATACTATAAAAGCGATTTCCTTGTAAGACTAGAATCTTTAGCTTTATACAAAAGTTATACAAAATACATTGTACGATAAATGGTAAGTGATACCGGAATGGTTTAATACTCCCATAAAGTAGCTGAAGTTTGGTCCTCGGCAAGTGCACGGAATAGTCCATTTTGTTCACCTTTCAAAAAGTTTCCGTTAGGTGCTTTGATTGTAAGTTTTGATTCTGGCTGAAATTCTAATATAAAATCTACAGGCGAGTCACTATTTGGATTTACTGTATTGTCTGATGTCAGGCTCCAATATTTACCATTTGTCCCTAAAAATACAGAAATTATTACAATATAAAAATAAGAAAAATGTGGTACAGGTATGATTGGAAACGAGGCAGCTATTTACAAACGTACTTGTTAGCAACTAAAGGTCTACGTAAGGCCTTTAACAATGTGAAAACTCCATACCAAATAGCTGGTTATAAAAGACCTTAACATAACCAAATAAATCATACAATATAAGAATAAGAAGATAAGGTATTTTTTTCGCTTGGTGTTGATGTCTATAGCTTGAACGAGTTTCTACAACCAAAACACATTTTCCCACTATAACCTTCAGTCTTCGCATGTAGGTCAAGACTGATTTATTCATTTTTTTCACATATGATTTATTTTACAAAATATATTCCAACAAAGATATCCTAAGGTGTTGTACAACACAATATATGCAATTAACAGTGAAATAGAAATTACACAGTAAGAGATTTATTGTTATACAAATTTAATCGAGTGTAAAAAATGCTTATCACCAAAATATGTCAAACACCAATTTTACGGGTCCCCTGAGTGGGAAAAAAACAACTGAATACATTTTAGTTAATTGAAAAATCATAGGCAGCTCAAGAACAACAAGGGGTCAGCAAATTTAACAAAGCTGTCAATAGTTGATTGTTGTCTGAATACTAAGCTGTCTATTTACACCTCTTTTACACCTGACTGCATCAATTTCCTCTATTGATTTGTCGCCTTCCTATTTCCTACAATATTTTTATTGTAATGTTATGAGTGCACAAGGCTAAAGTGCAAAAATATACATATTTAATGAATATACTTCCGTGTGGGTAAATCATTTCATAGATCTGTACGTGAAATAGGAAATGTTTTTAGAAAAAAATCGACCCTGAAATAACTTTAATCATAATGGCAATTCGAACACCATGATTATTTTGCAGATAGATCGTCTCAATATGTACAGAATGTACGAATAATAAATATTCGCTATCCCAACTACCTTTGGGAAGCCTAGGAAATGCAATTCATCTAAGAGTTTAATAGGGAACCTTACCCTTTATTACGACTTAGTTAAAGCTTACCTTTAAATCTGTATGACCCGCCCTCTGGACTTGGTTCCATAAAGATTATATTATAAGTGGCTCTGTTGCAACAATATTCTAGATTTGTGCTGGTTTTCTGTCCAACAAATCCATGTTCTGATTTAAGGACTAGTAATGGTCTGTTGACAATCTTCACTTTGAACTTTTCTTTGTCTGTAATAGTGGTGCTCTGAGCCAGAAGACAGCCGGTTTGTTTGTTGAATATGTACAGACCATTACAAGCTTTCAATGCTATTGAACCATCCCCTTGCCATTCTAAATCGAACAAACATTCCGCTTTTCTGAAATAGTAATACAGCTGAATAAGCATAAATTTTATACGTTGTGTATGATAAAAAAAACCAAGTAAACATTGTAAAAATACCCCTCCAATCACGTCTCCCAGGCTTGATCTAGCCATTTTGAAAAGGGGGTTCTCAACCCATAGAACACCACGAAGCGTTCGAATAATTATAATAGAAAAATGAATAAATACCCCTAGCCCTTTCGAATCCGCTAATGCCACCTATATTTGCCCTTGACATGCAGGTTCAGGGAAAATCACAAAAGAAATTGAAAAGCAGAGTTGATAAAAAATACTAATGAGAGCCCCTTGTTTTACATCAAGTATTGAGTTTATATTAAAAAGATTCGGTGTTTTTTAATCTCTCAAATAAACACAACAGAAAGCGTATCATGGACATTAATATTTTGTTTTCTTTGCTTATTTCAGTGTTAAGTTGTCATTGAAATAATTTAAGTCATTATGTATATTATATATATAACTTACATTTCAGAAGATTTGTCCTGAACTCCAGACGTGACCTGGTCAAACGTCCAATACTTATTGTGTATTGTTTTAAAGGCCCACTTCTCACGTGATTTGACATATTCAGCTTGGAATGTTTCGTTGTCAGTCTCTTCGTCCTGATTTGCTGTTATATCAACACCTTAAAAGCAAAGTAATTGAATAGTAAATACAATGTATATTTGTCCAAAATCTCTTGAGTCCAAAATATTTCATTACATATAAATTAAAAGTAAAATGGAACGTCAACTCCAATGAGGCAGAAACCGCACAATACAATACCCAAGCCCCCACCCCCTGTTTGAATTGTTCACATATTGTTGTCTTGTATTGCAGTTAAATGCAGACTGTCAAACGAGTGAGAGATTAAGCTAGCTATAAAATCAGGCCATAATTCACCATTTTCGACACAAGAAAAATGTCTGTACCAAGTCAGGAATATGTGACAGCTGGTTTCCCATTAGTTTGATGTGTTTGAGCTTTTGAGCTTGCCATTTGATATTAACGGAACTTTCCGTTTAGAATTTTCTTTAAAGTACGGTATTGCTTTCATTTCCACTTTCTTAACCAACTACAGACAAACTTTGATACCAAATAGCCAAGAATCTAAACACCAGAAAAGACACTAGACAACAACAAACAATTCCACAAAAAGGACAAAATAAAAGAATCAAGTTCCGCCGGTTCGCAACATTTAAGTAAACAAAGATACGTACTGCATAATTCACCCCCCCCCCCCCCCCCCCCCCCCCCCTAAAAATGGTCGTTGCCTAAGTGACGAAAAATGTAAAGCTAGTTCAGTTTGATTCATGCAGATCGACGTATGATGTTTACGATCATTAAAGTTGACGGTGGCTATAGATAACCCCTGATAACACGTGCGTCAAGTTTCCCAAGATACAGTGGTATCAAATTCCACAAAAAGTAGACAGATACACTCTATAACACCTGTGTATTATATAACATTGTGTATTCTGCCTCTTATCACTTCCTGATTGTCATAGTTCATATTCGTTATCACCATATCGAGGTATTATATTCAAACATGTTTATTTGACTATATTAATTAATTGGCCACTTCAAATATTAAACTTATTACACGTACAATGACATTGTCAATGTACATGTATATGTAGAATTACAATGTGACAATCCCTG